>NW_009953786.1:6648921-6649228 GCF_000747805.2 Chaetura pelagica | reverse complement strand
GCCCCCGCGCTGCCCCGCGCACCCTGATAAGGAGACACATCACGTGTCGCTCCTCTCCCGGGGACGCGCTGCCGCAGCCTGTTGCAAACAGCATCTCTACCTCGCCCTCGAAGCGGGGAGGGGCGCCTCGGAGGAGAGGAGCGAGCACAACTTTCCCTCTCCCCTCTCTCCCTCCCTCTCTCGCTCCCGGCCCCGCCGCCGCGGGATGCCCCGAACCGTGGGCACGGCCAGGTGCCACGCGTCCTCCCTCCCTCCCGCGTCCTCCCTCCTTCCCTCCTGCCGCCCGGCCCCGCTCCCCGACGGGGCT
>NW_009953786.1:6616245-6648847 GCF_000747805.2 Chaetura pelagica | reverse complement strand
TGCAGGGATTCGGCTGGGCTCTCTCCGCCCGCCGGCCGTGGAAATAAATGTCCGTGCATCCCTCTGGTGGTTTTCTTTTTTTCCCCCAGCCCGGCGCCTCACCAGGTGGAGCGGCCGCAGGCAGGAGCTCCCTGGGCAGAAGTTAGCCCGTCGTGTTGTTTCCTCAGGAAACTTTTCGCCCGTGTGCGTTTTTGGGGTCCCTGCTGGGGTCAGTCATCCATCCGGCTGAGGAAACCTGAAAGGCATTAAATGTAACAAGACCCAGAACGTGAGCACAGGAACAGAAGGTCCAAATGCTGTGTTTAAGTCAAAGGCGCGTTTGCAAATGCCAGCACTTGGAAACTGCACGGGCACTGTAGGTACGGTCCTTTCTATCACTTTCCTACGGTGGAAGCTCAAAGATGGAGACAACAAGTGATGGAGAGGTGTTGAGAGTCGTGGGGATTTCACTTTAGAGCCGGTCCTGGTTTAGTAGTTGAATGACAACAAAAGTACATAAAATGTCTGGAATTACTCCATCCGGGGGGGGGGGGAAGGTAAAGCAAAATGGCTTGTGAGGAGAGCCACGAGGAGTATAGGAGGAACCAGTTTACGCTTTAAGGAGGTGGTTATCGACACTATTTTTTTCTAAAGGTGCTAAAACTAAGACCTTTTAAAGCTGTTATTGGTGAGATGGAACCTGAAGTCGCAGGCTGTTTTTTGAAGAAGTGAAGTCCTGGCCTGTAGGCATGAGGCTGGTACCAGCTTACCTGGTATCCTATCTCCTGCTTGAAAAGGGATTCACATGGAAAGTAAGGCTACATTCCAGCTATGTGGCAGTAAGACCTCAGCCTGCTTTTCACAAGCAGTCTTTTGCCTGTAAAGAGTAATGATTAACTTCTTTTGCACTGTTCTCTTCAAATACTGGATAAAGCCATGCGAGTCAGGAATACACAGGACCTGTCTCAAACATAAGGAGCTGTGCTTCGTGTCAGGAATATCCCTCTTTCGGGCTCCCAAGTAAAACACCTGCAGGTCTGGTGATCTGGAACCTGGAAATTCCGAAATTGCCAAAGCGAAAGGTACACGCTCAGATTTAGAATACAAAACTACGGCTTTACCTCTGGTGCCTTTGTTGTGGTGGTTTCTGCAGGCTGAATTTTTGTCAGCTATGTTTTCTGCAGTATCACACGTGAGCACTGTGTATGAATTTCGGTGCCGTTCAGCTCTGTTAAAGCGGAGCAGCTAGTTTACCCCACAGCGCAGCAGCCAACACTAGAAAGTGTATTCTGATTGTTCTGCTACCAGGCTCTTACTTTGCCAAAAAAACAATCAAGGGAAGTTATTAAAAATAAATTCATTGTGAAGTGTCTTGAACCTTTTCATCTCTGTCCCCATCTTACCTGCCAACCCACAGTGGCAGAACGGGGAGTAAACTCAGTAGCTTTATAGCCAGCTTACATCTTTGCTTCAATATCTCTTGTGGTCAGGCATCCGATTAAACAAAAAACGTTTAATTTTGTCCATTTCCAGCTCAGCCCTTTAGTCATTCACATTGGAAGACTGCAGTGATTTTAGCTTGCATGGGACATCCATCTAAACTCCTCGAGATTAGGCCTGCGAGTTTACAACTGGAGGAAGGCCTTGTTTGCACAGACATTTGTAGAAATTGCTGTAATTGAAACTGGTGCAAATTCCTGTATGGATAATCATCTTTGGAGGCTGGCAACACATGTCCCATTGACTTGGGGCTAGTATCTCTAGAATATTGGAGGCATTTTGGGCCATCTCTGCATGAATATTCCCACCTAACTTTAGAGGTGCTTGAGCAGCCCTCCACATGGGAAGTTTTGCAAGTGGATTGGCAGAATAGGAAAACAAGCACAGTTTAGTTCAGCATCTGAAATCTGCTGTGGAAACATGGAAATGCAAATAATTCAGGTATTGTAAAGCTTGCACTGGAAAAAAATATCCAGATTTTAGTGCTTAGAGAAAATATGTAGGTAATTGTTTTACTCTTGTTTATGTTTTAAACGTCCTTATTCTTTCAGAAGGATGATGTAAGGAGGGGTGAACCAGCACATACTATGTTATATTAATGCTGTAAACTAAAAAAAAAAACCAACAAACAAAACAAAACAAACAAAGCCCCACTAAAACCAAATTAACTACCAAGGTTTATGAAATAATAGAAAGTTACCTGTCTTTAAGGGTTGAGAAATTAATTCTAATTCTGGGCTATTGCAAGGCAAGAAAAATTAAAAGAACTCAGTTTTCAAGCTTTCCACCATTTAAACTTTAATGATGCATCAGAGATGTCAAAACTCATTGTGGTCTTAAGAACATGAAATTTTTATCAAGTGCTTACATTTTTGGGGTATTTTTTCCTGTGAAAGAAAAAGTAGAGATAATCTTTGTCTCATAAAAAACACTTGTATGAATAAAATTATTCTCCCAAAATCTACATTATTTACATGACTCAGCTATCCTTTTCGCTCTGCATTTCCTATCATCTGCATTGCTGGGCTTGATCCCATCTCCTCTGATCACTCTGTTTGTGACAACTGAAGTATTAAATCTTTCTCTCCTTGATGTGTATACTTTCTGGATATTGTGACATCAATACTCCACAGTGATGGCAGACCTGCTAAGGGGCAAGCAGACCCTCTAACTTCTGTATAACCCTCCCACACCCTCTGATCCCACACAGTGATGTTAAATGTAACAAACAACAGTACAAATAAAAACAATAGTTTTGTGAAGGGTTTTTTTTTGTATTATCCATTTCACTGAAGCCACTGAGTGACATAGCCATGTTGGCAACATAAAAGCCACCTGCTGCAGTCCCAAGACAGGGACAACTCTGCTCCTACCTGCAATTCAAATATCAGAGATGCTGATGAAAGGTGTTCAAGGAGAGAAGAAAAACAGGATGTGTAGCTTATATGAAGGCCTCAACTTGAGGACAGAGTGATGTCTCAAAGTGCAGAGACTAAAGCTGACATTGGCATTAAACTGGAGGTAAAGGTTAGCTAGAAAATCTGTTTCCCCACATCTTACTAGACATTATCAGTGTTCTCTGCTTTTAACTATAATGTCTTGCAACGCTGACACATCCCTTTCAGCCGAAGCAGTTTGGAGTAAGGCAGTTCTCTTACTAACCAGGAGTATTTTACACACTCTATGAGGCAGCATTGGGCCCTGACTTTCTAACATCTCACGAGTGCTGCGTGAGGGCAGCTGCCTAGTGCCAGCTCCCTTGCCCTGATGCCTGGCTGCCCAGCCACAGAGGGTGTCAGCGGCGTTGGAGGCCTTGGCTGCTGCCTTAGCTTGTGCTTGCACAGCATCCGGAGCCCTCTCACTGCCATCCCATTCCTGATGCCTTGGCTCCTGCCAAGAGGCAGAACTCAGCTGACATACTAACACAGAGAATAGTCTGCCTGGATGATCAGTGAACACAGCCCTGGGGGCTTTGAGAAATAAGTCTTTATAAAAACTAAGACCAAAATAAATGCTTGAATTTCCTTTACATTTCAACCAGGTATTTCTTTAAATGAACCAACATGCCACTGCTGGGTCTTCTCGTGGGTTGGGGTTTTGTTTTTCTTTTGAGAGGGTTTTCTTCTCAGCTGAGACACAGGCTTCTTGTATCAAAACTCCTTAAGAGCAAACGCGGAACAGACAGTTGTGTCTGCCATGCAGTCAGGGTAAATATACAGAATAAAAGGTAGAAAGTTCAGTAAAATGTACTTCCTAAAATTAACTTGGAAAGGTAAACTTGATGAAGTGGAAAACCATGCGAAAAAGCACATCACGTAAGACCAGCTGCAAGCTCTCTCAAAGCATTTGTTGGATGACACAGTATCATACAGCAATGCTTTTTTGTTGTTGTTGTTGTTTGTGGGTAAATGTGATGTACTGCCATGCTCAGCTACCTTGGCCTCTGAAAACTGGGCAGCTGGGGAGAGAGAGCAGAGTGGTGGAACTTGCTCCTGCAGCAACCCCACCCATTATCTCCAAGGGCAGCTCTGGATGATCAAAAAGTCAAGGCTGAAGCTTCAGTGCAAACTTATCTAAACATTAGCCTGTAGTGAGTGAAAGAAAAGCTGAGGTAACAGTGTGCTTAAGCAACTTCCTTCTCATCTCAAGAGGCCAGCAGTGGCAAAGCTGGAAATAAAACCCAGTTTCTCCCCGGTATCCCACTGTAGTTCTGCCGGTACCAAGCCATCCTCTCTGCTTTATGTTCTGTTCTCAGCAGACAGTATTTCAGTGATAACACACAGTAAAAAAAAAAAAAATTAAAAAAAGAAAATAATAATAATAAAAATTGACTGCTAAGTATCTGCTCCCTGTTTGCTTTGAGCCCTTTCAACACTGCACAACAGACTTCGAGATGACTCATGTAGCCAGCTAGGACTAAGGACTCATCTGAAAATACGAAGACTGTATTTCTGAGACCCATAGCACTTTTTTTCCCCCATGGATCACAGCCCACAGGGCATATTGTGGGACTGCTTGAAGTGTTTGGCTGCAATAATTGTGGGTCCCATCTCCTTGTTGCCTTTCACTGTGGGAGTCACCAGCAGAGAGATGCAATGCAGGGCAGCCCTGTTGCTGGGACTGGACCAGCTTGATGAACTAGTCCCTTCCCCAGCCCTGATTTTCAGCGTGTAAAAAGTAGTATAAACTATTTCCCTAAACTATTTTAGCAATGACCAGTGTTTCTAAATCCTTTCTGGAAAAAATCAACAACTGAAAACTATTCTCTCACAGAAGTATAAATGTCCTTTCTACAGCGATAACATAGAGAATGGTTAAAGGGATATGCAAGCAACTGACATGTCTTTGAGCCTTCTAACCAAAACAAACAACAGGGGCACACAAAGAGTGTTATTACAATTTTAGTAACCAAAATTCTTAGAAGAGGAGGATTTTTTTTAAAAGTATGTTTTAAATGGATAAAAATAAATAAGAGCTACCCGTGCATGCTTAATTACTTAGCAAATTTTGGAACAGCACAGCCTACATATTGCTCAGGCTGTTAAAAAAACTTAGCATGAAAAAACTAGCAAAAGGATGTCTGACATTTACATTCTCCATCAGTTCTGTGATCACTAATGTACAGCCTCACAAACAGGTTGTATAGCCCATGTGCCAGTGTGTCTGTGTAGAGACAGAGGAAAAAGAACAACGGTAAGCAAAACCACCCACTGCCATACTTTCACTTCTTTTAAAACTCTGCATTGTTGCCGAGAAGCTTTTGTTGCTAGGTAATGCAAAAAACACAGGTGTGCAAAAAGAAGTTAGTGTTCAATGCCAAGCTTGTGATTTGGTACTGAATGCAACATGTTTCCTTCTTATTGACCACCCAGCCTCTCACACCTAATTGATTGTTAGTTTAAATGTGATTATTTTCCCTACTGAAGGCAAGTAGTAAGGCAGCTGTGTGTTTCCCCATGTGCCATATGCTAGGGAGAGCTGATTCTGAAACATCTCACAAGCAAAGTAAATGCTCACTCTACTAGTGACCTCTTTGTGTTCAGTCGCTCAAAGGGCTGCTCTAGCACCAGCAGAGACACTGAAGGAAGGCAGCAATATCCAGCTGAAGCATTACTCACTATCTTTTGGTACCACAGGCCAGAAATGAATAATACCTGCATACATTCCCCAGGGCTGCCACAGTATTGCTCTATTGCAATATACTTTTCATGGTTTTTCAGAACTGTCTTAGTTTAGATTTAAATATCCTCAGTTTTGGAGGAGTCAACAGCTGCCGTTGGGGGCTCTGTCCCTACTTTTGCAGATTTTGCTGTTGGGACATTTCATTTTTTCCGGCCTACATTTTTATTTTCTTAATTTCATACCACAGCTAATTATAACCCGAGGAGTGCAAGTAGAAAAGGGGGTGGGAAAGAAAAAAACTCCCACCAGCCCAGGGAAGAAACGGTAGACAGTGCTTTGAGATGCACACACAAAGCAGCAGAAAACAGGCAGAGAGGGCCAGCAAGCAGAAGAGAAGTGAAGAAATAGGAAGTGAGGCAGCAGTCATGAAGAAAGTATGCAAGGGAGCAGTTACCCTGCAGGGAAGGAAAAAACGGGATAACTTTAGAGAGCAGAGATTAGTATAACTTGGGGGAGGTTGCAGTGACAGGATTTGGGGAAGAGAAGAAAGGAATCAAACAGGAAAAATGTCCAGTGGATGTGGAAGACAAAGAAGTAAGTGGGAAACAGAAGAAAATTGTAAGACTCAGGTAAATGAGCATGAAAAAAGCTACTGGTGCTTTTGTACCTACTTAAGTTTGTGTTCTGTGCCTTCCTAAAGCAGAGTTAAAATTGCCCCAGGACAGGTCTATGCCATAAAGCTGCACAGGCCTACTTGCACCAGTCAGACCTACAAAGGGATATGATTTGCAACTGAGGTTCAAACCCAGCTACGCTACCCAAAGCAGCGAAGATTCCCAGTTATGCAGTCGGGACTGTACTTTCACTGCTTGTGTCATTCAGACAATTATAAAACAAGCCACGCTGGCAAAAGCACGCGGAAATCGCTGATGTAAATTGTGCTGGGGGTAGATGTACCTCCACTGCAGAGTACAGCACCCTAACTGCACCAGTAGAGCTTTTTGCTTGTCAAAACAGCCACGCTGTATTAGCAGGTTGCCCACAGCAGAGACATGATTAAGACAGGAAAAGGAATTCTTCTACTGACATAATAAAATTACTTCCACAACAGCAAAAACTGTTAGCAGAAGGTTTCTCCTGGCAAAAAAAGATAGCTTTGTGGACCAGAGGGACGTAAGATAGGGACATGTTTTAGATAATTTCTGGAGCTTTCATATAAGAAAATACTTTCTTCTACAAAAAGAAAAGAAAACTCAATACTTGCAAAGTGTCTGAATAGTAGGAAAACGTGGATAAGAGCATTGAAGTCCTAATACTGACACTTACACCTTCATTTATAATTAAACATTCACTTATCTTCATTTTTAAATAAAGGATTCTTGAGAAGTATTCTCAATACATTTTTTCTGCTTTCTTGTCTTCAACTTGTATAATAGATAATGCATTTAATAATCTTGTTTCCTCCTGTGCAATGCAAAGGAAGTTAAAACTCCCTTAATGAGAATTTAGAGAGGAAAGATTTGGTAGACAGGGTAGATTGGACAGATGTGCTTTGTTTGTTTGTTTTTTCTTTTCAATTACTTCGGTGGTCAGATAGGACTGTGCTCTATCTAAAATGAAACTTGAAGAAGGACAAAACCCCAAACACTGTTACTAAAAGGAGCGTAAGAGAGCTGTTACCTGAAATGATTAATTGAGTTGCAATCTCAACTCTTGAAACAGATGTTTTCTAAGAAAACATCTGCGCAAACATCAGCCTTTTCCTCAAAAGAACACTGAGTAACTAGAAAGGGCAGAAAACATTTAAATTTCAAGTTTCCAGCTTGCATTCAGTGGCCCACCTGTTTAGAGCAAAGGATTAAATAATTTGGAATTAATGTCTATGAAAACATCCTGAAGTCCTAACAGTCATACAGTATTTTTCCTGTAACCTCTTGTGAACTGATAATAGATTTCTGTGGCTGTGTAAACTCGCCAGTGGAATCATCTTCTCACTTGTGAATTTTTATTAAATGGCAACTGCAAATAAAATTTCCTCTAATCATTTTCTGAACAACTTTACATACTCACTTCACATGGACCTTCTGAGTGTGTTTCATTAAGCTGTTTGGCTTACTCTATGTCCTTTCCCTCTCAGAAGTGGCTGAACGTAATTCTTAGAGTACAAATGAGCAGCCTGAATAATACAGCCAAATTATTTTTTAAATGGTCAAATGAAAAAAAAACAAACCAAAATCCAAACCAAGAAAAGGCCTGAATATAGAGCCTAACTTCTTTAGAATAGGAATTATACAGAAAACAATCCAAGAGGAGGGCTGAGGAGAACACTGCTAAAGTACCTTGTAGCACAGCTGACTGGAGCACTGGCATTCTACTTCTAGAGATCTGGATGCAAAGCCTGATTTAAAATACACCTAAAAATGAATGTGATGAATTCACCTTAGAACCTTCTGAGCAGTGGTCCACACTTAAAAGTTGCATGAAAGCTGTCTGTGACGGAGAAGTAAGCTTGCTTTAGTTTCCTGTTCATTTTTACCTGGTATTTATAGGATCTTGGCTTTGGTTATAGAAATGCAACAAAGAACTGAGTAGCAAATAGTGTCCTAAGTGACATGAAATTCTAAACTGTAGTTTCTGCTGTAAGTAGGGATGATTCACCTCAGTCCACACACATTTCTTGGGATAATCTTAAATACAGGTCTGCAGATGGTGTTTCTGATCTAGACTCCAAGTTACTGACACAGCAAAAGAGAGGAAGTATTCCCTGTGCCTACTTGCGTGTGGTGATTCAGTAGAGCTGGTATCATTAGTCCTGTCCTATGATGAACACCACATTACCCAACCATGCTGGAAAAGAGAGGGCTCAGATATCATATCTGGCAACTGGCAGCTCTTGTAAAACTTGGTATTTTGGTAATATTGATTGTAAATAGGAACTACAGCAAAACCTTGTGGCAGCAAATGGGGGCTAACCATACAAATGGAGAGGTTTGGAGAGCTGGGACAACAGAGGAATGAAGAGAAAGCAAGATGAGAGTGGTGTAAATTTATTCCGTGTTTGGTAACACAGAAACGAATAGACAGTTCCTGGCATGATTTTGGGCTAGTGCTGACTGCAGAGAACTGCTGTACAGCTGGAGTACTCGTGTGAAAATGTTAGCAGCATATGTAATAAAACCCACTGAACTGGAATTATACAGAAATAAGTTATTATTGAAACACAGCTGTACTTTGAACAAAGCGTTGAGGAATTTAAAAGACAATGATTTGCCAAAGGGAACAGCATAAACTTATCTCAGCCAGGGAGCCACAACCAGTTCCTGTGGCTGCTCCCTACCTCTGAGTGCAAGCCTTCTTTGCCTGAAGTAATGAAATGGGGACCAAGAGCTTTAATTACACAGTGTGCTCTACATCAATTTCTATACATTCATGTATTTTCTTCATATGAACTAAAAACGTGTATTTTGTGCCTCGCAACTTTTCTCATCCTTTTTTATCATTACTATCATGCTTATCATATGAAAGTTGATCACACAGGAACTATAATTATTCAGCTAGCAGCTAGTGGCAGTAACATCAAAGCACAGCTATGTTTATAGGGTTAATGCATGATTATTTTAGCATCCCAAAGGCTTTGGACTGCCATACCATCCAATTATCCCAGGGCAATGTGAGAAGAGGGAACTCCATGTAATTAGGAGGGCCTAAACTAAGCTTTCAGGATCAGTAAAATACATCATGTCACAATTCACACTGCCAGCTGTTTCTCCCCAAATTTTACAGAACATAACACTACCTTTTTAGGAATTTAGAAAATTAAACAAATATGTTGCAAATCAGGCTACAGAATTAGTAACTACATTTTAGTTTTTCAATAGAAAGGTCATTACGTTTGCCAGACCTCATAAATGTATGTATCCTATTTACCACATCAGAATGAGCAAGAGATCTGTTAAGTTACATGTTCAGCTTCTTCTAGGAACTAAAACTACATCCATATTCAAGAAATTAAAGAAAAAAAAAACCCAAAATCAAGTGTTTTTGTTTTGTTTTTGTTTTGTTTTCCAGTTAGGATGCCTGTAGTTATATATTTGATTCTGCATTTTCTAGGCACCTACATAGCCTGATTTTCAGTGATGTTGAACATGGTCATTGCTTCTGTGGCTGCCAAGAAACCTTGAAACTTAAGCATGTGAGTATGAGTTAGATGCTGAGCTACAATAATTCAATTAGAAAAATTAAGAGCATAATGCACACAACTATGTATGATCTCTGATGAAAATGGTATGAAAATGAATGGAAATACGTTTATTGATTTCAGGTAACTACCCAAACTACTGGGATACCAAATGAGTCACCTTTGACCGAATAAACTCTCCCAAGAAGGGCTTAATCAGCACTCAAACATTTAAGTGAAAAATCTGGGATGTAAAAGTAAAATTGCATTTCAGAAATGTGTGGGAAAATTCCAGAGCATATCTATTTACCAATAATCTGTTCTCTGAATAATACCAGGAAGTCAGTTTAAAAGTGAAACTTGGTAAGAAATATTTATTTAGAATTCTCTACAGTTTGTAAAATATGCTGCAACATGTTGAAAAACTTGAAAAACTATTACTACAAAAGGAAGTTACATTCTTCCAACAAATTCTAAACAGTTGGGAAAAGTGGTAGAGGCCACTGTGATTCAAGGGAGATAGGAAGGTTGCTATGAACACAAAAGGAAAGGCTTTCAGGAATACAAATCATATAAGGAAGAAACAGGTTGAACTCTAAAGAAGAATGGCATATGTTAAGAGGTATTTATATAGATAATTTAAAAATGTGTATGATTCGTAAGGTTTCCTTTTGTTATCAGGCACCTATATAAGGATTTGGAAACAGGATCTCATAAAGAGATATTCTGCTATAGCCTTGATGCATGAAAAATGAGAGGATGGAGCCAGATATCTATGAATGGAACACAGTTTCCTGGTACAGTGGGAAAGAGCTAGTGTGCAGATACCAGCAAAAAGAGCTGTTAAAAATATTGCATATGAAAAATGCCAGATAACAGACATCCACTTGTAAGTGTGACCTGCAAACATCTTTAAATAATCCAGTAATATTAGAAGATGTTTGCTAAATGCTTCTGAATATCACAAGGTTCTATGAATTATTAACTTGAACATTAAATAGCTGTGTGTTTGGTGACTACAGAATTCTGGTGATGTGCTCTTAGCAATGATCCTGCATGTTTTCTGCTGGTCATGTCTCATCCATAAACCCTTTCTGCAAACTTCAGAGGGCCCACAGTTGGAAAGATAAATGTTGTCATATTACAATGCTTTCCATTCTTCAGGGCCTATTTTTCATTTCAGCATTTATTTATCATTTGGCATTCACATTAACTCTCCAAAGCAAAATTCCTGATCCCGCTACACAGACACACTGCTCCATTGTAGGAATATACAGAATTATAATATCACCCACACAGTGCTTTCTGGGGCATTCTTTGGAAAATGGGTGTCTGACCCAGTGCAAAGCTGTTACAGAACCTGGGGACAAAATGGTGCAAGGATAAAAAGGCTCTGCTTCAGATTAATAAAATGTACAATATACACAAGTATTGTGCAGCTTATATAGCCTGTTGCTTTGGTGGATTATTTTTTATTTTAGGGGATGAGTCTGAGGAGGGAGAAGATGCAATGCAATTACTTTCTTCTCTCTTCCAGAACCAACCCAACGCTAAATCTCCATGCACATTTCAGTTGCTTTAAACACAAAATTAAAACTATTTGTTAGTAAATTGAAATACCAGATTAAGGAGCACTGCTTCTGGTATCAAAGCTGTGTACATGATTCAGGGCAATGACATTTATTTTTATTTTTAATTTTAATTTTATTTTTAATTTTTTTTTTTTTTTAAACGGGAAGCATTTTCATTCCAGTTTGTTTTGAATTTCTCATAAAACAAACTAAATATCACGCTGGGCATGTTCATCTTCAAGAAAATAAGGCAGTGTGACTGACAGGTCTGAATGCTTACAAAACTGTTCCTGAATTACCCAAGTTTTCCTACATCTCCCAAGACTAGCTTCTGAGGCAGGCTCCTAGAAAAGATGAAGTTACCCAAATGTTGATATACCCAACTGTAAGGAACTCCAGAACTGTGTAATTCACCTACTATCAGTTTGCAGTAACATATTAAGATATTTACAGTAGCACTGAGTAATAAAACAGCAACGCTTAAATTATTAGAAACCATCCTTATTTCAGAGAACAAAGGAAGAGATATGTGCACATGACATTTACTACCTGCTTGTAAGTATTGAGTGTCTCAAGGTTAGTAACTGATTAAAAGAGAATTATTTTTTTTATTATTTTTTTTTTTCCCTTATTGCAAATAACTTCTGCCAGGTTCCTGGAAAGATCTTGAGAAGACCACAGTAATGATATCACACTGCACAAACATTTTCTTATCTGAGATGCTATTCTATGCTAGCCAGGCTGAAGAGCAGAAGTTACTAAACTTGAAAAAAGTTCTGCTGCTTTGCGTATACTAAATGGATGTGGGAGAACTCCCCACGCAGTGACAGTGGTACATAATACTTCTGCAGCAGCAACTGCTGTCTAATTTTATGTCATGTTCTTCACCAAGAATAATAAATCACTTTATAATAAGGACAGTTTTGGGAGCCCCATTGCACAGCTGAAGGAACTGAAGCAGTGAGAGGGGAACTAATCAGCAAGATGTAGAAAGGCCAGGAGCAGGAGCCACTCTCCTAGTTCCTGGCCTGCTTATATCAATGGTGCTCCCTTCAGTGCATTAAATAGAATAGGCTCTCATTAAACAAGAGAAGTGTCAGCTGTATAACCATGTTTAAAGAAAAAGTTTTAGAAATTGCAGAAATCACACAGCTGACTGATACAGTTCTAGTTTTACAGCTTTTCAATGCAAACCAGCCTGTAGCTGCACTTCTGCTCTACACACACTGGTAATAAAAAATAATCTGCTGCTCCTTGGTCACTCAGGAACAGACATGGAAATAAATATAGGGGATGGTGGATTGACGCTTTTAGGAAGGTAAGCTGTGGGTTGAAGACTACAACAAGGAAAATGCAGAGAGTCAGAACATAAAGTAGGAGGCGAGAGAAGGGAAGGGTTAGGAAAGGGATTTTGCCACTGCTTTTTTGTGAGGTTGCTTCTGACTCTAGCTTTTAGTGTGAAGAGGCCTTTTGACACAGCAGACCTGGTGTGCGTTTGTCACGCAGAGAAATAATTTGAGGAGGGTGTACAGGTGTTTCCTGTGTTGCAAAAATCATCTTTACAGAGTGTTGTTTGCTATTACCCAAGACATCAAAGAAAATACCAAGATGGATGTGTAAATGGTCCTGCCAATACTAGGATCCACATCTATTTTCTACTTACCAAAGCAGACACAGCTCCTGGGAGTGCCTAGGAGGAAGCACCATCAACAGCAGCTTTTCAAAACAACCCTCAATATAAAGAATATTCTTCCTTTACCATTCCCTGCTGGATAGCATCCCCAGTGACTTATGTCTACTTCTAGAGTTGGGCACTACATTTTTATAATACAACATGTACATTTCTGTCACTCTTCTGATTTTTCTTAAAATCTCACAGTACTGACTAGCTGTACTGGAAGTCCTTTCCCCTTTAGCAAGATTCCTTTTTTTTTAATCTGAGCTGGTATGCTTCAAACCCAGTTCCCCTTGCTCTAGCATGATGCTACTATTTGCATCACCTTTTGTGTCAGGAAGCTTATCCTGAAAAATTACATCTACGATTTCTTCTAAACCATATTTTAGGTTTTTGTGCCATTCAGTTCTGATTTTTCAGAGCAAGATGTATACAATGAGACTATGTTTTTTAGAGGTGCCGAATAATCAGTTCTGACGTGAAACGCTTTGCCACACGTCTAAAAAGGAGTGCTGAGAAGTTCTGAGAAGTACTGAGAAACCTGCTGTGTGGAAGGGAGCATCTAATAGGAAGCTAGTGCGCTTTGCAAAGTCCTTACCCACCTCCTTCTTTCTCAGACCTCCGGAGCAGAGCCACTGCCAGGTGGCTGCAGGGGAGCTGATCTGTCAGGCACTCTGACTGTGCCCGGGGCTTGGGTGGGAGTACTCATGTACGGCGCTATGACCTGGAGCACAGCCCTTTTGCAGGAGAGAAAAGAGTACAGCCTCGGGCAATGAAACCTCATTTCACTCCAAAGAGTTCCAGTTAAAGGGAACTGAGAGAAAGCAAGATTATACCACTGTTTCCAATGAAGTACAAAGCACCTGCATCTCCCATGGTCCAGTCACTGCACAGCCTCTCCCGTGGGTGTTGGCTGATTACAGTGAATGAAGATAAGGGGAGCTGGGTGGGTAATTAAGACTTTTATATGCATGTTTTGAAACAGGATCCAGTAAATTAATGGCTAATTTTTATATTTTATTTTTTTTTTAAATTGAGTAGGTTAAGCATTTTAAGTCCACCGTGTTCTTACTTGTAAGATGCAAATCTTTGCAGCTCCTTCTGAAGCATCTCCCTGGAAAGGGGGATATAAATTACGAAATACCTGGCTTTTGTTGTTTGGGACACTACAGAAACAAGGGAAATGTGTTTAATGAACATTCTTCTTGTTCAAAGCATTTCAGTAGTTTGGCTCTGATATTGTTTCAAAACTGTTTTCTCAAGGCCCTCCAGCACATGGCGTTACGAAAAAGTTGTCAGACTGGTTTTAACACATCTTTTCAGTACTGATAAGCAAAAGTTCACTGAAATAATCCCCAATAAGATACATGGGAAATATACCTTTCTTAAGGCTTTCTTGTTGAGTTCAAGCTGGAAGGAGACCTGTGTCATTCTAAGCTTAAGCAGCCTCTTTCAAAGTTATTAGGAAGGTACAGGGATGTGTCTGTCACATACTGTGCTGAAGAGAGTCTATGTCACATCCTGTTAACCGTGTCTGCTTTTAAACCTGTTTTGTAAGTACAGTGAGTGGCTGACAGTCTCCAGCTGCAAGCAGCTTTGAAAGGAGTTTCAAAAGACAGCCAGGCACTACTGTATTTTGGTTGCTAAAGCTAAAACACACAATAAATAGCATGTTTTTCTTAATTGAGTAAACGATTTAATCTGGAGGCTACTTTGCTTAACAATGCCATCATTAAAATGGTAATGGGCTTTGAGGTCCCTATTCAGCATGGTATGGGATCATACCTTTGGTGCTATTGTTTCATCCTGCTTACAGAGAAGTTTCTGCAATCCAGCCCGGTAAGAACAAGATATCAACCAAGTAAGAAATCTCCAAAATAGCATGTGACTAAATCTTTAAATCTATCCTCTCCCTGAAGCCAGTCAGCCACTTTTGCAGGATGCAAAATAGTTCTCCTGCAAGGTGGAAACAAGGTAAGCTAAGAACTTATTTTACATTATTATTATTGTTTATGTTGGAAATGGTGGTTTTAAAAGCCAAAACATGCTAAAATTACTCAGAAAAGAAGTATGTTACTAGACCATGCACACTAGCCTGCTAACATGATTTGGTAAAACTGTATACATCTTTTTTCTCTTTACTAAGCAGGAGACTTGAATGAACACAGCTAGGAAAAGACCCATTTAAATTGATTGGGTGTTTTCCTTCCTTATTTTCCAGCATACAGGGTAGTAAAAAACAAATAAAAATACTTTTGCAGATGGACCCAGGTATCAGACCTGGACATTTTCCATATTTACTTCTCCATACTTTCACATCAACTAGCCTCTCACTTCAGACTAGGCCCATGCCCAAAGCTTGGTCTAGGGTGCCACAATCACCTTCTGTTCCAAGCAGCCAAAATTTGTAAATCTAATTCTCCATTATACCTAAGCTGTGCTTTGTGCCTTGTCATATTATCTGGTTCTTCTGGGGACCTCCAAGACAGCAATGCAGATTTAGAGCAGCGTCAAGGTCCCTGCCATTTACCCTTGAATCAAAAGGCCTTTGCTAGAGCCAAGAATAACTAGAAAGCAGCAACTTTCTGGCCACACCTCCTTCCTCACATCATCCTTACAGAAAGGGGAGGGAGGAATAGATCTGGCAACACCATGCTCCTATACTGAGGACAGGAGAATTTTTTTGGTGGCTCTTTCCATAAGGCTTACTTAACAGGGCCTTTTCTTGTCTAGAGGGACATAAAAAGAGCCCAGCCTAACAATGAAATCAGACCCTCCCTGCTAGCAGGAGAAGGAGTGGTTGCTAACACAAGTGCTTATTCTCCATAATGTTTCATTTTCCCAGCTCTACTGGGTTGACTCAACACACATGGAAATAATAATAAATAATGCTGATAATAGGTGGGACCATCAAAACTTCCTGTGGCAGTCCCAGAAGCAGAACCTGGTGTTTTCAAATTATAGTGAGAGACACTTGTGGGATCTCCCTGCCTGGATCTGCAAGACTGCATGGCAGCAGAGGCCTGTGCAAGCAGATGGCATGAAACGCTGTGTCTACTGACTGTTCTGCATTGCCAGGAGAGTCAACAAAACGAAGTCATATTGTTCTGCCAAAAATAAGCATGGCATACCTGAGCAATTATTGATCTTAAAACTGTGGATAAAGACTGTCTAAATATTTTCCACAACTAGAGGCAATGTGCTACATGAGGTATCACACTGGGCCTTCCACTGAGCTCTTTTTAAGAAAAGCTCTGTGGCTGACAGCACTTAAACCATTATTGGTTTCTAGTTTTTTCTGAAAACAGAAGTAATTATAAAATAGATTTGTTTTATTTCATCACAGTTTCCCTATGGTCCATGTAACTTTTCTAATTGAATTTAGCTTTTAGTAGCAAATTATTTGGGAAATAAACTTGACTAATTATCTCACATAAAAATTAGAAACAGTAACATTCATTGTTCATCCTTTAATGTCCTTGAATTAAAGGGCATGGATCCTTTCAAGCACTGAGTAGCTTTCAGAGATGAAAGAAACTAAAGGGATGTTTATTTATAGCAACACCTCCTTGACAAATAATTCAAAGGAGTAAAAGGAATAGCTGCACGGTTTGCTCCTGTGACTTTTGTTCCTTTAGTAAAATGTACTCACATACTCTCATCCATCAACTGGATGCACACCTTTCTTCTGTGTGGCCTGCTCTGCCACACTCAATGTGTCCCCTCACTACTGATGCATCTGTGAGTTTGAAAATCTCTGTCCATCCTCAGGCTGGGAGCAGAATCAGTCCCAAGGAATCCATTTTTTCTTTAGAAAACCAGTGCTTTAGAAAAAACAAGATTCTAGAAGAAAACTAAATAAGAAATGGATGTATCATAGTATCTGTCTCCTGTGGTTTTTTTTCAGTTCTTCATTCTAACTCCAAAAAGTGATTCCCCACCCCTGTGAATAAAGTTCTGTCTTTCTATAAGAGGAAGATGGAAATCAGATTATAAGAAGTAATAGGGAGAAATGGTGCATGAGTGGGCCTCAACTTGAAGATTTTTGCTTGTTATTTTAGTTTGTTTTCTACTTTGAAAGTATTTAGTTTGGGGATTTCCTATAGGAGCAGGCTTGATGAGTTCTCTTAATCTAAGTAACAATACTGAAAATTGTTAGTATAAAGTAACAATGCTGAAAAGAAGATGGATGCAAATTTCAGGTTCTGAATCCTTGTTCACTTTCTTTCACACCCCTTAACTTTCAAAAAATCAGGCCATGAAACAGAAATGCATGCAAAAGGGCTGCACAGGGCTGCTGCAGAGTTGTGGGTGAGCTCTGTACCTCAGGTCACATCAGTAAGGTAGTTTATTTCTATCTCTGTTTTCCTAGTAGTTTACAATACATAGAGGATAAATTCTGAGAGGTTTTTTTTCATCAGGAAACGTAAAAACTGTGTACCTAACTAATACAGTTTGTTGGGATGTTTTTCAAATGTTTCCTGACCTGACTGTAAGAGTTATCCAGTTTCAGCTTCCTCCTCCTCCATTAGCAAGGCTCACCTATGATATTTACCGCATCATTGCATCCACACCAAACTTGGTTACCGCGGCAACTAAGTTTTTCTTCTCAAAGGGTCACAGGGAAACACATCCTTCAGGATCCCCTGGTAACCGTCAGCCGGTACGACTGGGGAACATCAACAGTGAAATGCCTGCTTTCCATCGCTAAGGCAGCGCCCGCCTGTGCCTGCAACAAGGGGGGCAGAGTCTAGTTACATTCCTGACCCACTTTCACATCCCTCCCTCCTCCTCCTCCTCCTCCTCCTCCATCTCCTCCTCCCTCCCTAAGCACAGCAGCAACCAGCAGGGCAGCAGGAGCCTCCATTTGGCAAGCCACACACACCCCCGGCCACCCAGCCGTGTGCTGTCTCCCAGCAAGCAGCAGAAGCCCAGGTTTCCCTGGCAGCGTGCGGGGAACCAGAGGGGGAACCACAAATCCCTCAGAAAGGAGGCCTTCCCTCTTGCCACCCTGTTAAGTGCAGCAATGGCACTGCTGTCTTTTGTCCAGCGTTTTCACGCACCCTCATCGAGGCACCCACACCAAACTCAGCGCCAGGCTGACCCCCTTCCCTCCAGTCCCCAGCCAGCCAGGTCCCTGCACTTGTGCGAGTGTTCAGTTTCCACTCACAACACCCCTTCTGCCCTCCCCTGGCTTCTTGGTTGGCCTGGGTGCCTTTGTCTGGCTACATAGATTTGTTTTATTTCATCACAGTTTCCCTATGGTCCATGTAACTTTTCTAATTGAATTTAGCTTTTAGTAGCAAATTATTTGGGAAATAAACTTGACTAATTATCTCACATAAAAATTAGAAACAGTAACATTCATTGTTCATCCTTTAATGTCCTTGAATTAAAGGGCATGGATCCTTTCAAGCACTGAGTAGCTTTCAGAGATGAAAGAAACTAAAGGGATGTTTATTTATAGCAACACCTCCTTGACAAATAATTCAAAGGAGTAAAAGGAATAGCTGCACGGTTTGCTCCTGTGACTTTTGTTCCTTTAGTAAAATGTACTCACATACTCTCATCCATCAACTGGATGCACACCTTTCTTCTGTGTGGCCTGCTCTGCCACACTCAATGTGTCCCCTCACTACTGATGCATCTGTGAGTTTGAAAATCTCTGTCCATCCTCAGGCTGGGAGCAGAATCAGTCCCAAGGAATCCATTTTTTCTTTAGAAAACCAGTGCTTTAGAAAAAACAAGATTCTAGAAGAAAACTAAATAAGAAATGGATGTATCATAGTATCTGTCTCCTGTGGTTTTTTTTCAGTTCTTCATTCTAACTCCAAAAAGTGATTCCCCACCCCTGTGAATAAAGTTCTGTCTTTCTATAAGAGGAAGATGGAAATCAGATTATAAGAAGTAATAGGGAGAAATGGTGCATGAGTGGGCCTCAACTTGAAGATTTTTGCTTGTTATTTTAGTTTGTTTTCTACTTTGAAAGTATTTAGTTTGGGGATTTCCTATAGGAGCAGGCTTGATGAGTTCTCTTAATCTAAGTAACAATACTGAAAATTGTTAGTATAAAGTAACAATGCTGAAAAGAAGATGGATGCAAATTTCAGGTTCTGAATCCTTGTTCACTTTCTTTCACACCCCTTAACTTTCAAAAAATCAGGCCATGAAACAGAAATGCATGCAAAAGGGCTGCACAGGGCTGCTGCAGAGTTGTGGGTGAGCTCTGTACCTCAGGTCACATCAGTAAGGTAGTTTATTTCTATCTCTGTTTTCCTAGTAGTTTACAATACATAGAGGATAAATTCTGAGAGGTTTTTTTTCATCAGGAAACGTAAAAACTGTGTACCTAACTAATACAGTTTGTTGGGATGTTTTTCAAATGTTTCCTGACCTGACTGTAAGAGTTATCCAGTTTCAGCTTCCTCCTCCTCCATTAGCAAGGCTCACCTATGATATTTACCGCATCATTGCATCCACACCAAACTTGGTTACCGCGGCAACTAAGTTTTTCTTCTCAAAGGGTCACAGGGAAACACATCCTTCAGGATCCCCTGGTAACCGTCAGCCGGTACGACTGGGGAACATCAACAGTGAAATGCCTGCTTTCCATCGCTAAGGCAGCGCCCGCCTGTGCCTGCAACAAGGGGGGCAGAGTCTAGTTACATTCCTGACCCACTTTCACATCCCTCCCTCCTCCTCCTCCTCCTCCTCCTCCATCTCCTCCTCCCTCCCTAAGCACAGCAGCAACCAGCAGGGCAGCAGGAGCCTCCATTTGGCAAGCCACACACACCCCCGGCCACCCAGCCGTGTGCTGTCTCCCAGCAAGCAGCAGAAGCCCAGGTTTCCCTGGCAGCGTGCGGGGAACCAGAGGGGGAACCACAAATCCCTCAGAAAGGAGGCCTTCCCTCTTGCCACCCTGTTAAGTGCAGCAATGGCACTGCTGTCTTTTGTCCAGCGTTTTCACGCACCCTCATCGAGGCACCCACACCAAACTCAGCGCCAGGCTGACCCCCTTCCCTCCAGTCCCCAGCCAGCCAGGTCCCTGCACTTGTGCGAGTGTTCAGTTTCCACTCACAACACCCCTTCTGCCCTCCCCTGGCTTCTTGGTTGGCCTGGGTGCCTTTGTCTGGCCACCCTGCTCCCCTTCTCGCCCCTCTCCGGCTCGTCCCTTTCCCCAGATATTGCAAAACCTCCCGGAGGTGAGTAAGAGGAGGGAGCTCCTGACGGGTTTTGCATCCCGGCGGCTGCTCGCAGCCCCTGTCTGTTCCCCTTGGAGGGACACTCCCTTGCGCTTCCTTCCCCCACCCCCCCCATTCCTCTCCCACTCCCTCGCTCCCGGGGCTCGTCCCTTTCCCCAGATATTGCAAAACCTCCCGGAGGTGAGTAAGAGGAGGGAGCTCCTGACGGGTTTTGCATCCCGGCGGCTGCTCGCAGCACCTGTCTGTTCCCCTTGGAGGGACACTCCCTTCCCCTTGGGCAGCTGAGAGGGATTTCACCCCGCGCTGGGGGCAGACGTGAACCCTGGTGCCCCACCTTGCCTCACCTCACCTCGCCTCACCACCCGGCCTGCCCACATCTCCCCGGGACAGCCCTGCTGCTGGGACACCCGCTGCTGCTCGGCAGTGGCCACGAGGATTTCGGTGTTTGGGTTGGGTTTGGTTTTTTGTTGAGCTTTGGGTTGTTTTTTTTTCAGTTCTGTTACTGCAAAATGCCAGCGACGAGGGTGCACGGGCTGCTCTCCGGCCCTGCCCGTGGAGCCCACCCTGCAGAGGTGCCCTGGTTTGTACCCAGGGACTGCTCCTGTCCCGCAGTGTCACGCACCCACAGGCCTGGGGACACAGGCAGCTGCTGGCCCCGCCAGTCCCTGGGGGAAGAAAAAAGAAAAAAGCACCAAAAAACCGATTTCCCCCACCTGCCCATGGTGGGAAGGAGCCTCAGTTTTAAAATTACCACTTAGATTTCACATGCTGGTTTCTCAGTCCTCTGGGGGCTTTTTTTTGGGGGGGGTGGTGGAAAAGGGAATAAAAATAGCTGTTTAATTTCTGAACGCAAAAAAAGGGCTGCCTAAGAAGTTGTTCACTGTTCTTTGTACTTGTATAACTTAAAACCACCTGTTTTCAAGTTTGGGCTTGATACATATTTCTGCTCTGTTCCTGTAAGCATTTCAGCACATGTTACACACATGCTTATGTTTGTGGAGTCAGGAGCCTGAATCTTCAGTGTCACCCTAAATCTTTAGTGCTGTACCACATTTACAAAACTGGTTGAGTAATAGATTAATTATAACTCAAAATAACATGACACCTTAGCAGTATATTATTTCCATCACCACAGAAAAGGTGGTTTTCCAGATACTCTCTTTATACAAATGTTCATAGCTGAGTTCTACGTGGGGCACCCATATTTTTGATGATTACATTTGAACTAGATGTTAATTTTTCTCACTTAACCTAATGTTTTACACAATAAAGGACCCTAAACCACGTTTATTATTTACGTAAGAATTGAATTAGCACGTACCGTCCTCTGTGCTGCCAGTACTAAGCTGGCAGCAGTACCTCAAGCATCTTTAAACCTTCCTCAGGTATTGCTGCATAACAGTGAGTTGATGCCTATAGCTAGCCATGCTCTAGGGAGGAGTTACACACTTGCAGAGGTGTTTGTAAGGACAAGAGATTGCACACAGATTATTTCAGTCTCTGGTAATGTTTTTTTAGGTCAAACAAATACCCTAGACTTCCCTATATCTGTTGTGACCACGATAGTGGCTACATGCTGTGAAGTGCACTTCTCACTGACACATGTTTAAGTGGAAATGAACAAAGAAAAATTATTTTAAAAAAAACAAGCAGGAGAAACCACCAATAAAGTAATAAATGCAGAATGACAACAGTGATGGACTAATTTTGAATACAGTATTTTTCATTGAGATAACCAAATCTTATGGTTGAGATAAAACACACATCTCAATGTACAGCAGTAGCTGTGCTGCAAATGCATTTTTCATCTCTTCAGAACTTTTCAAGAAATTAAAGAACAATGACTATTTGCAATACTGCTTGATAGCTTATTATTAAAATAGTAGTATCCTCATTCCCAGTGTCAGAAGACACTATTGAATTAAATTGTTGGGATGTTTAATGAATGATACTTGATGAGCAGCATATGCCTTTCTCTATAAAGGATTTTTACTTCTTACTAGGCTTGTGAAAATCCTATCCAAATCAGCAACTGCAAGATATTTCCAAGAAGAGCTGTAGAGAAGAATGCACTGTCTGTAATTATTGCATAAAATCTTGTTTTGCAGTACTTTATAGTGAAGATTTATTAATTAAACAGCTTGTTTGGAGAGCTTTTTTGTGCTAGTTTCTAGAAGTGATGGAGAAAGGGAGGTGAAATTTTATGCAAGTTAGTGCAGACACTGGGCTTAGACGCAGCTGCTCAAGTTTAAAGGTGCTTTGCACAGATGTATTTTCTGTATTGCAAGGCAAGATTTAAGGTGAAAACTTTACTGTATCAACCGTAGTGAAGATGATGGCTGTAATACTCTGGTCAAGCACTCTCCTTTGGTGAGTTCACGTTAAAGATAAAGAGTGGCTTGCTACAGACCAGATACTGAAATATGTAAGGTTAGTAACGCGATAGAACAGATGCCTATGCAGGAAGTTTCAAAAGGTTCAGAGGAGTGTGGTGTGGAGGCTGTCCTGGGCTGTCCTGAGCTGTCCTAGGCTGCTGGAACAGCACAAGGGAGCATGCCGAGGTCAGGAGCCAGCAAGCAGCCCAAAACAGTTACTTAAGATGGTCTTTATTCAGGCACCTAATGCAGCTATAAAAATAGGCGTCCAAGGGAACACCCCAGGAGAGCCTTTCCCAAATAGCAAGGCACCCTCAAGGGACAAGCTGTGATGGCTGGGGCAGGGACAGGTCCTGCTGTAATGAGAGGCACCTGGAGGATCCAAGGACAACACGGCATGGCACGGAACAGGAGGAGCCAGGCCGTGGAGGGAACAGCTCTCCCTATCTCTCCTGTTTCTGTGGCTGTGCTGCCTGTGGCTGGGCAAGGGTCTGGGTCTTGGGGGTGAGACAGTCCCTCAGACAGAGCAACATCAGATGTGTGAAAGGGAGAGAGAGAACATGAGGCAAATAGCCCCAACCAAACCCCTTTTTATACCCTTTCTTTCAAAACAGACATCAGGGCATGTCTCTCCTGCTCTCAAGGGTTTGTTTTTCTTTTTAAGCCTTTGTGTAACAAAGCCCTTTAAGCCTTTGCTGGTGTGGTAAAGTAGGCGAGGCTAGCAGCACACCCCCATTTGGGGTTGACCTTGCCTGGTTTGCCATGCAGGGCCGCTCAAGGTGCTTGACTTCACTGCTTTTTGCCTCTGGATCGGTCAGAAACATTACCCTGAGGTAAAAACCTGCACCTCTTTGCACACGGTAAAGGCAAGGCCTCACTCTGCCTCAGCCATCTCTCTCTCAGTAACTGGAATTTCAGCAAGTAACCTGCCCCTAAGATGAATGTTGTGCGGCATTCCCAGGCATGCCCCACCTCAAACAGAGATCTTCCTCCGGGCCCCAACACAGCATCAACAGCCTTTCCCTGCCTGGAGCAACACACGCCAGCTTTGGAGCAAGGCTCCCTGCTCTGTGTGAGCTACTTGATTCATGCCACTTTCCCATCAGCAAGCAGGGAGACGTCTGCCCCTTCCAGAGGACTTGCGTGCAAGTAGTTACCCAGGTGAAGCTCATGCTTGGAAAACAGGTACTTTTTCTTTCTTCACTGGCCCTGTTCTTGAAGATTTATATGACCAATTTATAAACTCTTCTTAATTGTAGAGATAATGTATTTAAAACAGATGTGCTTCCCATAGCGCTGCGCGCGCTTTGAGTGCTGTCTGCCTCTTGTCCTGTCTACGTTCGCAGAAGGTACTCATGCATATGGAAACAATCAGGCTACCCAAAAGACAACACACTTCATACTGCTAATTACATGGAGTAAACGCCACTGGGACTATAACCAGCCTCTAGATCTGAGTCAGTGTTTTGCTGCTGAGCTGAAGAAGAAAGTCCATTATGTGTTCTCCTGTTATAGCCTGCTACATCCCTGCTGCACATATTGCTGATTTCTGTACATGCTACATGGCAGAGAGCCAAGGAATTGCAGCACAAACAGGATTTTATAACCAGCATCATTTAAGGATGGGCAAACTGTGAAGCTCCAAAGTTAATGATGCTAGTGCACTTTCAATTAATTTTTATTGTCAAGCTATATTTCAGGGTACTAAAGACCTCTTGTGATGACAAGAAGAACTGTGTGGGAACAGGCGGGAATACAGTAAGCATTGTTATTCTCTCTGATTTATAGGTCAGTGAAGAACCTATCCGGCTGAAAAGTGATTTCTTTCCTCTCATGTTAGATGGAATACACCTCTGTGTTGAGCTCCCCCCAGAAAATGCATTTTAGCAAGATACAGTATCAGGCATCAAATTGCACAAATGGTACATTTGAGCCCCTGCACAGAAGTAAATATCACCAGTTTTGCATTAATACTTGTGTTGTTAAGACAATCTTACAAGAGCCTGATACAGAAGTCACTGGATGGAGTGAAAAGTATTGACTACACCTTAATGACTTACAGAAGGAATTTCTGACAGGATACAGTATTTTAAAACCCAAGTACACACTGAAGTCTACATGCCACAGTTTCAAAGTCTGGATTAAAGCAAGCTATGCGTGAGCAATCAAAGTGATAAAGCCCAGCCTCACATGATGAGCATCAGATTCACCACCTCAGCTCCTTCCCTTTCCCTCTGAAAACATAGGCCAGAATCGTGTGTCAGCCAACTGGAATTCACTGGCTGGCAGCTGAGTTTTACCTGCCTTTCTCCTTGCAGATGGCACAAGTTTGGACTTCTACCCAGACACTGGCAGGTTTAGAGGGACATGCTATACTTGAGACTCTTTGGGATTTGACTGAGATTGGACGGCAGATATGAAAGGGATTACAGGAAGACCAAAGGACAGAGCAATTCTATAAGCCTAATTTCCTTAGGAAACCTAAGAGGAAAAAAAAGCAAAACAAAAAACCACAACCCACACACTTCGGAAAGTATTGGTAGAGCTGGGCTGCACTCAGGCATATTGCTCTAGCTTGCAGCTGAGTGAGGCTGTGGCTCCTCTTGGCTCCTTCTCTGCTGCCCCAGGTTACTGCTCCACTGGCTGTGCTGATTCAGCTGTTTGTCTAGCTGGCCTTTAAGCCAGTGCTGTGGCATGATCCATTTAAAAGAAAAGATGTGCTTTTCAGGGAGCATTGATAGTGATTGTTTGTTTTTTTATCCCAAAGGTCTTTAAAAGAAATCTTTAAAGCTCAGCTACACAAACACTTGATTTGGTGTCATGGGACAGCAGGTGTAAGTGTCTCAGTGGGTGTACAAAGCATGAGAGGGGAGCTACACCAAGGGGTTCTGCTTCAGCCTGAACAGATATATGTCTGTAAACTGAAATGGCAAAACCGAAGTCACATCTATTCAGGTGTTCCTACTCTTCTCAAGCTTCCAAGACCATAAAGCAGCCTTGTGTCTGCTTCTGCCATGGACACACCTACTGGGTGGTCACTCTGTGGTCAGTTTCCATTCTGGTACCCACTGCAGCACAATGTCTTTCTTCGGACTCACCAGTTGTGGCAGACCCAGCATACACTGCTTTTGCCAGTTAAGCTATACCATACCAATCTGAGAATTTAAGTAATGGCAAAGCTATGCCCACAATATTTAGCCTAATGCATTAGGCTCACCTCCATGTGAAAGCTGGTGTGTGACAGACCAGAGTATGAATTTCTTAGATATTGTCACCTGCACTTAGGCTGTAGCTGTTCGTGTGGCTTTGGCAGAACCAGAATCACAGAGTCACAGAATTAGTGAGGCTGGAAAAGACCTCTGAGATCATCAAGTCCAACCTATGACCTAACACCACCACATCGACTGGACCGTGGCACTAAGTGCCACATCCAGTCTTTCCTTAAACACCTGCAGGGAGTGTGACCCTGTTACCCAGGTGAAGCTCATGCTTGGAAAACAGGTACTTTTTCTTTCTTCACTGGCCCTGTTCTTGAAGATTTATATGACCAATTTATAAACTCTTCTTAATTGTAGAGATAATGTATTTAAAACAGATGTGCTTCCCATAGCGCTGCGCGCGCTTTGAGTGCTGTCTGCCTCTTGTCCTGTCTACGTTCGCAGAAGGTACTCATGCATATGGAAACAATCAGGCTACCCAAAAGACAACACACTTCATACTGCTAATTACATGGAGTAAACGCCACTGGGACTATAACCAGCCTCTAGATCTGAGTCAGTGTTTTGCTGCTGAGCTGAAGAAGAAAGTCCATTATGTGTTCTCCTGTTATAGCCTGCTACATCCCTGCTGCACATATTGCTGATTTCTGTACATGCTACATGGCAGAGAGCCAAGGAATTGCAGCACAAACAGGATTTTATAACCAGCATCATTTAAGGATGGGCAAACTGTGAAGCTCCAAAGTTAATGATGCTAGTGCACTTTCAATTAATTTTTATTGTCAAGCTATATTTCAGGGTACTAAAGACCTCTTGTGATGACAAGAAGAACTGTGTGGGAACAGGCGGGAATACAGTAAGCATTGTTATTCTCTCTGATTTATAGGTCAGTGAAGAACCTATCCGGCTGAAAAGTGATTTCTTTCCTCTCATGTTAGATGGAATACACCTCTGTGTTGAGCTCCCCCCAGAAAATGCATTTTAGCAAGATACAGTATCAGGCATCAAATTGCACAAATGGTACATTTGAGCCCCTGCACAGAAGTAAATATCACCAGTTTTGCATTAATACTTGTGTTGTTAAGACAATCTTACAAGAGCCTGATACAGAAGTCACTGGATGGAGTGAAAAGTATTGACTACACCTTAATGACTTACAGAAGGAATTTCTGACAGGATACAGTATTTTAAAACCCAAGTACACACTGAAGTCTACATGCCACAGTTTCAAAGTCTGGATTAAAGCAAGCTATGCGTGAGCAATCAAAGTGATAAAGCCCAGCCTCACATGATGAGCATCAGATTCACCACCTCAGCTCCTTCCCTTTCCCTCTGAAAACATAGGCCAGAATCGTGTGTCAGCCAACTGGAATTCACTGGCTGGCAGCTGAGTTTTACCTGCCTTTCTCCTTGCAGATGGCACAAGTTTGGACTTCTACCCAGACACTGGCAGGTTTAGAGGGACATGCTATACTTGAGACTCTTTGGGATTTGACTGAGATTGGACGGCAGATATGAAAGGGATTACAGGAAGACCAAAGGACAGAGCAATTCTATAAGCCTAATTTCCTTAGGAAACCTAAGAGGAAAAAAAAGCAAAACAAAAAACCACAACCCACACACTTCGGAAAGTATTGGTAGAGCTGGGCTGCACTCAGGCATATTGCTCTAGCTTGCAGCTGAGTGAGGCTGTGGCTCCTCTTGGCTCCTTCTCTGCTGCCCCAGGTTACTGCTCCACTGGCTGTGCTGATTCAGCTGTTTGTCTAGCTGGCCTTTAAGCCAGTGCTGTGGCATGATCCATTTAAAAGAAAAGATGTGCTTTTCAGGGAGCATTGATAGTGATTGTTTGTTTTTTTATCCCAAAGGTCTTTAAAAGAAATCTTTAAAGCTCAGCTACACAAACACTTGATTTGGTGTCATGGGACAGCAGGTGTAAGTGTCTCAGTGGGTGTACAAAGCATGAGAGGGGAGCTACACCAAGGGGTTCTGCTTCAGCCTGAACAGATATATGTCTGTAAACTGAAATGGCAAAACCGAAGTCACATCTATTCAGGTGTTCCTACTCTTCTCAAGCTTCCAAGACCATAAAGCAGCCTTGTGTCTGCTTCTGCCATGGACACACCTACTGGGTGGTCACTCTGTGGTCAGTTTCCATTCTGGTACCCACTGCAGCACAATGTCTTTCTTCGGACTCACCAGTTGTGGCAGACCCAGCATACACTGCTTTTGCCAGTTAAGCTATACCATACCAATCTGAGAATTTAAGTAATGGCAAAGCTATGCCCACAATATTTAGCCTAATGCATTAGGCTCACCTCCATGTGAAAGCTGGTGTGTGACAGACCAGAGTATGAATTTCTTAGATATTGTCACCTGCACTTAGGCTGTAGCTGTTCGTGTGGCTTTGGCAGAACCAGAATCACAGAGTCACAGAATTAGTGAGGCTGGAAAAGACCTCTGAGATCATCAAGTCCAACCTATGACCTAACACCACCACATCGACTGGACCGTGGCACTAAGTGCCACATCCAGTCTTTCCTTAAACACCTGCAGGGAGTGTGACCCTGCCACTTCCCTCAGCAGTCCATTCCAATCTCTGATCACCCTTTCTGTGAGGAAGTATTTCCAAATATCCAACCTAAACCTCCCCTGGTGCAGCTTCAGGCAAGGCCCTCTTGTCCTGTCACGAGTTGCCCAGGAGAAGAGCCTGACCCACACCTGACTGCAACCTCCCTTCAGGTAGTTGTAGAGAGGGATAAGGTACCCCCTGAGTCTCTTCCAGGCTAAACAACCCCAGCTCCCCCAGCCTCTCCTCATAAGACTTTCCCTCTAGTCTCTTCACCAGCCTCGTTGCTCTCCTCTGGACCTGCTCCAGCACCTCAATATCCTTCTTGCAGTGAGGGGCCCAGAACTGCACACAGCACTCAAGGTGAGGTCTCACCAGTGCTGAGTACAGGGGGAGAATCACATCCCTACTCCTGCTGGCCACACTATTCCTGATACAAGCCAGGATACCATTGGCCTTCTGGGCCACCTGGGCACACTGCTGGCTCATGCTCAACCAGTTGTCAACCAGTACTCCCAGGTCCCTCTCTGCTGGGCTGCTCTCCAGCCACACTTCCCCCAGTCTCTAGCACTGCCTGGGGTTATTGTGGCCAAAGTACAGGACCCAGCACTTGTTCTTGTTGAACCTCATCCTGTTGGCCTCAGCCCAGTGATCCAGCCTGTCCAGGTCCCTCTGCAGCTTCTTCCTACCCTCCAGCAGATTGACACACCCCCCCAGTTTGTTGTCATCTGCGAATTTACTGAGGGTGGACTCAATCCCCACATCCAGGTCATCAATAAAGATGTTGAATAGGACTGGTCCCAGTACTGATCCCTGGGGGACACCACTGGTCACTGGATGCCAACTGGATGCAGCTCCATTCACCATCACTCTCTGGGCCTGGTCATTCAGCCAGTTTATAACCCAGCGAAGGGTGTACCTGTCCAAGCTGTGGATTGCTATCTTTTCCAGGAGGATGCTGTGGGACACCG
Source organism: Chaetura pelagica (assembly GCF_000747805.2). NCBI lineage: Eukaryota > Metazoa > Chordata > Aves > Apodiformes > Apodidae > Chaetura > Chaetura pelagica. The sequence continues at coordinate 6,619,491 of NW_009953786.1, read as the reverse complement.
TGTCCAGGTAGACCACATCCACAGCCTTCCCCTCATCCACTAGGTGGGTCTCTCAGCCATAAGAAGGAGATCAGATTGGTCAGGCAGGACCTTCCTTTCCTAAACCTGTGGGGTGACCACTTCCTGTCTTGCATTGGGTGGTAGTTTGTACCATTGAAATACTAGGCCTCTGCTAATCTGCCTCAATCAGTCTGAAAATAATCTGAGAAGGATTCAAGCACAGTTCAGCAAAGAAAACCTGAAGGGATGGTAACCACAGGCTGCAAGAACAGCCTTTTCCACCAGTACCTTCACTTGGGAGGATATGCATCTGTAGCCCAGCCCTCTGTGTGGATGTTGTTAGATTATATACAGAGAGTTTACTGTGGAGAGACCTGCTGCTTATTTCTAGCATGAAACCACACAGCTCCTCTTTTGGGCTGGTGTCGTGCTCCAGCTAATGGGGGCAGCTACTCAGATGGTCTGTGATTGCTTAAAATGGGTAGACATAATCTTTATGTATGCTCGAGCACAGAGCTAGGGGAGGTAGCTCACACCTCTGTGAAACACAGGTAAGCTACTTCATTGCTGACTGCAAAGCAAGAGCATCTTTATGGGGAAGTTTTCTGCTGAAACCAAAGTGAAACTTTGCCCTTGGCTTTCTTAGTGTTACCCTCTGAGTCACCACATCCTTCTCTTGTCACCATCAGCTTAGAAAGTGGCAGTGAGCTATGGTATTCAGCAATAAGTGAGAAGTGGGTCTCTGTGTCTGGGTGAGGCAGGGATGATTCTATGGAGGGGTTAAAATTTGCTCCTTTGAAAGCAGTGAACACCAAAGGGTCCACCTGGGATAATGTTTCTGGTGTGCTGTAATTTTGTTGCTTCCCTACCTGTCTTGTGGAGACAAGCCCCAAGGAATCTGAAGACTTGGCTTATTTTCCTGATCCTGCAACAGATTTCCTGCCCAGCCATGGGCAAGTCCGTTGGGTTCACATTTTCACGTATGGGCTTTCATTTTTCCCCTGTAGCTTGAGATATCCAGAGTGTGCCTTGCACGTGCATTACAGCTCTAGCCAAATTAACAGAAGCTGCCTGTACACAGAAGTGCACGGAAAATTGGATGCTACCTAGAAAAAGCAGTGCCAGCTCTGTCTAACTCAGCTTACTCATATGTTCACTGGAGATGATAACACCTGTCCAGCTGGGGAGACCTCAGGCTAAATTAATTAGATTATAAAGCATGTGAAGCAATTTTTTAATTATTTTTTTTTGGGGGGTAGCATTATCTACAAATGTAAAGAAGACCTCTTTGAGCATTGTTTCTCTTGTTTTGGTCTTTTTATTGGATTCAAGCAAGGATAAACATTACCTCCTTCAACAGCAAGCTCAGCTAAAAGTTACAAGCCCATAAAGAATTTGGTTTTGCTTGGGAGGATTAGGGCATAAGATTTTGGTTCCTCTCACTTGTTTATGAGCACAAATTTGCTACACATAAATCACTGCAGGTCAGAACATTGCTGTTCCCTTAGCACCAGGTAAGAGAGCACAGAATCACTCTTTAATGTTGTGCAATTGGACAGGATTTGGCTTGTCCTGATTTTGTGTTTGGAGAACTCAGGCTGCCCTTTGCGCTTGATGTTTTACCTCTTTTTTCTCTTGAAGGTCCAGTGGAGAAATCCAGCTGTGTGCATTTGCATCACTCACTCACTGCCTGCTCTTTGCCTGTGTTCAGTGTTTTGCTGAAACTAACGTACAGCTTCCTTCTCTTTTGCCCTCTGTGGGACTTCCCAGCATTTCACCAGGCTGCAGTTTGATGAACTCCTGAAGTTGGCACCGATGCTGAAAGCAGCAGTTGTATTTTCTTTATACCTGTTCCCTTGTACCTAGTTCAGAGTTCAGGCGGCTGTGAGGTGGACCAGAGCAGGGAAGCAATCTGGCTCAGAAAATAACCATTTCTGGTTTTTAATCAGCTTAGTTTTGTGCAGTTCAGTTTCATGCAAGGCAAGAGCAAGAGTTACAGAGAGAGGGAGTCAAGGCCCCATCCTTCAGGTGGCCTTGCATGGTGGCATGGTGGTGTTTGCAGAAATGCAGCCTGACTGTTTGCCAGCCTGTGTAGCTTCATCTCTCTCAGTGCCATTATCTCTTGGTGGTGGGGGGTGGTGGCAATAAGTTAATGTTACTCAGTAGCCAGGAAGCAATGAGGATAAAGACCCATATTGTGCCTTTTGGATCCCAAGGCTATCCCCCTCCCCCTTTCCATTCTTTGGTTTGCTCAGTAGAGTTATCCTGACTCACATAAGCTAACAATCTGTTTGAGAAGAAACAATTAGGCCCATAGAAGTTGTTGACATCTTATTTTCATTTTTTTTTCAATGGCATTAACGGGTACTCCAGTCCAGCTTGTCCTTTTGTCTTCTCCATCCCAGGCATTCCTCCCAGATGCAAAGACTCTGTGAGGATGGGGACAGAACAGTGGCTTTTCCAAACAATTCGGACCAAGAGCCTGCTAATGACACTTAGCGTTTCTCACAGAGCATGATGCAGCTGTGGAGCAGGCTATGTATTAATTGAAAACACTGCTCAAACCGGGCACGCACCCCGGCCCAACCGTGGGCTGCTTCCTGTGCCCTCTGAGCCCAGGGTGCTGGCAAATGCTGGAAGGAGCCTTAAGCCCGGGCAGGACAGGCTGCGGTTGCAGGGGGCCCTGAGCGCAGCTCGGGTGTCTTTTCCAGGAAGTCGGGTGCATGCTTTTCTGCTTCTTCTTTCCCTGTGGTCTTTCGGAGCTCATCTTAAATCAGAGGCCGGGAACAGCACCCTGCTGCAGCAGGCCCAGCGCTCCTGGGAGCAGGCGACGTGCGCTCGGGTGGCTGGCTGGCTGCAACACCTCCCGCTTTGCTTTCGGCCAGGGGGAGTGATGGAGAGACTTCAGATGAAGTTGTGTTTCGGGGTTTTTTTTTTGTCTGCTCGTTTGTTTGTCAGACAGCGCGGTGCTGGAGGAGGCAGAAGGCAAGGAGGGCGGTGGGTGCCGAGGGGCCGTCGTTCCCGATCCGTGCGCTGTCAGGGGTCAGGCTTGGACCACCGCTGTGCAGAGGGAAGCTGTCAAGTGTATCTCCTGGAGGCACAGGCTCCCGGGGCAGAGCGAATCCCGGGGCAGACACACCGCTCCGCAGGAGGGGAGAAACGAGAGGGAGACGCTCAGCCGGGCAGCCTGGGCAGAGCCGGGAAGCCGAGCCTTGAGGACGGCTGCGCCTCCATCGGCACGCGCGC
>NW_009953786.1:6574910-6596996 GCF_000747805.2 Chaetura pelagica | reverse complement strand
CCCGGGTGGCGTGGGCAGGGACCCTGCTGCTGGCTGGGGGCAGGCAGCACCCGGCAGCGCCCAACAGCAGGGCCGGGCATCGCATCCCCGGGCTCATCTCCGCTCGGCCGTCCCTGCCGGCCCCGCGGTCCCGCGGCTCCGGGGATGTTGTTGCACGGAGCTCTCCTTTTAAAGCCTCGTCTTGGCACCAAGACGGGCCCCAGGAGCAGGATCCTCGGTTGGAAGCGAAGCCTTCTTGGAATAAGTAAATGCCAGGGTTTTCTTTCCTCTCAAAGAGGAAAATAGTTTGTTAATTTTGCCACAGGGTGCAGTGTCTGACCAGATACGGGTGGATACTTCTTGTCTTCCTTCCTCTTTGTATTTCCAGTCTGGAAAACAGCAAAAAAAACCCCAACCCACTAAAGTGAAAAGAGTAACATCTGTGAGGGAGAGAGAGAAAAGGATGAAGCAGGCTGGCCAGGCAGCCAGCCTCAGGAGATGGTAACACAGAAGAGCTATTCATTCGGAGAGCCAGTTGCTCCTCGCCCTGTAGATTATAAATTGGACACCTTACTAAGAGTTGATCCTCCAGCAGTCCCACCCAGGGCTGTGCTCATGCTCTGAACCAACAGAACATAATCCCGTTTCACTATTGATGCCTGTTACTGGATAAGCACATGTGCAAGCAGGGTAGAGGATACAGAAAGAAGCAGCATCTGGGCTGTTTCCTGAACTGTTGGTTTAAGAAGACAGAGTTTCGGGAGAGAAAAGGAAGGAGGTTGGTTTGCACTAAATGTTGGGCACTTCTGTGATTATGCTACCTGTTTTACCAAATAATTAAGCTTTTTTTTCTTTTTTTTTTTGCTAGTTTTCTCAGTCTTAACTTAAAAATACTGGTTCGCTGGCACGGTGTGGCAACCCAAACGTTGCTGATGGAACCAACCTCTGAAAGAGCCTGATAAGATACCACCCCACCATCTCATAGGCTTTGAATGGGCCCCTTCAGTGATTCCAAGTTTCTTTTCTGATGGTTTGCTTGGTCACTTATTTCTTGTCAGATTAGCCCAAAGGTCTGGCAGATGTCAGGTTGAATAGTTGTTGGGGTAAAAATTTTATGGGAACATAAGTTTAACTAGTTCAGCAAAGTTGTATCATCCTTGTCAAGACTTCCAAGCTTTTGACCTTCATGCACCTTTCAATCATTTGGAAAGTTCTTCCACTGGCATTTGCAATGCACAAAGTTATTGCCAGTTGTCAGAAATAAATATCTGGCATGTATTCTTCAGGGCTTATTTTTGTTCTGAAGAACACAGGATGGAGTATTATAAACCTGTTTTAGTGTCTCTGAGCAATATCCCTGCTCATACATACATGTTTTTCTAACCAGGCAAAACCAGCTGGGGGGTTTGTGCAATGCTAGGTGCATCGTGAAGATTCTGCATGATGTGAGCATTTATTCTGAATATTGTATAGGTGCATGCCTAGTTGGTTCTCCTGCTGTGGTACCTCTATTTTACTTGCCTTGGCGGACAGTATAAACATAGTTAGATATATGCAACTGAGCAGAGTTCAGAAATTCACAAGTAACATGGAAATACAACCTTAAAACAAGGCCCCCTCCCTGTGTAGCAGTGAGTGATGGACATAGATTCAGACATATTTCAGTCTTATCTTCCAAACTTTTTGACTTGTTCTGCAACTTGTATAATTGAAAAGCAGCTTCTGTGTTTGTTTGAGGAGAAAATTAATTCCTTTTAGATCTGATGATTGTTTGTGACTCATTTGTCACTTGAAAATGGTTGTGTGATTCTCTTCAGGTTCTGAGTCCCTGACTGTCACCGATGTGTTGGAAAGCAGTGACTTCACAGATGTCCCTGGATACCTTTATGTGCCTGCCTCCAATTACTTTATGAGCTCATGAAAATGTGCACAAGGCATCTTTGACATTTCTCTCTTTCAATTTCAAAGTTTTTATATAGACACTTTTGCCAGTTACTGTCTCCTAGCAAAACAATGCCTCCAAATTCACACTGCCTGTCTGTGTGTGTGATTCCATGTTCCCTATCTCCACACCTCCCCAAAAGTGTGGGCCTGCTGGTCAGTTAACTTGGCAAAAGAATACAGATTTGAAAGTGAATTTCCTACAAGGCTAAAAGAGAGAGGCAGATGGGTAGATGAGAAAGCCTGTTTGTGCTAGAAACATCATGGTACTGTCAGCTCAGCTCACCTTTTATCAGACACCAGAGAACTCCTATTGGAATGTGCCATTCAATCAGACTTTATCCTGTTTGTCTGTCATGGACTACATGTTTGTACTGATGGTTTTGGTATGGTTAGGATAGAGATGGGAAGGCTGGGTTGAAAATCTGGAATTTCTATTTTGTTCTACACTCTTGAGGTTTATGGTAGTCTACTGCAGGTGATCAGGAGGAGTCCATAGGCATGTCCTAGGCACTGGGGAATATCTGGTACACACACATTCAAATGGGGTGTTTATTTTGTTACAGAGTAATAGAACTGTCAGATTTCAATCTATTAGAAGTATGGATGTCCTTAAACAAATTTTTCTGAAGGTCATGAAGGCTTTGAAGGTCCTAAGGGCAAAGCCTTGAATTTAGGCTGGGACTGAGTGGTCAGCAGAGGAAAGAACAGAGCTCAAGGTTGTTTGGTGGCCTTGTGCTGCTGAGTAAATAGACTGAAGCATACTTGTACGGGGTATGATTTCTAAACCTGCCAGGTTGTAGAAATCAAGCGTAAAGGTCAAGTTCAATCTAATGTAATTTGATGAGAAACAGTGCTGAAGAATTGAGGTTTTGCAGCAACAGTTATTGGGGTTTCTGCGATGAACGACTTCAGATGAACATTAAATCTTCCATTATTCTTAATGCTGGTGATGGAGAATGGATGACATTATGGAAATGTAAAATACTTCTCCTATCATCGTCAGCCCAGGCTCTTGTGACAATTCGGCTTCTGCCAGCTTCTCTTAATTCATTTGCTGATCTCAGCCAAGCCCTTGAAGAACTGGGTGATGGTGTTATTTGCATGGGAGGTGAAGATGATGTAGAGATGGGTGTCATATGTGTACTGCTGACAGGACAGTCCATGGTGCCACTGAATCTTCTCTAGAGGCTTTATATAGATATTGAACAGGCTGGGTGAGGGGAAAGAATCTTGTGTTATTCAGCAAGTGGAAAAAGTTTTGGAGGTTAAGGAAAGAGCAAGTGTTTATCATAAATCTCTTGAGTGTACAGGAGATTTATGTAAGGGATGTCTGAAGATGTACCAGCTCTGTTCCATAAGGCTTGCAGGCAGGCATTTATTTTCAAACAGCTGAGCAGGTTGGAGATCTTACAGCTATTCCAGATGCTTTCTACCAATCCTCTGCTGATGTTGCCTGTGCCACTTCCTCTGCTATTAGAAAAGGTGGTCCAAGGTCTTCCTAATCTGTCAGGTAAAGCCTCTCAGTTTTAAGTGCTGACAAAGGTGGTGGTAGTTAACCTAGCTGTCATTGCTTTACCTTTAAGACAGAGATGTTTACTTAGACAGCCTTATCCGCAGTTTTAGAAAGGAGGGAAAGGAGAGGAGAAGGCTGCAGCCTTTCCCACAGAACATGTTCACAGCCCCAGACCTCCTACAGGTCTGAAGATGTGCAAGACATGTGTGTAGGACTGGATAAATCTACTGGAACAGACCATGTCACTGCTGTTTTGATGTGTCTGTAGTTGGAATTTTTGTGCCAAATGTGTGCATAAAATATGTGTGAAGTACTTGTTTGTTACATGAGCAACTAAAATGGTGTATTTGGAGTTGCAGCCTCCTGTGTAAACAAGAGCTGTAGAGTGGGTACACAGTGTGGTAGAAGCCCAGGTAACTAAGGGATCGTTAATAGCCAAATTTACTAATAGAGCATTTAAAATAAATTTGTATTAATTATTATGTTAGTACCACTGCAGTTAAAGTTGAACCAACAAGTTATAATAAAACATTTGAGAATATCCAGTTAGGGGCAAAGAAGAAAACTCCTGTGCTCAAGGGGTCATTCAGAAATGGGAGGAAGCAGGAAGAAAATGTGTGAGCAGTTGTTAAGAGATCCTGGAGTTCTTACAGGGTTTCTAGATCCAAAAATAAAGAATTAATGAAGAATCCTTCATGCATGCACTGAGAAACTGGAGCAAGCTGTAATACTGTCTGGCCCAATTGTGATTGTGGGCTCGTAGTGCTTTAACATGAGAGATGGTAGTACCCACTACTATGATTTTTAGGTACTGAAACACGCTCTCCATTATTGAATAGTCCCCTCTGAAGACTGGTGAGACTCAGAAGCCTTCTCAGCATCCCAGAAACAACGTGCAGCCTTTCTGAAACATGGAAGTGACCACACAGTTTTAAAATTCTCACTTTGCCAAGAAACAAACCTGCCCTTTCCTGTAAACCTGGTGATCTACTGTCTGTCACAAACCTGTAGAAATGGGCCACCCTAATGTCTAAGTCTGACCATAAATGAGATCCCTGACTCACTGGTCATCCTGTTTCTGAACTGGGCCAGAGTGGAGAATCCTACCTTAACAAGAGTCTGGAACTCTAGTGGAATTTGGACTCGGATCCAAACTCAAGGCACAGGCTCTTCTCTAAATAAAAATAACTAGATCACAAGCTATTTTGAGATGGTGACTTTTAGACAAGAAATGTAGGGCCTACATAGGTTTTTACTTCTGTCAAAGACATCTGGATGCTGTCTTCCTTCCAGCTGATATCTTGAAAGGGCTTTCATCAACTCAAAGCCAAATTACTCCAAGTGGAAGATGGAAACTGTAGTACAACTGACAGTATTCACAGTAAACACTGGTGGGTTTTGAGATGTTTTTTGCTTTTTTCCCCACACACAGAGAATATTCTGCTGCTCTGGTTGCTGCTGATGCTGCTAAAATTTCTATCATGGCTTGTGATGAATAGCATATGCAACGCTCGGTCAAGATAAGAGGCAACAGCATATTGGAAAGCCTTCTTTATGAATCCACACAATTCTGACTGTTGACAAGGAGGTGGTTAATGAAATTGCCATGCCTGGTACCATTTACATAGCTGCTGAAGCTGCTGATCACCATTACTTCCTCCCTTCCCCAGCACTTGCTAGGAAATCTTCTGTTTTTTTTCCTGTTTACTTAGGTATACCTCATATAACAATATGAGTAGTTTCAGTTCACAAAGAATGTGATGGGACATAGCTGGTTATAAGGGATAGGAGGCAACGGAGGAAATGGTATCCCGAGACCTAATTGTCAGTGGCACTAAGTAGCAAGTGCTGAAGCATGTTTCACATCAGTGGGAGTTGGCTGTGTGTGGTATCCTACTGGGAGTGTTCCCACTGTGCTCGGCAGACAGATGACAGGAGGGATTCAGTGCTGTGTTCTAAGGTAAGAGCACTTTTCACCACAGGAGCCCCAAGCAATCTACAAAGTTCAGTGACTTTAAAGCTCTGGACTGTGTAAATCATTATCCTGTTGTATTGCTTAAGATGTCACAAGAAGTTTTCAGCTTCGCCAGGGTATAAACTAGATCTTCTGACTCATGGGTCTGGACTATAATTGAAGGAGTTTTCTTCCTCTTAACATAGCTGACCTATCTTCCCTTTGATATTATCCCATCTCCCCCTAATCACTGGGCGACATCTGATCTCTGTGACTTCTGAACAGCATCCAAGATCTATTGTATTTGATCCAAGATCTCACCTTTCATTTCTGACTCCTCTAATTCTGTTTCAGTCCCTGGTGACTCGAGGAGGCTCATCCCAAGCCCTGCTGCTGAGCCTACGGAAAGCAGGGAGCACCTTGGTGGCCTATCTCGCCACAGCACCAAGGTTTCCCTGTTCCAGCCACAGGAATGGCTGTAGTGTCCTCTGCTAAACTCTAGCATGGAGGATGGCTATTGCCACCCACACGCTTCCTGCAATTTCTGCTTAAACACAGTGGTTTTCACTCCCTGTCTGTGCTTGGTACATAAAGCTGCATTCTGTAGGTTGAAAGCTGCTGCCTTCTCCAAAGTGGCTTCATTTTAGTTCAGTTCAGTGATTTCAACAGAGTACTTACAAGCCAGTATCTCAGGTTTTATTTAGAGTCAAGTTAATGTATAGCATTGCTTTTGTCAACATTATTATACTTCTTTTATTTCTAATATCACTAATTGTTTTATGGCAGTTGCCTCTTCCTCCCTCCCTGTTCCCCCCCCCTCCCCCCCCACCTCTCCCTTAAGGATTTTCAATTGTTCTTTTAGGCTATGGATGCCAGGGACCAAATCCTGCCTTAATTTACACCTATCAGAGCAATGGAACTGCATGCACGCACATGAGGGCAGAGTTAATAGGGTGCTGAAGTTGCTTCCTTGTTTTGAAGAGTCATGTGGTCTAAAGGACTAATGCTGTGAAACGGCATTTAATCCTAAATTATATAATTCCTAAATCTGTAAATCTTGATGTACAGGTAGCTTCTCCCCTGGCTGTGCACTTTTATTGGTGATAAAATCTATACCTATATATATTAAAAAAAGTAGATGCTGCACTGGTAGAACTCCTTATTAGGCTTGTAACACTTTTATAACAGCATTTTGCACAATATAGTGCTTTTCCCATCTTACCTTGTACTAAATGCTTATCGGTATCAGGAGATTTCACAGATTGAGAACTGAATTCAAGTAACATTTAACATTTGTACAGAGCGTGAAAATCAGTATTTAGGTTCAATTTGTATAGGATTTTTACTTTTCAGCATTTGATTTGGCAGATTTTAAAATCTGATTTTTTTAATCCCAGATCCTTTTATTTTTACTTTGAATCAATTTGAGTTTGAGTTTTGCAGCTTACTGAATGCAATACAAACAGACACAACATTAAAATGAAAATAGTTTTGAAATAATAATAAAAAGAGCAGCTATGTTGCACTTCAAACACGCTGAAAAATGTTTCAACACCACTGGAACTCTTTGTTTTCCTGATTTTCTTCTTAAGGGAAATCCTGGCAAAATCAGCTGGATTTTGTGATGTGTTTTGATTCCAGCAGAGATTTTTTCCTGGTGGATGGACAAGAGCAGGGCCAGTGGAGCTCCCCTTGTAGAGGGTGTTATTCCAGAAGAAGAGCACTCCCTCACCCGCAGAGAGGAGCAATCCAATACGCCTTCCATCCGGGGGTAGGAGGAAGAAGGAGGGAGGAGACAGGGGTTAAGGATGCTTCCTTCCCAGCGCTCAGGGCTGCTGGCCAAGAATGTAAGTCTAAATTCAAGCCCAGTGAGTGCTGTGCCAGATCCAGAGAGTTTTGAGTCCCTTTGTCCAGAAGCTTGCAATACTCGAGGGAGTTGCCAAAAAGGATGTGTGGCATCCATGTAATCTATCTGATGCATGGAAACTGGTACTGTGGTGCCTGAGGCAAAAGTACTTCTGATTCCCTCCATGATGCAGCAAACACCAGGCCACTGCTGTTCTCTTTAAACCCAGCTACAATGGTAGTTCAGGACAACCTCCTGCCTCAGGTCAGGCTGAGGCAGATGGCACGCACAGGGAGAGGGAAGGTGGTGCTGCCTTTGACCCTGCTCTCTCTGGGAAGGGAGGACCTGATGCCGTTTGTACTTCTCCCTAGGCTGAGTCTGATGACAGAAATGAACCTTTCCCCCTGGATTCAGGCCAAAAGACTTTTTTTTTTCCCCTTTCCTTTCCCCTCCTGTCTCTTTCATAACCGTCATTTTCACATGTCTCTGGAACATATCACGTACTACTGTCATGTGCTGTAGGTGTGCTCCCCTGTTGTCTTCAGCTGCGTCCTGCTTCCCATCTGCCAGAGAAGAGCCTCTCCTTGTCTGATTGATGCTTGTTTGCCACAGGTGACAGGGTGGACTGCAGCCACTGCTTCTGCCCCAGGGGAGACCCTCTGCATCTAGGAGAGAGGAAAAGCTGCTCTGGAAACAGCACCTAACAGCCTCTGTGGCAACAGGGCTGTAGCAATTCCTGTGGGATGAGAGTGCCTGTGTTCCTCTGCCTTGTTGGAAAGTTCAGCCAGTTGTGTTTGTGCAAACCCCTGGAGGGCTCTGAGGTTGAGCAGGTGTCAGCGAGGACATAGCTTGGGTTGCAGAACTCCTATGACAGACTGTGCCGGACAGAGAGGAGGCTTGTCTTGGTAGGAATTAGGTTTGTGTTCCATAGGGATGCCAGTGGAAGACAGTAGGCAGGGGGAATCCTGTCATGACACTTCCCAAACTAGTAGTTCCCAAGGTGGGCTTCCCTTTTCTGTACTAATGGGGTTCACACAAAATGCCAAGGGATTGCTGAGGGCTGCACGTGCAGCAACTCTGACAGAAGACACGGCATTGCAGAGCCCTACCCAAGGGCATCAGTTCAGCCAGTGTCCAGGAAGAGGTGGAGCAGAAGCAACATGGTTTGATGCTGCATGCTTCTCTTAGGTCTGAATTCCCACTAACCTGGGTCTGAAAGGGCTCACTGGGTTGTGTGGCAATAGGTTTATAACCCAGGTCCATACCTGCATCAAGGCCATTGCTAGAGTGACTAAAGGAGATGTGATCCCTCCATCCCTTATTCTCCCAATGTCAGTCATGGCACATATTCCTCCAGCTTTCTGGGGCTTCTTGTCAAAGCCATGCTGCTGCACTGAGAGCAAGCGCTCCGGACCAGAAAAATGAGAGCTAAAGCTTTTTTTTTTCTGGGGCTCTCCTAGCCTGGGCAGCTGTGCTGTCTCCTGGGCCACAGCTCAGCTGCTCTGGTTCCACAGGCAGCAGCTCTGCTTATCCCCTGCAACATGTGCCAGGAGGCAGGTTTCAGCTGCAAAACAGAGCATGGTCTCCCCTGCCCTCCTTCGGTTGGGGTCCAAAGAGCATGCCCTTTCCCTGGCATTTCACCCACTCCTTCCTTTCATCCATTCATGTCAGGCTGCTTTTCCCCCAGACACAGGGAGCAATCTCCTTCCTTTCTGTCCCATGCTGGCCAGGAGTAAGGCTTTCTGTGTGAGCCTCCCAGGCAGCATGACTTGTTTCCAGCACACTACAGGCAGGCCTCTATTCGGATGAATGTCTCTGTTAAATATGTATAAATCCGATTGACTGGTCCAGGTTTTATTCCTTTTTATTCATTCCTGGATGCCTTCTGCTAAACAGGGAGTTGTGACCACATCTCAGGGAGTTTTGACTCGTTTCAGAGGCTGCTTGTCTTTAAAGCTTCCTCCCCTCCTCCTTGGCTCCATCTCCCTCTGGCTCATTCCCCCTCCACCCCCTTCTCTGCAGCTGCTGGACAGCTTTGTGACCACCAGTTAGGATGGCTGTTTGCCACTCTCCCATGATTGCTGCCATGTGCTGTTTTCCTTATGCCTGTTCCCTGTTTTCTTCCCTGGTCAAAGAGGAATTCTCCTCTGTGGGGAGAGAAGCAGGCACAGTTGTCTCTGGGCTGAAATGGGAGCTCCTGCTTACTCCATGGAAAGCCTAGCATTTTGTTTTTTTAGGGCAACCAGTGATTTTTGCCTTGTGCTTCTCAGTACTGTGAGGTTTTGATTTGTGTTCAAACGGCTGATCCTCTGGCTTTCTACCTGTGCTTTGTGTTTACGTAGGGGTGTGAGGGCTTTGACTTACATACCCTTGGCGGCAGAGGGGTGCTCAATCCAGCTGTTCACCACCACTCTGCTGAGGGTTACCAGCCATCAGGCAAACAAAACGTGCTTGCACCTCGGCTACAGCCGTGCAGAGCCTGGTGGCTTTGCGAGGCTGCGGATGGTCGGTAGGAGCAGCCGGAGGAGCTGCTCTGGGACAAACGGGCTTTCTGTCCTGACAGCTCCCAGCCTGAGTGGGAGCAAGTGGTGAGGGGCAGCCTCACAGCTGCAGGGGCTCATTTAGCAAGCGAGTGCTTCCTTGTTGATGCTGCGAGCAGCGGTGGCGGAGCTGGAACAGGAAGCTGGTACTTTATAAATAGACTTATTGTTGCGAATGGGGCAAAAGTCCTAGTGACAGCAGTGCCTGCGTATACACAGGTGAGCTTGTATAACCTGCCAGTGCTCAGCCTGAAAACTTTCAGTAGTACCGAAGGAACTTCAGTACCCGACTCCTGCTAAGGTTTTGCCTATTATGCTTTATGGGAAGTTCTTGTTTCCTGTCATTTTCAGCTGCCAGATAATCCTTCCAGACAGGCCACACTTGCAGTGATGTGAAATAACAGCAAGTTTCAGCAGAGACATCTCCAAGTGCATGTACTAGCATGTCACCTATTGAAGTAGTGACTGGTCAGAAACCCTACCTAAGGCCAGGTGAAGTCAAAGTTGGCAGTCCCCTACAGGGACCTGCACAAGCCACCTGGCCAGGCAGGTGATGTCAGATGTCCTCATCCTGCCTAATTCAGGAGGGTGTGAACTGAAAAAGGAAGCTTTTCCCCCTCCTCTGCTGCCAAAATCTACTCCTGCATTTTCCTGGGACCTTGCAGTAGCCAGCAAAGAGCCACTCCAGCCTTTGACAGGGCGTTGTGTTCCTGCTGCCTCCCAAGCAGAGCCACCTCTGAAATGGCAGCATGATTCAGGGTGAACTGGCACCTGGGGAGAGGAGAGCCCCCTTTGCCACCCACCTGGGTGCAGGGCAGCCTCCTCAGCTGCTGCAGCTGGTCTTTGCCATGTGTGACTCAGGTGTTCCATGCTCCAGCGGACTCTTGTTCCTATGTGCTTGCCAACCTATTCCTGACAGGTCTGAGATGGAGCCACAGGCCTCCTCTCCCACCCCTCTCTCTCTTTAAAGATACTGTATGATTCCTTTATCTCCTAGCACCAGGCGAGCCTGGGATGCTCAGGGGAGCAGATAACGTTGCTGTGGTGGCCAGCTGTGGCTCCTGGTTGCTGGGAGGCACCGGGCTCAGCGGGGTCACGGAGGCCTGCAGGGGATGGATGGGTTTGGGCTGCAGTGCAAGAACTGCCAGGGAAGCCAGGCCACTCACTGAAAAGGAATTTATGGCCTGGCAAAGATGTTAGGGAGGAACTTGATCTCTCCCTAAACTGCAAGTGGGTATTTGGGGTCCCCATTTCTTTAGGTCTGCTCATCCCAGGGCACCATGGATACTTAAAAATATCCCTTTACTTACGTGCTAAGACAAATTCAAAACTACTCTTGGTAAAATAACAGACGAGCAAAATTTTAGGCACTGTTAGCACAGAATACTGGTGATGCTCCCATCCAATACTACAGGGCATTTTCTTGTGATGTTTTACAGTGAGAACATAAAGCCAGATATCTTTCAATTTTATTATCAAAACAAATTTACAACAGCAGAAATGTGTGGGAATTCAATATTGTCCAGATCATTGGATTAAAAACCTCTCAACTTATTTACCCCTCCACCTATGGCTTCTACTGCACCTGTTTCCACAAGCATCAGAGCATTCAAGTTTTGTCTGTATTTTTTGTGGCCATATGAAATAATCTTTGAGCATGGGTGCAGCAGTTAAAGACACAGTTGTAGATTTACATCTCTATGTATATAGAGGGATAAAGGGACAAGCTAAAGAAAGATTCCCCTGTGAGCTGGTTCTTATTGTCTGTGCAAATGTCTTGCTCAGCACAAGCCCAAACTGCCAAAATTGTACAGCTGGATGCTGTCAGGCCTGCGCTCCTGCAGCTTCCTGGTTCACTGGATTAGCCAAGGAGGAAGCCTCCAGGAGCTTCAGGAATCCCTGCTGCTCTGGCAGGCACTGCTGAGCCCATGTCAGGTGAGTGGCAGGCATCTGAAACTTGGCATGTGACCCCGCTCCTCTGGAATCTGGAAAAACACCCTCCCATTTGATTTTAACCAACCAGCTTGAGGCCAGGTCCTGTAGCATACTGAGCATCCATGGGCATTGGCTAGAGCTGGGACAAGCATAACGTTTTGGAGAATCATTTCACCTGTCTTTACCAATGCTTTTGGGTCACAGGCCATAGGAGCAGAAGTCCAGGTTGATGAAGACACTGACCTGCCATCAGTGAAGGAAGAATTGGTGTGTCAAATATTACAGGAGCTTGACCCATACAAATCAGATGGCATCCACCCCAGGGTGCTGAGAGAGATGGCTGATGTCATTGCAAAGCCGCTCTCCATAATCTTTGAGAAGTCATGGGGACTGGGAGATGTCCCTGAGGCTAGTGTCACCCCCATCTATAAGAAGGGTCCAAAGGAGGACCAAGGTAATTATAGACCCATTGGTCTCAGTTCAGTGCTTGAGAAAGTCATGGAGCAAATCCTCCTGGGGACAGTCACAAGTCAGTTAAAGCATGGGACTGGGAAAAGCCAACATGGATTTACCCAGAGGGAAATTGTCGTTGACAAACCTGGTGGCCTTCTACAACAAAGTAACTTACTTGGTTGATGCAGGGCAAGTGGTGGATATTATCTACCTGGACATCTCCAAGGCTTTGATATGGTCCCCTACAGCCTTCTCCTGGAGAAACTGACTTGTTATAGCATTGACAAGTGGTCTGTGCGGTGGGTGGGGATCTGGCTGACAGACCGTACCCTGAGGATGATAGTAAATAGTTCCTTCTCAAACTGGCAACTGGTCACAAGTGGGGTCCCCCAGGGATGGATATTGGGCCCAATGCTGTTTAACATCTTCATATGAGACCTGGATGTTGGGATCAAAAGCACCCTGATGAAGTTTGCTGACTACACCAAGATGAGTGGAGAGGTTGACACTCCAGAAGGGAGAGCCACCCTCCAGGATCACCTGGACACATTGGAGGAGTGGAGCCTTATGAGGTTAAATGGGGAGAAGTGTAAGGTCTTGCACCTAGGAATGTGTAACCCAGGAGTGCAGTTCAAACTGGGATCCACCTGGCTGGAGAGCTGCCCTGTGGAAAGGGACCTGGGGGCCTTGGTGGATAACAGGCTCAACAAGAGTGAACAGTGTCCTACAGTGGCAAAGAAAGCCAACAGGATGCTGGGCTGCATTAACATGGGCATCCCCAGCAGAGATAAAGGAGTCATCATCCCTTTCTACTCAGCACTTGTCAGACCATACTTGGAGTAATGTGTTCAGTTTTGGTCCCCACTCTACAAAAAGGATGCGGACAGGCTGGACAGGGTCCAGAGAAGGGCCACAAGGATGATCAGAGGACTGGAGGACCTGCCATATGAGGTGAGGCTGAGAAAACTGAGTTTGTTCAGCCTTGAGAAAATAAGGCTTTGGGGAGACCTTATTACAATGTTCCAGTACTTAAAGGGTGGCTACCAAGAAGATGGAGTCTCCCTATTTACAAGGAGTCACATGGAAAAGACAAGGGGTAATAGGCACAGGTTGCTCCTGGGGAGATTATGATTGGGCAGAAAAGGTAAATTTTTCACTGTGAGGTCAATGAAACATTGGAATAGTATTCCAAGGGAAGTGGTAGATTCTGGCACATTGGATGGTTCTAAGTCTCAGCTTGACAGGGTGCTGAGCCATCTCATATAAACTATAGTATTGCCTAAAAAGGCTGGACCTAGATGATCCTTGAGGTCCCTTCCAACCTGGCATTCTATGATTCTATGAGTCCATGATACTTTAGTGGGATGTTGCATGTTTAAATACTCAGGTTTCCAGGAAGCAAGGATGTAGAGATACTCTGACTCACAAGAAAAAAAATTACTCCTAGTGGCTCAAAGACATGGAGCTGTTGTTTCCTAGTTAATCACTGTGCTCTGCCATGGGTCTAGAATCCTCCTTTGAGGACCAGAGAAAGGTTGTGGCCTTGAGAATCCTTCCTGCTCCAGTGCAGCTCTCTGGCTGGAGAGATTAACCACTTGCTGCTCGTCAGTACTGTCTACAGACCTAATTGATTTCTAAGCTGTTACCACAAATGACCCACTAGGCTCTGAAATCCTGAGGATGGTAGTTCTGCCTAAAAGGTGGACTTTGCAGGGGAAACTTGGACTTTTTTAGAGGTTACTATGTGATCTGGGGAATCCCCACAAAGGTACACCGCAGGTTTGGCAGTGATCTCATGATCTGAGGTCATGGGGGGTGTGGATGCACAGGCAGTGGAGCAGACAGATCCAGCAGTGCTGGGGAACCCCGGGGAACCCCACAACCCTGCCCTTCTTTTGCAAGAGGACAGTAAGAAATGCCACCCTTTGCCTTGGTGTGGTTGGTCGACCAGGAAACAGTTCCCACTGGGCAAAAGGTGAAGTTTATATCCTTTGCAGCTTTGTGTTTGACTTTTTTGTCCTGTGTTTATTTTGTACCAAAGGGTACAAAACCTGAGTATTATGGCATTGTGACTCCAGATCTCTCATCTCTGCCCTAAGGCCAAAGTGTATGCTGCTGTCAGCACAGGAAAATTGTATGTCCATGGATGTGAGCAAAGGATACTTCTTTTAAAATGTTGTGATAATTTTGCACTTAATTGGTATGTAAGAAACTTAGGAAATCATAATTGAAACCTGAGTTTTTCTTTTCCTAAAACTAGGTCTCAAAATGTAACTTGCCTTAAATACATGAGACGAAAAGGCAAGCTCTTGAAAGAGATGAAGCATGCCCTCATGTGGCAATATTTTTTCCTTATAATACCTGTTTGTTTTAGTTTTAATCCCCAAATAATCTATTACAACGAGTTATGTCATTACATCAGAACTGGCACATAGAGCGGGTGTTGTGATACAAAGCTGGCATGCTCACAAAATGTTCAGAAATAATTATAGGGGCTCTAACTCTCTCATTACTTGAGTCCCTGCATGAATGCTTTTCTTCTAAAATAAGAATAGCTCCACACAGGAATTCTCAAATAAACAAAGGTGTGAATTAAAACTTGTCCTGTGCTCTGCTTTGTGGGAAAGTTGCTTTCCATGACTGAAAGCAAAGTTTAAAATTGTTACAAAGCCCTGGGTAGACAACTCTGTTTGAAACCAGAGCAATTGATCTTGGAGTCAGTTTTAAGATAAAGCAAAATAAACCGGAAATTAAATATAAGTTGTTGAGCTGGTAGAACTTCCTCATGTCTACATAAGACTTAGAACTATGTGGATAAACCTTTGGAAACCTGGATCTGCTGTAAATTTTACATTTTTGACACACAGAGGTTGGGTTTTAAAACTCAGGCTGACACTGCTCTAATTAATCAGGAAGTTCTAGTCTTGCCTGATACAGTGTTGTCTGTTTGAGTTTAGGTCAATTTTCTTTTTTTCTTCCCTCAATTTAAAGAGTAAATGTGATTTATAGAAATGACTGTGTCCTAGCAGCTTATCGGGAGTCTTCCTAGCATTTTGTTGTGTGATTACAGATGGATTGATATCTTTCATCCAGAGTGCCTAGGGAAGGTAAAGGTAAAAATGGATGAAGATCATAGAATGCCTGACTTGGAGGTGCGTGATGGTTGCCATGAAATTGTAAACTGTGAGGAAGTGTTTGCAATGCCAGAGTTTCCAGTCTGCTGCCTGCAAACCATTTCCATTGGCTTATCTCTTTACTGGTTTGCCAGGAAGATGAAGGCAAGGAAGATGTACTGCATCCCACCTGCAGCTTGCCCTCCTCCTCCTGTGTGATAACTCTTCTGAGGGACATGCCAAGGGCAAGACTGATCTGTGTGGGGTACTTCTGACCCCTCTGTGGCAGCTCATCACCACTGTCACGAGGCGATCACCTGCACCGCACGTTCCCCAAGGTTCATCCTCCTTGCAGAGCCTTGCAAAGCTGCACAGGCTCACAGGGTGGTCAGGTTAGCTGAAGAGCAGTTGTTTTCTCCACTTGTCTTCCTCTGCAGTCCATGCTCCCTGCTAATACAGGCAGTTCCCTCCTGTGCTTAGGGTAGTTTCCACAGGGTCAGGAAATATGAGGAGTAGATAAATGGGAAACCCCAGATTCACCAGGCTCCCCTTGACTCTTCTAGGAGGGGGCTGAATGTGAGAGCTGTGGGTGCTCTGAATTTTGGGTGCTTGATCTGGAGGCTTTGGATATCATTGTGGATATCCAAGTTGCTTTGAGAAGACTTCAGGCTAAATGAGAAGTGAATTCCTTAAATCTCTCCCCTAGGGTCTCATTGACTTCAGTGGCAGTGAAATTCTTCCTCAGAGACAACTCAGCAATCTTCATTCATCACATCCTCAGCGATGCTCTGCTATCGAGTTCCCTTTCAAAAGGTTTTTGTGCTGTAATCTGCTGGCTGGTTATTTCCCTGGTGCTGCTTACAGCCCTCAGCTAGTTGTTGCATGTCTTGTAACTTTTAAGGGTTCTTTCACCTCATTTGCAAAGCGTAAGGACATGGATGATTAGTGAAATTCTTCCCAGTATTTTAGAAGCATTAGTAAATATTGAATAGAGGGCCAACACACTGTTGTTTTCATGGGAACTGTGAAAGAAATTAAGACTGCTAGATTAGATGCAATCCTGCTCTTAAAGCCACAATTCTTACACACAGGTTTTTTTTTCACTTTGGTGCAAAAAATTGTGTGTGAGAATGTGTGTTTCTAATGAGCCAAGTAATTCAGCACCAAAAGAATCCCACCAGCTTTGTCTCCAAGCTGGTAATGAACACAGGCCTGGACACGTCCAACCAATTTGTTTGTGTGCAGAAACCATCTTGCACTATTTAGAGTAGTGACAGCAATGTCCTTCCAGTGTTGGCTTTGATGCAGTAAATGTAAGTGCCACTTTTCCTTTGTTTCCTCTTCTTGGCTGTGTCCTAGGCTGGTCTTAGCTGTGCTCCGCTTTCTGTTATCCAGCCAGAGACACCTTGGGTCTGGAAAAATGTGAGCAGGACAGCTCTGTTGGAGAACTGGAGTCAGCCCTGCAGTGGTTAGTCCATCCCTGTGCCATGCTGCCCATTCACATGGCTTCAGTACCTGAGTCAGTGCATTTCCAGCTGGCTGGGGTGTGCCTGAGCAGTGCTGATGTCCCTGCAGCTACTGCACGGAGGAGGACCACAGTGGTGTGGTTGGAGCAGAGTTGATTGCTGACGTAGCTGACTAGCTGAACTCATCGACTGGTTAAATATTGGTGGCAAAAGAACTTGCAAAGCTGCTTTGAAGAAGTGGGTGGGTCTTGGCCACATCCCCACTGGATTTTTTGTTGCACCCTCAAGCCTGATTTCCATTTTCTAGACACCCTTCGCTTTCTGCTCTTCTGCTTGTTTAGCAGGAGGTGCTGGGCAGTGGGTTGTGGCAAGCTGTCAGAAGTAGATGGAGAACTCTGTTGCGTGACCAAGAGCCTGCTTGTTGTCTGCCCAGCCCAAAAACCTCAGAGCAGGCACAGGATGCCTGGTCACAATCTTGATGCTCATCTTTCAATGTGCAGTGGCACCCCAGGACATACCACCCTGAAGGCATTGCTGTGAGACTCATGGGAGTGTGACCCAGGGGTTGGCTGCTGTTTTCAGATGAAGAGCCCTTAAGGCCATAGGTGGGAAAACTCTCCCTTTTTCTTGGTCCCTTCAGCAGTTTTTTAACACTTTCTGTTCAGATACACCTGAAACAGGCATTACAGGCATCCACAGCTCCTGTTGCTCCTCTCCAGCAAGGCTGAGGTTGTGGGGCAGGTAGCCCCCTCCTTCCTGAGGGTCTTCACCTATGTCTTCTCCCTGCTTTTTGAGGGGCTGGGCTGTTTGAAGAGGTGGCATGTTGATAATTTCTGCTTCTTGCTGTACACCAGTGAATCCCAGCTGCTTTCCCACTGACATAACTCTCCATGTCAGCAGGATGTTGAGGTGGCAGGGAGACAGCAGCTGCTGGGGGTGGGGGGAGAACTGCTGGCTGCTGCCCCAGCCAGGCTGCATGGGGCAGACACAGGCCAGAAAGATGGGGGGCAGGAGGGAAGACATGCCTCCACGAAGGAGCTGGGCCACTATGCTCACCTTCCTCTGAGCCCATCTGCCCCTGCTTGTCAAATGTGATGTCTGCACGGCTGCCCAAGGCTTTGACGCATGTAGGCAAATGCCAGTGAGGTTTAATCCAGCTGGCTTAGGCTCTGGTAGGCAGGGAACTGCTACCCCAACCTTTAATCACCTGAGTGAGCACCATGTGAACCTGAAAAGCTCAGGCTGAAAATGGCGATGTTGCAGTGAAAGGTAGAGGTTTTGTCCAACACTGATCCTGGCTGGCAGCTCCCTTGTGAGGGATGGGCTGCACTGCAGATGGTCCTCCAGGCTGCTCAGGCCACTCCAGAGGTGGATGCAAGGTCCTGATCTCTGAGGGGCTGCATCCCTGGCTTGCAGGAAGAGGACCACTTGTGTGGGCCAGGGGAAATCCCAAGGTCCCTGAATCATAAGGCCAGGCCTGCTGCTCTTCCAGAAGGTTCTACAACATCAGGAATATTGTACAAGAAAGTGACACAGGCAGGACTTTGGGCTTTCACACTACATGGGTTCCCACCTCCAACTGAAAATTTGCATAAATACATTCCCAAGTAACTTTTTTTTTTCCAAATAGGACTAAATCACATGAGAGGCAAGGATGAGTGTTTATGGAAAAGGCAGGTCTGCTATGCTGGAACCTTATGTGAGAAATTGAGCTACTACTGTCTACTGAAGTCAGACCATGAATTTGGAAGGGCCTAGTTGAGGTGGCCCCGTATCACAGCTGGATTGACCTTGATGTTTTTAACCTGACTAAGTGAATTTGTGCCGAGAAGCAGCTTTTGTGTCTGTGGTAGAAGAAGAGACCATGAGGCTTCGTGATTCCTCTTCAGGTCACCTCCATGTGAGCCGAATGGCCCAGCGAGATGCCCAAACAGTATAAAGAAGGGTGCTGTTGAAAACTGTAATCCCCAAACCCAAGAGCTGTCCTCTTTTTGAGGAGGAATTTGACAAGGTGGGAAGGAGGCAGGGGAGAAGTGAGTCCATTTAGAGTTACGCACTTACAGTCTTCTGGCTTAACCTGTGGGGAAACTGAGGCAACCAGCAGTAAGGTGACTGATCCATGGTCAGTGCAAAGCCCAGAGAAGGACCTTGCTCTCTTGGATTCCAGCCAGGTGCACACTACAAGTTAAGTTTTAAGTGGTATATAAAAAGCTGTTCTGGTGTCTTTGTTTAGAAATCTCCATTTCCAGTGGGAAGTAGGTAGGGAGGGAATTGGTAAGCCCTGCTGCTGCTGCTTTTCCTTACCAGCCCGCCTGTCACTTCTCTTTTTCCATTTTACATATGGCCACTTGATACCAGCAGCTGCTTTGGGACATCTCTATCTGTCACATCCTGCTTTTTATTACAGTGTCCAAAGGCTTCAGTGCTTCACTTAATTAAAAATAATAATAATTAAAAAAAAAAAAAGAGGCATGAAAAACCCACCCCTGGTAGCCAAGTTTCCTCCCAGGTCTGGTTCTAAACATGTCAGTTTAATGATGTCTAAACTACACAGCACTTGATGAGCAAAACATTACTATCTTCTAGCCACATTTGTTTTCCCTGTCTCCCAGAGCATTATAGTCACCCAGGGAGAACTGCATGTTCTACTTTGCTGCTGTAAAGCTATTATGGGTATGAAAAGTTCCCATTAATCTGCTCCACACATGGATGTTTCTGGATAAAGTTCAGTAGCCAGATCCCTCTTTCTTTGTGTGCATCAAACCAAGCAGAAAAATGCCTCCAATTTAAAGACACCAAATGAATAACCAAATAGATGAGATTAATTTTTGTTTAATCCACGTGGCTGGTGAAGCCAATGGGCAGTGTTTGTGTGTGGACTTCTCCCAGGAGTTCATTACCAGCCGAGTCTGTAATAAGTTAATGCAGAGATTCCACGGAAATAAGAGGTTAATTATATGCAGAGGATGTTGGCCAATGTACAGCTTTGAACAACAAAAATAGCCCATAGTTTTGTGTTTTGGATGTGGAATCAAGTAAAGAGGTCCACGACATGTACCAGAATTTTTTAAGATAGTTGTTCTGCTATAAAGATGCTTTGGTTTATTTATTATTTTATTTTTTCTATAAAGCTAAGAAAATAAGTGAATAATGGAAGGTGAGAGAGAGAAAGACATGAGACTGGTAATAAAACACCGGACTTTGGCTTGGGGCCAAGGTGAGCTTTTCAATGGGCCTGAAGTTTGGATGACAGTAGAGTTTGAACCCGTTTCTACTAACTGTCCAAAAGGTTATACTGTAATAGGTGGAGAGAAGAGGTTGCTTTTAGTTCACCAACTCCCTCCTCTCTGCTGGCAGGAGTGTTATGCTGCTAATACACTGTAGTCACTAGACTGATGGATATCAGCATGTGGCACGGCGTGCTACAGATTCAGCTCCAAAGCTTAAACGTAAAAAATGCTCCTTGATGCTGGTTGGCACAAACCTAATTTTTTCCCCCTTTCCACATCTGGTCCTAATATAAAATGTGTCTTTCTGACTTTTTTTTTTTTCTTTCTTTTTTTTTCCCCTTTTTCCCCTTGCCATATCTTTAGAAATGGCTTGTTAAAAAAAACATAGAGTGCCCCCCTCACCCTTTGCCTGTAGATTTTAGAATTCCTTGTATGTATGTATGTGTGGTAGTTTAATATTACAGCTTGGGTACTGAATAGAGCACAGCACAGTGCCTTTGCACTTTTTGGCTGTTAGAACTTTTCAAGGAGTCCCTTAAACAGGTAGAATACAATTTGAAAAGAAAAAAATCTGGCCCATTTTCACCCTGTTTCATTTTAACACAAGCTTTGGGCATGCTCCAGGCTTTTCTTAAGTCCCTCAGCTCCCACTGCCTTTTTTTCACCCCCTTCCCCCAACTTGATCTCTGAAGCCATTAGTTTGTTCCTAAAAATTATCTACTTATTTGTTGTGTTGTGTTTTGGTTTGTTGTTTGTTTTGCACACATAAATCAGCAGGCCAAAGTAAACAGTACTTCAGAAAAGTGTTGCAAGACAACCCAGTCTTGAGCCAAGTGCTCATGATAACTTTTCAGCACTTCTGCTAAAGCAGTGGAGCCTAGGGCCAGTGGGTGTCCATAGAAATGATGGTGGGTAAGATTTGTTTATCTAGTTATTTGTAATCCTGAGCAACACTGTGGGATGTCATTTATGGGATTTCCATCAGGCTCTGAGTTTAGCTCCTCATGGAGAGGGTGTGCTGGGGACTGTCTGGCATGGTCTGGAGATCTTGAAGGAGCCACCCAGGGTGAAGGGACATGGCTGGAGGTCAAGTGCCCCATCGGTCCTCTGCCTCTGCACTGGCCATTGTCCCAAAGGTACTCGGAGGGGATCCCAGATGGATCCACCCTAGGACAAAGGCACGATGCATGCTGATGGTGTTTACAACAGTGTGAGGAAGCTGCCTGCATGAGGGACCTTGGTGGACCAGGCTGGAGAAATGGACTTGGTCAGCAGAGGTGATGCAGGGACCACCCTGACTTCTCACCTGCCCACCTGGCTGCTCAGAGTTAAACTGTACCAGTGAAGGTAGCTGCATGGCCTTTACACAGCGGATCTGGTGTGCCTGACACCTTCCAGGGCCACTGGGAGCAAGGCCAGAGCAGTGGGAGAGAAAGGTTATTTCTGTGTCAGGTTTTAGGTAGACAGGAAGGAGGAGGCAGGGGAGGTCAGGCAGGAGGAGGATGCGGTAGCCAAGCTGAGGTGACCAGCCTTGGGCTGTCAGGTTGATGAGAAGACAAGAGAAGCTGTGGGGCTTGTTGGTCAGGGTGCCAGCATGCCAAAAGAGCTGGCAGTGGTTTCTTAGACATTGCACAGGATTGGACAATGCCTTTATTTTGCCTGTAATACCAGGGATGGCTTCAGGTACCCATGTTACAGGTGCACTAACGATGAATAGCTGGCATGCAACCCCCCCATGCCTCCCAGTATTCACCAGGTGTTAAGAGCAGGGGCAGGCTGTACCTGCACTCTGGCTTGCCAACATTTTGAATGGAAAAGGTATGTCCCAAGTACCAGAGAACCACACAACTCCCTCCTTTATATCCTGCAATTGGTTCAATTAGGTCATAACCAAGAGAAATGGGACCATCCAGCCCCATTCATGATGTAAGTGTTGGAAAACAGCAGGTATTTTGTTTCCTGTAAGTGAGGACGTCTTTACTGTCTGTGGATCTGTTGTGTTTAGCTCTTCCTTGTTTGGGAGTGCTTTAGGAGGGAGTAACCTGCTGCTGACACAGCTGAGCAGTGCCATGTCCAATGCCTTCAACTCAGCTAAAACTCTCCACAGAGCAGG
>NW_009953786.1:6567258-6574900 GCF_000747805.2 Chaetura pelagica | reverse complement strand
CAGGAATGGATGATGGCAGTCTAATTCCTCTGTAACCAATCTGAGCAAGGAAGTATAATTATGATAGTTATCACTGGAGGATGTTTCAAAGGGAATGCATGCTAGAGACTCTAATTAAGCACTTAATTTTTTCCATCAAATTACTTCCAGCCTAGCAGCTCACTCAATGTACATAGTAGCTCTGTTGGCTTCAATGAAGTCCCTCAGCTAAGGTCATCAGAGTACCTGCCCCAGGAGAGCAGGCCACAAAGCAGATGTGAGATGCTGTGGTGTCACTTCATCCACTCCTTTCCCTTTCTGCTGCAGACTCCCACCCCGCTGGCTACTTGTCAACATTTTGCCTTGTATAGTTTTAAATTAATCAGGCTCCATTGGATTTTACTCTTAAACCATTCACTAATTTCCCTTTTAAAATTCAGATTTTTGTTCACACTCAAATAAATATACATATCAATACTTTATAATTTCTGCAGTGTATCCCCAGGCACAAATGATATTGTAATAAACTGGCTAGCTTTATTTAATAGTTCCTGGCTTTTGGCTTTATGTAACACTGCAGGTGTGATTCTAGTAGCAATACTGTAGGTGTGAGTTATTATATTAGCGTAATAGGCTGCACTTTATTGTGTTTTATTGCTTAATTGGCTCCTTCCATAAGGATTCTGCAGTTGTTACTGGGAAATAATGCCAAGCTTTTCTATGAAAAGATTGATACTCTTTTTTTGGGGGTGTTTACTAAGGCCAGTCTGATTTCAGTGCATGACTGGGTTTGGGAAACAAAGGAAAGATTTCATTAAATGAATTAAGAAAGTGCTTACTTCAGTATTTAATAAAAAGCAGAGCAGGCTAAAAGATGCTCCTTGATATGCATAAATACTTACAGCCCCAACGAGCCCTTTGGGAAAACAGCTGGTTGAGATTTCTGGCAAAGAAAGCCCTCTCCCATGTTCAGGGGATTCCCAGGTGGTGGGTGATACCTCTGGGTACTTACACGCTCTGTGATCTCTCTGTCCTTCCCACCACCTCACTTCTTCCAAAAGATGGAAAAAGATCAAAAGTCATCTTCAGAGCAACACACAGACCTTGATCCCTTTGCCAGCGTACCCCTACAGGAATGCACCCCTGAGCTGCCCCACGTGGGGCCACCTGCTTCCCCCGGCCACGCTGACCTGCCAGAAGCAGTGGGGATGCAGGGAGCCCATCAGAGCATGTGCAGGTCCTACCGCTGTGCCTGGGAATCAAAGGGGCAGGGAGAAGTCTCAGGGGTGCCCAGGTTGCCTCTGCCACTTGGACCCTGGGACACCTCCGGTTCATGCAGCCACACCGTGGTGCAGGGACCAAGGATGTTTTTCAATGGTTGCAAATAATTAAAGCTGCTGCTCCTGTGAGTCACTCCAATTCCCACCAGGTACTCTCGCTAAATAATTTCCACCCCTGTGCTCCCCAGCAGCGTGCCTACTTGTGCTGCTGAAGTTCAGTGTTGGCCTCTCTACTTTCATGTAAGCTTTGTGATGTTTGTCTGGAACTGCAGGTTTAGCAGAGAGATCTGGATTTGCTTTCAGCTGGATGAAATATTTATGCCTGGCATCTTTTTGCAGGGACAGTGGGATAGGTGATTTCCCAAGTGACACCTTCATCATGCAGAATAGGATGATTTATTTATTTTTTTCCTTTTTTCTTGTAATGGTATTTTCCAAAACTATGAATGAAAATCAAGGCTGGGCAAGACCTACAAAATATGGATGCAGATCTAGATTTTGAAAGTGCAAGGGGTTGCTTGGTTCCCTCAAAATGGCAAGGCTGTATGTGTGCTGAATACAATCTTGTCTTACCAGGGATCAAACTGAAAATCTGCAGAGCTGAAAGCGCAATGGATATATCATTAATGACCAGGTTGACAGGAGTTATCCATGCAACAGACTGTCCTTTTCTATGTCTGAGGCAAAAACAGTGTAGTAGTCAGGTCTTCCTTTTTTTCCAGGTCTCACCAAGTCTGGCCCATGGAGGAGAAGCATATTTGAGCTGTGTTTACACCGTCTGCTTCGGAAGCGAGGACTCAGCCACAAAGGTTTCAGTGGGGTTTGTGCTGAAGTGGGTTTCCACAATCTAGGATCTACCCAAGAGCTACATCATACTCCTTTAGAGATAAGAAAACTTCATATGAGAAGACTTTGAATTAAGAGTCCGCTGTGCATTGCAACTTTTATCATAATGATTCACATACCTCCAGTGTTACTGCAAATCTGGGCAAAGTGTGAAATTATTCTATCTCTTATCTTTGAGGAAATGCAAAGTGCTCCAACCCTGCTGACTATGAAAGCCAGCTCTGCCCTATTTTGGTACATCTAAATTGTCAGGATTATTGGAAATTCTCAACAAACCTCATAGCATAATCTACCCAATTCATTCTGAAGTACTTTAGAAGCATTCAGTGTCTTTTCTTCTCCTTTCACCGTATGCATCTCCACAGAAAGCCTTGGGGTTCTGCAGGTATGTACCAAGTTATGAAGGATCTGGAGGCACTTGGAGAACTTAAATGTAATTAATAACTGTTAAATTACAGGGAACACTTTAAAATCCCTTAAATCCTTTACATCTCTCATCTCCCCTAATTTGTCCTAGGAACTAGGACATGGGCCTTTAGCTAGGCTGTCTTTCCCTGATGCAGTCCCTTCATTTAGGTTGGCAGAGGATCTAAAGCCATGGGCAAGGGATTCATAAAACTTTAGGACAAAGTTGTGAGGTGGAAAAAGAGGGAGAATTGGTTGAGCTGCAGCACAGCGGATCACACGAGGGAGAAGCTGGTATGTGCATGCCAGCACCACAGTCCTCAGACTCTTTCATCATGGGAACCACAGCTTGACTGCCAGATAAACCACCTCCTTTTGTATTCACAATTCCAAAATGTCTCTGCAGCAGCTCTAGCAACTGCTCAGAGAGAGAAGATATAGAAAAACTTTTCTTACATCCTTAGCATAACAGGTGTTACAAAAAAATAATTAAAAAACTATGCACTTTTGTTTGGCCATTTGCTGAATCTTGGCTCTGTATCTGAAGTGTTTTCTTTTCCAAAGAGATACACAGAGGCAGTCAACTCTTTGCAGACCCCTAAAAGCATTTGTAGGTTTATAAATTCTAAGGTTTTTTCTTGTATACATTTCAGCATTTTATTTTGGTTAAATTGCAGGGAGTAACTGCTGTTTTTTGCAGAAAACTTAAAGAAGTTTATTTTTCATTCCTTTTTGTGATGGAGGCCTCAGTCTAAGAGTAAATTATAGGAGAGACCCAGAAGCAGTTAATTGAATGTTATGCAAAATGAATGAGGCTGGTATGGTGTCCTGAAGGTCATTAGACTCAAGGTCACAGAGCTGCCAAGGGAAGCAAGCTCCAGGGTAGGAGCATTCATCTGAGAAATCCCCATTGCTGGACATGGAAGGGTCAAACCTGGGAGCCCAGAAAGCTCTGCAACTAGATGGGAAGGCACATCCCACCCCCTGTGAGGGCAACAGGGACTTGTCTATTGCTCCAGCTGGATGGCTGCTTCCTTTACTAGCTGTGGAGCAAGCAAGTAGCTCTCAAATCACAAAGACAGACAGTTACTGGGAGTTAGGGCTGATGAAAGGGCCCATGGACCACTGCTAAAGTGAAAGTCTGGAAGTGGCACAGAGTCAAGGGCGGCAGCAAGCAGTGCAGCAACCTGTCAGCTAAGCATCCTCTGAGCCATGCTCCATCCCACCCCTGTCTTTCTCTCCCATACAGAGTGACTCTGAGGAGGGACTGCTGGTTTATCCTCTACTTCAGTCCTGTCTCTTTCAACCTGGAAGTAGAATTGAAACCCCAGGATATGGGTATAAGGTGGAAACAGAGAGGCAGAGTAATGTGGTGTATGTTTAACCTGAAAGTGTCTTCCAGTGCCTCTTTCTATATTATAGAAGGGCTTTGACTAAATAAAATAATTGAGTGAAAACTATTTTGAGCAAGGATGAAGATGTATCTGGGTACCCATGCACTGTTATTCATGAGTATTAAGCAACATGTTAAGCCTTCCTATAGATCAGGTTGTGTGACTGTGGGGCAGTCTTGATATTTTATTCCTCATTCGTGCCATAATTGCAGGAATCTTTTATGCCAGTGTAAACACTGATCTCACTGCATGTTGGAATTACAAAGTATATAAGATGAGGAGAGCTGGAATAACAAGAATGTGTATTTTCCAAAAAAGTAGAAGGTTTCTGGGAGAGGAGTTTTCCCAAAGGGAGGTAAGTTTACAGATCTAACTCATTCAGGCCTTTTTGTTTCTGAGGCTGACACACATGCACAAACACACACGGTCCAGTATCTGTTTCATGGCTGCATTCTTCCCATCTCAGTGTGTAAAGGTCTTGAAAGCAATAGCTTTTGGCAGTACCCAAATTCAACAGATCTTGTAGGTCCTTTCCAGTTACAAAATTGGTAAGGACACATGCCCAAAAGAGAGCAGGGCTTAAAGTACCATGCTGTCAGAAGCAATGAACCAAGCTGCATGTCCTTATGGGCTTGATTTGTGGGTTCCTTGGTTTCTTTTAGCCTTGGTTTGCTGACTGCATCTCAAGATGCAAGTTTGCTAATGTAACTCCTGCAAGTAACTCAAACATTCTGCAGGACTTTAAAAAATCTAATAATAAGCTGCAATGGGTGTTCATTGTTTTCCAAATTGTATGTATTAATAGGCTGCAGGTGGAAGGAAAAAATAGGGTAGATTTGGATCTTTGCAAATTACCTCTGAAACAGTGGTTCTGCTTGGATTTAAGAGGGCGTACCTTGCCTCCATACTTACAGCAAGTAAGTTGGAACAGCATCAAATGGCCTAACTCTACTGGCTTAAACATAGCATTTCCAATTACATCATCTCAGTGTTTGAACCTGATGTTATGTGTGCAGACATGTAATCAGAGGAGTGACACTGCCTCCCTTCAGCTCAGCATTTGACCTTCTCTGTGTTAGGGTGGATGTATCCATTTGTGAGTCTAGAGAGATGGAAGTATATGTGAACACAATATATCTATGCTTTACCATGTTTTCCTGCCTTCTTCCCTGGGAGATCTTAGCTACAGTAACTATTAGAGAAAACATTTTGATGCAAACAACCATGGAAGGAAACAAATACCTTGAAAGTGGTCCATATGGTTTACACCAGGTAAGGACATCTTGAACCTTGAGACTAACAGGAACAGAGCTCCTTACAGGCTGATATGCATTTTCCAGGCCTAACTTTCTGTTAGGAGTTATTGTGGATTTTTTTTTTTTTAAACATCAGTGTCCCTCCTAGCCATTGTCTTGCTGCCTATTCATACTTCTCAGCCTAGAGGAACGCTGGCCAGGTTTTATCTTAGTGGTCTGTATTCCTATGGTCACCAGAACAGTTGAGGCTTATTCTTGTGAGCAAAATTAATTATCGTTAGGTTATCTAGGAGTTTGACTCAGACACTGTATTTCACTAATAAGCATCATTTGGAAGAGCTTGTGTTTAAAAAGAATTGTTATCTAGGGCTTACTGGCAGGTTTTGAATCATACATCCCTGTTGAGATTGATTTCCTGTACATGCCTAATTACTGATGACACAGTGAGATATAAGCTAAAAAGCTATCTTGCAACTGCAAAAAAACCCCACTTTAAGCCAAGTTCCCTTTGGCTTAAACAGAAGGAGGCTTCATTTTATTTCATTTAGTAAAGTCACCATGGAAGGATCCTCCTACAAGAACTTGCAGCAATATAAGGAGTGTGTACAAAACAAGTCCAGACATCAAACAGGGCAACTCCCAAAATGTCTCTGCATTTGTAAACATGCTTCACATCTGCTCAGCTTTGCAGTAAGCATGAAACATAAAACTTGGGATATCTCTCTTATTCATTTGAATGGATACTAATTCAGGCTGTGGCTTGATGAGATGGAGGCTGCAGCTGCAGCTGGCTTGAGAAAGTGTTTTAAGGAAAAAAAACAAAAACACCCTGAAAAAATAAGGATATTTTTATTTAAAGAAAAAAAAAAAAAAAGAAGGGATCAGTTGCCTGATCTGATTTGTAGTGCAGCCCTATGAATAGTTGTTGGAGTAACTGCCTAAGCACTGCAGACATCATTAGCCTTTTCCTGGGATCAAACAACAATGTTGATGTTCACTGATGATAAGAATGTGGAGGGAGGGAGAAAAGCTTCACTTCATTGAGTGTCCTTTAATCCTGAGTATGTGTGAAAATGGCTAGGGAGTGTACATAGAGGTTTTGTGTAAGCATGACAACTGCAGACTGGCCTGCTTCAGCAAGTGTAGAAAATCTTGCAGTGAGAATGAGAGCTTAGTAGTGTATATGGATGTAGAGTGTCATGGCTTATCCCTAAGTCAGAGAGATAATACACTTCATCAGTAAAAAGCAGTTTTATACCAGCATAGGTACCCGCACATGTGGTCTTAGAGACTTCATTTAAAAAAAAAAAAAAAAGAAGAAAAAAAAAAAAGAAAAAAAAGAAGTAGCAGCCACCTATGTTTAGTACATAATTATAACATGTGGAGAGTGTATGGAGAGCAGGTCTGAGACGTGCTGTAAAGTGAGTGGCATGAGATGACTTTTGTTTGTGGCCAGGCACTAAATCAGACTCTTTGTTTCAAATATTAATATAATATAGGCATTACACTACTAGTTAGTACATCTTCTGGATTCAGCTGCTAGAAGTGTTTGCCCACAGCTGCTTATAACTTACCCTCCTCTGCAAGCTGCATCTCTAATATTTACAGGCAGAGCTGCTGATCTGATTTGCCTCATGCACTTCAGTCAAAATATCTACCTGTACATCTGACTATGAAGAAGGGTGTCCATAGCTTGGGGCTTTTGGCTTGAGGCAAACCATATTGAATACAACAAGAGCAAGCAAGGTGACCACAACTGATCTGGCCTTTCAAGAGTTTGGGGATCTGAAATTAAAAGAACAGGGTATTACAGTTTTACAAGCACCTACATTATTTGAATCCATAAATGCAAGCACCACAAATCATGTCATCGTTGGACTACTTTCACACACTCATTAATACAATTATTTTCTCTCTCCTCTCATGTTGATTTCTACTCATGTATGCCAGCTGGGGCACACTTGCTCCTATGGAAAATGCTCTTCTTTGTGTAAGGAATTTACACAAATTTTGATATAGACACAGTAAAACTATCACTAGTTAAATATATAAAGCACAGTTTCAGGAGTTCTGCAGCCTCCTGGAAAACCTTGGTCTTCCCAATATAGATATTAAATACCTTGTAGTCAGAACTCTGTGTGGATGTTGGTGGGGTAAGAAAGGGAAAGTAAGGCACATCCTGACACAATAGGTGATGCCTGCTCCTTAAAGACGTACAAATGGCTTGACATTCTGTCTTTGGCAGAACTTCACTTCATACGTGCTCTGTGGCTTGTGTCACTTGGCCACATCCCAACCTTAACTCTAGCGTGGCTACATTTCTGCAACCTGGTATGTAAGTGTTGTGAATTATTATTTACATGACAGCAGTACCCAGAGGCTTAAGTGAGGGTTGTAACCCATTGTGTTAGGCACAGAGCAAACACGCTGTGAGAAGCAGTCTCACTCTGAACATCTCATGGTCTATAAAGGCCAGAAAAAG
>NW_009953786.1:6527674-6567147 GCF_000747805.2 Chaetura pelagica | reverse complement strand
GAGAAACAGAGAGCTGAAAAAATTCAACCAGGGTCACACAGCATAGAAACAAGGCAGCAAAGATTCCTACTATTGGGTGGTGGCTGTTTTCATGCCTTCCCAGCAGTGAGTATTGTGTTACTTTATGCTGCAGAAGGTAACTTTTGGGTCACATCTATGCACAGGGCTTTTTGCAGAGCAGCTCTAGCATTTCCTTCTGTGGCAATTTAAGAGCATCTCATGTCATATGTGACTGCCGTGTCCTACTGCCAGAGTGACTGTCCTGATGCCTTAATCAGTGGAAAAGGTACCTGTGCCTATGTAGTGTTCTTTCTAGGGCGAAGTCCAGCCTTCCAGTTTCACACTGCTTGTATGCAGTAGATCATTGGTACTGCTGGAGGTGGGCATTAAGCACCTGGAATCCTAATGCTCACTAGCCTCCACTATGCTTTGGGCTAAAAGGTTCTGTGCAAACAGTAGGTCATGTTGCTAACACAGCTAGTTTTCCAAGGGAGCTGTGTGCAAGAAGTTATTTTTGTTCTTTGTTGTTTCCTTAACTCACTAATATGTCCAAAGTTCTCCAGAGTACAATAGACTTCATCCATGCTACTAATGCTTCTTTCTATTCATCTCCTTAATAGGAGTGAGAGAGCGGTGACTGGTCACCTCCCTGCAATGTCACAATCCTTCCCAAACGTTTTGAGTGACTAGACTGGTAGGAAATGACGGCATTGCTGATGAGATTAGCACTTGTTGATCTTCATAGTGTAAAAAAACCCAGGACGAACTCATTCTTCAAGCTCCTCAGTGACTAACTGGTGGTTTATCATCCTTTCAATTAGAAAGCATTTATCAGCAATCTTTGCTAGCTCATTGCATGAATCGACCTGTCATTCATAGTCTCAGCCCTTGGAACTGGTAATTAAGTTTAGCAATCCCCTCAGCAGCTCTGATTGAGATATGTGGTATGTTTCCATGTGAGTAGGAAGATACTTTGAGTTTTCCTTCCCAAAAGGAAAGGGCTTTGAGAAAAGTGCATAAAGGGTCCCAGCAAATCCCTGCTTATATCAGGGACCTGCAAGCATCAGACCCTTGCAAGCAGAGGACAGATAGTGGCACAGAGCAGATCCACCATGGCTCAGGGTGTGCTGCTGAGGGGTGGCCAGTTGACTACCTGTAGTCCTGAGACTGGAGCAGCTTTATTTTGAGCTGGCTGACAGAAGCTAGGACCAAGGCACGGTGCTTTCTACCCAAGTACCTGCTTTATGCGCAGACTTTCCAGGTTGCCTGCTTTTGGGGCTGTCAAAAAGATCCGTGCTTCGTTCTTGTTATGCAGGTGTGTCAACCTTGAAGTTTAGGGACGGATATGAAACTCTGAAATCCGGGTACCTCTTTGTGTTGAGCAAGCAATTGCAGTGAAGCATGTTATGTGTGATGAAATCCGGAGATCAGGTACACTGACACAGGTCCTGGGTCTTCCCTGGTACTGTTTTCCTCAATGCCAGCAGAGGACATGTTTTATTGACAATGTAAACAACAACAAAACAGTAAGCCAGTCGCCTGCTGAAGGAAGTTATTTTAAGAGTTAGATCCTACAGAAAAGTGACTGAACTGCAATGTTACCCCACAGTTTGCTTTGTTTACTTGAGGGCAATGCTAGCAATGGCACAGGTACTTATAGAATCATAGAATGGTTTGGGCTGGAAGGAACCTTAAAGATCATCCAGTTCCAACCTCCCTGCATGAGCAGGGACATCTCCCCAATCAAACGTATTGCTAACACTGAGGCTGCATGCCTGTTGTTACCTCTTGGCCTGTCCAGGTACCATTTTCTTTTTAAGATGAGAGGCAATTTGTGGATCGCTTATTTTGAGACCATACTTCTAATAAAGCAGCTGTTCCCCCTCCTTTTCTAAATCTTTGGTTGACACTAGTTGACAGAGGCTGATTTTCAGTAGCTAGCCCGCTGGCTTTTTAAGCAAACTTTGCTCTGAAAAAAAGAGACATCTTAAAAAAAAATCCAGCCCAACCTTCTTCACAACTGCCAAGGGGTACAGAAATAACAGTGTCCCCACTACTCACTCCAAAATCAGGTTCAAATTGCCTGATCTGGGGTTTTGGAGGAAACAACACAATTTGCTGAGTTTACTGAACCTCACAGAAGATTTGGATTTGAAATTGTCTGGAGCTGCCCTGAAATACTTCTTACCATTCCTGAAATATTCCTAACTCCATTTTACCACAGGAGACATCCTGAGGGGATTTTTCTGCTGCTTCTTTTTCCTCCCTTTTGCTACATCAGGCTCGTCTCCCTGCTGTCTTAAGGAGACCACCTACAATTTAAAGAAATAAAGACCTCAGTGAAAAAATACAGGCAAATCTGATATTTAAGGGTCAGCTCCCCACAATATTTATCTAGTTGTCTGAGCTGGTCTAACCACAGAGGGGGAAAAAAAAATAGCAAGTATTATCATGTGGTGGCTGGGAGGGTTACCTCTGTTAAAAAACAACAACAAAAACAAAACCCAGCAACCTAAAAGTGATGGGAAAAGTGCCAAGTAGAGGAAAGGAAAAGGACTTCTGATATTTACGAGGTATAGCAAATAATAGCTCTGGGATGTAGCACAGCTTAGAAAATGTGTGCTTGGTGAGGATAAAGCAGCAGACATATTTCTTTAATTTTGGAGCAAAGAGAAAGGGCCCTGCCTGATATAATTTATTTAAGAGGTTTCTCTGTGTTTCTAAGGGGAAAAAGTGGTCCTGGACATGGAAAAGGATAGAGCTTGGACAACATAATACCCTGTCTTCCCTGAAACCACCCAGAGGTTTCTTACAGCCTCCTGCTCCTTGATGATCACGTGCTTTAACTTCAGACCCAAAAAAAGAGAGAAGGAAAGAAAGCTTTACAATTTGGAGTAAAGGCTGCCTTTCCTCACTGAGGTACTAAGCAGGGACATAAACTACAGGGTATCTGTTTCAGACCTCTTTCAATATACAGCTCCTATAAGAGCTCCAGAGTAAGATAATCCTCTGGAGATCAGAGGCAGCATGTTATTTGCAGAAGCTCATAGGTTACATTTAGTGGTGTCTGGGGTACCTTTATGCTGAAGTGTTAGTATCAGCTAGAGAGCCCATAATCTTTCTCCTGAGTCTAATTATATATTCATTGTGCAGGCAACAGAATATTCATATGTATTTAATTAGTCAAAAGATTATGCATGAAGCCCATGAAAACAAGGCAGTAAGAAGTGAGGATGAAAAGTCAAATAGCCCTTAAATTGATCTTTTACGTAATTGCATCATTGATTGCCTGGAAGCCCCCAAGCCCCAGTGCAAAAGATACTGTAAAAACATTTAAATATAAAGCCATAGTTGAATAGTTTGAAACCTAGATCTCTGTTATGCTTAATGACCAGTTGAATTCTCCCTGATTTACACCAGTTCATATGGAACGTGTGTGGTGTGTGTGTGCTCTGCCCCTCAGTCAGGTGTGGGCAAAATACCTTCTGCTGTTTGTAAAAGAAGTTTGTTATCTGCTTTGGAAATTTCTTATTTACATTTTCCCATGACAGAATAATAGGTAAAGTTCTCAAAGATTTGCATTAAAGTTAGGTTAATAGCTTAAATAGGGGCTTATATTTAAATATTAACCATAAAGGCTTCACCCTTGAAAATAATGCAGTTGTTTTATCTTCTCAACTGAAGCACCTTATTTTTTTATCTTTTTTTTTTTTGTGCACTAAGTTAACTGGATTTCACAGGTGCTTTTTGAAATCTAATGGTGACATAATTGTTATATAAAGTTGCAGCAGTTAAGTTTTTACCACAGACCCTGCGGCTAAAGAAGAGGTCTGGGAACTGGGAGAACGGAGGCACCATTTGTGCCTCTGCCAGTTCATTTGCTGCCCAGCTCTGGGTGACCTCTTTCAGCTGAGATTTTCAGGAGTGGTCACTCAGTCCTGAGGCCCGTTGGTGTGGCATTATGATTTTTTAATCCATTGCTGAGAATCGGCAGCCCCAAAGTAGACTGTGTGTCTCTGGCCAGGTGATACCACTCCCCCTTCAGGCATCTCCAGGCTCCCAGGGGAGCCTCATGCCCCAGATGTGCTCTGGGTCAGCCCAGCATCAGGCAGCTTCAGCTCTGCTCCTCCCTGGTCAAGTAGCCTTAATCTCAGACACATTTTGTTTGGAAAGGACCTCTTCGGGGACACCTTCAAAACAGGGCCCTCTTCCAGGTTAGATCAGCTTTTCCCTTGGCCAGCACAGGGGTTTTCCCAAGGTATGTCTGCGGCATGTGAACCAGTACAAAGAGAGTGCAAGACTGAAAGGAAAAAAACAAACAAACATGAAGTGAGCTGAAAATCCAGCTCCTGGAATTAGAAGAGTTAAGGGGATTCGGTCCTGCCCTAACAGAGTTCGGACAATTAAAATAAGCCATTGCTATCGAGGACTAATCAGCTCAGTTGGGATGAGTGATAATGAATGTCCTTCGGTGGGCTGTGATTGTGCTGATGCTGCATCCATGGCCCATCTTTTGAAAGCTGCAGACTTTCACCAGAGAAGGGGGTCAGAATAAATCTGCTTCTTCCTGGAAAGACAGGACATCAGTGAAAGCAGAGTAGAAAATAGAAGGCCTCTTCTTCATGCTACGCCCTATCCTACAATATAGCTATTGTTTTATGTCATACATCTAGGCTGGGAGCATCGTGCCATGTGCAGAGCATGAATGAAGATAGAGTGAGTTTATTCCTTAGCAGTTTTAAAAACCATTACATGTCTGTGTATGCAGCGTGTAAATTTGTCATGCAAAGATTTTGGGTTTTTTTAAACACCCTTATACAGGGTTTGACAAGGATGTCCAGGATTACAAGATATTGAGGGATGGATTGCAGACCTCTGTGTCGAACAAGAGCATGAGACCAGGAGATGTGGCTCCTGATCTGTGGTCACTTGCTCTTGCTGCAGGCACTGACTGGGGAAAGCGCAGGTGGTCGTACCTCCACAGCCTCCTCCCAGCTCTGCAGGTAAATGGTAGGTAAGTTTTGACCAGCTGGACAAATCTGTGTTCTCAGAAGTATTTGGATACCTGTCTTGTCTTTGCTACTTTGGTGCAAGTAAATGTCATGCTGAGTCTTTCATAGGGACATCTGTTCAAGCCAAACTTTCTTCCTCCCGACCCCTCTGCAGCTCCCATCATTCGGAGGTGTAACTGGGGGCAGAGTTCATGCCACTGTGTCTTTTGAGGAACAGCTTGGGTTGTTGTTTTTGGGGTTTTTTTTTCTGGTTTTGGGTTTGGTTTTGTTTTTCCTGAGGGTGCAATGACCAGGCTGTGGAAATGATGTTGAGAGGGCTTCAGTCATTGTGGCACAGCTGGTCTCTTCTTACCTGGAGCTGGTGGGATAAAGAGCAGGAGGGATTGAGACTGCAGTTCTAATTGTAAGCACAACCTCTGGCCATAAATTTGTTCAACTGGATTTTTTTTGTCCTGAAACACCATCTGCTTGCTATTGTTTATATTCCATGCCAACCCTTGCACATTCAGACAAGTCTGTGCTACTGGGAGACCCCTGGTCACAGCCAGACAGTGGTCAGTCTGAGGAACCAGATGTTCAAAAACCCCATCCCTGGAAACATTCAAGGTAGGTTGGATGAGGCTCTGAGCAGCACAATCTAGTTGAAGATTTCCTGCTTGTTGCAGGGGGGGTTGGACTAGATGACCTTGGAAGGACCTCTCCAACTCAAACCTATGACTCCCTGGCACCAACAAACCAAAGTAGGAAGAGGTGGGGGGAAAAAAGAGTGTGTTTTGAGTGGTCTGCCTGTTTCAAGCATGCTTCTGCACCTTAGGGGCTCAGGATTCAGGGTTTATTTTCTCATTTTTAAGAATGGGAGGAAAGAAAGGGTTTAAACAAGATCTGAGAGGGTTATGTAGGACCCTGGGTGCACAGCCTGACTTTCAGGAGCCTTGAGCCCTCCTCACCAAAGCTGTCTTTGCAGCTTGGGAAGAGGGTGTCCCATATTTTCACAGCACTTCAGGCTGAATTAAGAGAAAACTTCCTGTGGTTCTGGGCACACTACTTTTGAGTTTTTATGCCACTTATCTGGTACCTAAAGACGGAGGTTCTCAATACACGTTTTAATTTTTTTTTTTTTTTTGGTCTTTCTGCTGCTAATCTTAAAGTGGCAAGAGCTTGTGCTTATGGGAAAGTTGCCCCAAGTTATCTTGAGAGACTTTAAATTTTAGTCAGTGATGTGAGATGCCTTCTGCATCATGCTAGCAAAGCTGAAGTTCAACTGGTGCATCTTTCTCATCAAGATAACACTGTGTTATCTTTATGAGAAAACAAACCCCCAACATTTTATGAGAAAATAAATAAATAAAAAGGAAAGCCTGAGAACCAGGAAGAAAACATTACAAGCAGAGTGTGACCTTGCAGCTTCCCATTGTGCTCTTTCACTTCGCCTTTCCAGCAGGTCACAAGAGCTGAAACAAAAGGCAGCCAACTCTCCTGGTCTCCCATCACCCTTGCAGGGCCAGTGCTGTGCTTCCCACTGCAAAGCAGCCATCCCTGGCATGAGTTTCACTCCCTGACAGGCACATGTGAGCACTGGTGGGACTGTGGGTAGCAGATGTGCTGCTGGATGGGCCAAGGCAGATGACTCACCAAAGCTGGGTTTCTACCCTGCTGGCAGGCAGCACAGCAACCAGCAATTCTGCTGGTCCTCAGCAGGGTGAAGTGAGCCTCCCCAAGAGGCAGCCCTTTGTCCCTTGGTGGGAGGATGAAGAGGAGGTGTAAATCACAGCCAGGTTTCCACACTGCAACCTGCAAAGCCTTTACCTCTGCACAATGTTTCGCAACCGGCACAGCGGGCTGAGAGATGACTTTTGTGCTCATACTTGTTTTCCCACTCAGGCTGGCTCAGTTTTTCATGAAGGTCAGTGGGCAGCAGGTTTCTTGGGTAACCACTACTCAGTGACACAAATTGAGAGAAAAAACAAATTGGAAAAGATGGGCTGCTCTGTTTTGCCTTGCTCATCTTAAGGGCTGTGTGCAGGTGTGAAGCTCCAAAGATGAAAATCTCAGCTAATGCCATTAGCAATGGCTAATGCCATTGACTTCAGCTTTCTTCCCTTTTATTTCTTATTTCCACTGTAACTGGAAGGGTTCAGCCTGTGGAAGCCTGTACCCCACCACTATTTTGCTGGACACTTCCCAATGTCTTTGTAGGGGTGAGGACAGGGGCTTCCTATGGGAACCAGTTGTGGCTCAGCCCATGCAACTTGTTACCACTTCTGGCACCCTTAGCATTCTGAGGAATGGGTGAGGAGGCTCTTGCAAAGGGAGAGCTCATGGCTTGCAACTGCAAAAATCCCCAAGCAGCAGAAAACTGGCTGGATAAACTCAGAAAGCACTTGGAAATAATCAACCCACAGAGGCACAGCCAACCTTTTAGAATCTGGTTTAAAGTGATCTGTGACTGGGTCCTCCTGCAGGTGGGCTGGGCCTGGGGGTGGAGGAGGATGGCATCCCCTGCATGGTATGCAGGAGGCACGGTAGGTGCCTGTCCCAGCTGGGAGCCCCCGGCGCTGTCCTGTGGAGGTGTGACTTGGTACCAAGAGCCGAGTGTGCTGAAGGCCAAAAGCCTCCCTTCCCAGGGCCTAGAGCAAAGTTGAGGGTGTTGAGCAAGAGGTGGGGCAGAGCCTGGCATCCCCTGCCATCCGAGGGCACGGCAGGGCTGTGCCAGAGCCCTCCTGCGTGTCTTGCCTTGCGACACTTCTGAAGCGCCAACATGTTTTATGACGTGGTGCGAGCAAAACAAAATAGTGGCTCCTGGCTCCTCGTAACTTGTGTAAATTCCAGATGTGACAGTTCCTTTGCTGGCAAACAGAGCTGTTTATCTCTGCGTTCTCATCGCGTTGAATTAGCTCGGGCCAGGAAGAGCTTGCTGAAAATGTGCCTGCCTTGCTACTAAACGGCTGCATAATGGTCCCTCTGCCCCTTCCCGGAGCTGCACGTAAAAAGTGCAATCCAAATTCCTGGGCAAACCATGCAGGGCCCTGGAGAGCACTTTCCACTCCCCTTCAGGAATTGAACGTCATTCCTAAAGGATAACGCAGGATTAGGGCAAGGGGAAAACGAGTGGCTTAAACAGATCTGAATTGCAAGGAGGCTAAGCAAAACATGTCCCTTCTTCCCACCCCTGGCCTTCTCTTTTTTTATTATTTTTTTTTAAATACTTTTTTTTTTTTTTCTGTCTTGCAAGGGGAAGGAGGAAGGGGAGCCTCCTGATGGTGAGAGGCAGAAGAGGAACAGGGTGAGCTCCCCCGCCCCGGCAGCAGGGCAGCCCTGCCCACCGCCACATGGCAGAGCACATGGAACACATGGAACACCCTTCCCAGCCCTTCCCCGCTCGTCCTCCTCCCCCACCACCTCCTCCTCCTCCTCCTCCTCTCCACGAACACACAGGCGCTAGTTATTAGGGATTAGGTGGAACAGATGCATGTAAGATGCTTACGGCCTTTTCCAGACACAAGGCCACTTTCCAATCAGCTCAGAGGAAACAGGGTAATTAGATGGAGTCACGGGCAGGGAGCAGAGGGGAATTAGCCTGTTACCCAACCAGAGACTGCAAGCCCACCTCGTTCACCCCCACCCCCCATTTCCTCCCCCATCCCTCTTCTCGACTCTGCCATTTCAAAGCTTTTTTACTTTTTCTTTCCTTTTCCCAGGAGGCAGCTGATGCCAGCCGGCTGCTGCCAAGCAGGTCAGGCCTCTGCAGCTGAAATCGCCCGCAATACTTCAGCGGGCGATGAATCAGCTGTATCCTTTCAAAAAAGGCATCCTTTCTTGGACGTGCAGTCGGGATGTCGTGTCAGTTCCCCCTCCCTTTTCCTCCCCACCCCCCTCCCAGCCCCGCCCCAGCCAGTGCGCTGGGAGCTGCTGGCCCAGGGCACTGGGTGGGTTGATGAATTTGGGTTAACTCTTCCCCCTCCCCCGCATAAAGCAGCTTCACCTGCTGGTCAAGTTATTGCCCCCTTAAGCTGATGAGAGCAGTTAGGGATGTCTTGGGGGAGATGGAGTGTTGGGCTTTGAAGGGAAAGATGCCTTGCTTGTCATTTGCCGGCCTTTAAACACATATTAAGGCAGTTCTGGCTTGAGTGCCCTGCAGGCAAAAATTCTGAATGGGGACAGGCTGGTTTTCACCGTGCCCCTCCCTGTTTCAAAAAAGCCCTGGCTGTTGGTGTTGCTGGAGAGCAGCTGTTGCAGGCTGTGTGCTGCTGTTCCTGGGATGCCTCATGCCTGACAGCTCTGTGATGGCACAGGGGGATTTTTCTTGTCCAACTTCACAAAAAGTTCCCTGGGTGTGCTTACACTTCAGTGCACGTCCATCTCCGGAGAGATTTCCCTGGGTATCATCCTCCAAACGCTGGGAGCCATCCCATCCCCACTGCACACAGGGTTGCTGTGACAAGGGAACGGTGATAAGGCACCAGGGGTGGTGATAAAGAAGCTGGGAGTTGTGTTTACTACCATCTCCTCCCACAAGCTCCTGCCTCACTTGTTTAGCTTCTGAGGCCCGTTTGTGTTTCTGTTTATTGGGAGAGCAATGTGCTTCCCTGAGATGTTTGGTTTTAAAACCATTGAGATGTCCCCAGGGCACTGGAAAGGGGATGTGCTGTGTCACGACAGGCAGCGTTCCCCATGGAAGGATTTTTTCCAAGTCACAGGTCAGTTGGCCAGCAAACACATAAGCGAGCAGAGAGGAGCTGACTCCAGTTTCACATCGAAGAAACCTGCCAGAGTCAGAACTTCTCCAAATGAACTTTTTCACATCCTCTAGATAATTTTCTGAGATTGACATTAACCTCTTCTCGTAAATATGCACAAGCACTGAGTGTTGAAATCCACTCAAGAGCTGGATGGAAAATTTCTGACAATGGTTTTCTGTCAGGAAATGCTGGTTCAGCAAGAGGAAAAGATGTTAGCTTCAACAGTAAAAAAAAGGATCAGAAAGAAGCACAAAAAAAAAATATTAAATGATACTATTTAAGATACTTTACTGAGGGCTTTTTGAAGCAGTGAATTTTCTGTTTCAGTCCTCTGTTTTTCCTGTTCATTGGGCATGTGGGATGGACACAGCCAGAGTAGAGGCTGCACCATCTTTTTCCCAGTGGTTTTACTTGGTATGTGGCAGATAGTGCCTTCTGCACACCCAACACATCTTTCCCAATGCGTGCAACTGGTCTTGATGCAGGGAGAGAAGTTCTCTCCCATGTCCTCTCTTCCATAAGGGAGAGCAAAGTGCTTCTGTGGAGTACAAAACTCCAGTGGGTGCATGCTGGGGTCTGTCCTGGAGCCGGTTTATCTCCTTCACTGGCACCCTGCACTCTTGGTTGTGTGGGTTAGCTGACAGCCTGGTGCAGCCATCAGCTCCCCGTGGATCTCAGCATACTGCTCATTTATTTACCTCCAGTTCCTTAGGTCAAGTAATTCTAAACCCAGCATCTCTCATGAGCATCCGAATCCTCACAGGAGTACAAAAATAAATACTCAAGACACAAATAAGACATGGGCACCCTGGAAGAACAAACCTGTGTCTCATGGTAAGTATGCAGAGCATGTGTTACCACTCTGCATTTTTTTCTGTCTGCCAAATATGTGACATTGAAAAGTCAACAGACAAAAAATATATATGTTGAAGCAAAAACCTAAGCAAAACAAAAGACTACTGAGTCTAGGGCAGTTCTAGAAACAGCCAGCCAAAAAAATCTCCCCAAATACATGGCTTTGCTACTCAAGGCAGTTGTCCGAGTCAGAACCACCCCAATTAGAGTTAAAAACAGACCACAGTGCTATGCACATTTTAGCATACAGTGCATAAATAGATTATTACTGTTAGATGGCGATTAAAATGATTGATTAGTCTAATCTAATCTATGCCCTGGTGTAATGCCAGATATCAGAGCACATGTTCATGTGCTTCCCCCTCCTCCCCATGCTGTTTCTGAAACAGGACAGCATGCAGATAGGGTTGTAGGGAAGCTTGGCAGCACGTGGAATGGGACTTCCCTCCCTAGCATTGGTCTGCATGTCCCCAGGAAGGAAAGCTAGACCATTTCTGAGGTTTTCTTTGGTATTTCACCGTATAGTAAGGGTCCTGTCTCCAAAGTGATGCTTGTTTTTTATTCTTTTTCAGCACTGTCCCCTAAGCTGGAGGATACAGGAGGGAAGCATCATTTTGATGACAACAAGGATGTGTTCTTTGATACTGTGACTTTCTTCAGCTGGTACATGGAATGCTGTGACCAGCTTGCA
Source organism: Chaetura pelagica (assembly GCF_000747805.2). Classification (NCBI taxonomy): domain Eukaryota; kingdom Metazoa; phylum Chordata; class Aves; order Apodiformes; family Apodidae; genus Chaetura; species Chaetura pelagica. Next base: position 6,555,850 of record NW_009953786.1, on the reverse strand, counting down.
ATATTTTCTGTCTTTCTCTGGGACAGCTGAAGTGAATACCTGTCCCAGTTTTTTCTCTCTCTCCTGCCTGGCTCGCCATTAATGCCTCACGCTGGGGTCTTCCAAAGCTTCCAAAGCAATCAGAGTCCACAGGCAGCAAATCCACTGACCACAAAATCCAAGTCCAGTGGCTAAGTTCACCCCTCCTGGTGCCTTCAGGGAATGTCCCACCATGTTCCTCCACGAGTGCAGGGGCACAGCTGCCATCTCACCATGGGCTGCAGGGAAACTTCTGCTTGGGCACCTTCTTCCCTTCTTCGTCACCAACCACCAGCACTGCCCTCCTTCCCCAGCACAGCTCTTCTCCAGAACAGCTCTTCTCCCCCAAGCCCTCCTCTGCTCAGGTGTTATCTCAGTTCTTTCGTATGTTAATCACAGAGGTGCATCTATTGTCCCTCTAATGGCTCCTTGTCTGGGTTTGGAGCAAGGGGGCCCTTCTCAGCTTCTTACTGGAGCCACTCCTGGGGCCCTTCCCCAGCTGCCAAAAACCCACCAAACCAAACCAGAACAGTACCACAGTGCTAACATGTGACAGACACCTTTGTGATGGACGTACTTGGCAAACCCAACATGGTCTGCAGAGGTTAATAAGAGTTTGGTGGCTGTTATTTATTACCAGGACAGGGACTGCCTGCATTTGTCTCTATCTCTTATTGCAGTAGCAACGTTTGTCTTGAAAACCTGCTCATCTGCTTTGCCCCAAGCACCAGTCTGCTGCTCCCCTTTTTACAGTTTCTCCAGGCCATGCTGCCCATTTAGCATTTCCCTGAGCTACAAGGGACAGACTGAACGTCTGGGAATGTGTGCACACCTCAGATGACCCGAAACAGACAGTTTTTTGTGGTGTTGTTTTTTTTTTCCTCCCCATTACTGGATCACTCAGGTGCTTTTGCTTTCAGTCTCCCTCTTTGTTACCTACAGGGGCATTTTTAGCTGGAAGCATGTCAGGACAGGGGCAGTTTGACACAAACATATACAGCTTCGAGGAGCAGTCTGACCTGACAGGCTCCACGCGCTGCTGCTCTAAAGATGACAGTGATTTTTCGTGCATGTTACTGGAAGAAGGAAGTAACTGTTTGCAGCAAGCCACGTATGAATCAGGAGCTGGATTTTGGGGGCCTTTTGCCTGTTGGGTTTCCTCCCTGAGTAGCTCACCTCTAAGCAGGATGCTTTGCAGCCCTGAGTCTTTGTCAGCCCTGCCAGGGTCTGGCATTTGTCAGTTCCTTTGAAGATGGGAGGTCAAGCGAGAGGTTTTCCCAGTTGCCAAATGTCGTCCGTATTTAGGGAAGCTTTTGGTCCCAACCCCAGAGGAGCTGCTGGTGGGTCGATGCTCCTGCCAACCGCCTGGGTTTCACCTCCAGCACGTGATGCAGCTGTTTTGCAGCCTGTGCATGCAAACACTCTTAAAAACCAAAGGGGCATGGAAGAAGAGGAAGAGACGTTTAGTTTCTCCTCTCCCCTCCTCTGCCTGCTCTTGTCGGGCTGCCGTTCTCTTCCTCCTGCCCCGCTCCTCAGCTATTTGGCAGAATTGCTGCCATCGCAGATGTACGTGACTAATCTGTTACTTGAGGAGCAGGGAGGCAGATTCAGAGGCACGAAGGACCCAGGCTACCAGGAAGCTGCTGCGATTCTCTGCTGGGAGAAGTTTTGGGTTGTTTTTTTGTTGTTGGTTTTTTTGTTTTTCCAGAGGGCTTCTCCACTTGTTAAGTGATGGGAGAGAGATACTCATCTGAGTGTTAGATGGGATGGAGAGGGTCTCTGCTAAAGGGGTGGCCATCTTCTTCCCAGCCCCTGAGGCAGATGTGCCGCACCAGGACAGCCTGTCCCCTCCCTCCCTTCCCCCCCAGACATGTGGATGCCATTCCCTCTCGGTGGCACGGTGCCATAAGCCACAGCGTGCTCGCTTGAGGAGGAAGTGCAGAGCCTCTGGAAGGTCTGGGTGTGATATTAGGGCAAGGTCCTTACTCATTCATCTCCTAACCAGCTCACACAGAGCCTCGAGGCTGTGGGACCTCAATGTTCTGACCTGAATACAGTCAGGAGGCTGCACTGCAGGCCGAGTCCTTGTCTCCCTCTGCCACTTTGCCTTGCTCTGTTTCAGCTGTGCATCCTTAAGTGATTCAGGGGCTCGAGGCCAGAGGGCTCTATGCCTCGTTGAGCTGATCCCGAGGAGAAGGGGTGATGTGCCAGGAGGTCTGGGAGGCAAATGTCATTTCAGCACTGTTCTCCTGGGGGAGGTAGAGAGATCCAGCATGGGAACAACGGGGGTGGGGGGCAGGGGTTAATGAGGAGAAATGGGATAAATTAAAGCAGAGAAAATGCGGGCTAAGTATTGGGGAAAAACATATGTTTTATAATAAATATTACATGTTCAAGTGCTTGTAAGCCAAGAATTATTTGCTAAAAAAAAAAAAAAAAAGAGTAAATTCCAGAGAATGACTAAATTATTGGACACAGCTACTAACTAGGTACCTAGAAAATGTGTTGAATCAGGCTGTCAGTGTGAATTTCTAGCCCAGCTCTGGAAAATATACCCTAGGGAGCACCAGCTTTCCTGGTTTTCCACTGATCAGAATGCCAAAGTGAAATCTCCTGAGGCAAAGGGCTTGCACATTAACTAACTTACAGTGCCATCTAGCCCCATCTAAGACATAAGACGTTTATGAGTGGTTGCTAATTTTGTTCCTGTAACTGGGAGGCTGAGTCACTTTAGTTCAAACCCACCTCCTAGGTCATGTGCTTGTGGATGTGTCTCTTGGAGTACATCCGTATGTGCACTGGGATGTATTTTTAAAGACCTGTCCACAAGTCACAAATGAAAATGCCTGACTGGGAGCCATCCCAGCTGGACAAATCCTATGTGTTTTCATGGCTACTTGATGTGGGGAGGGCAGCTCAGTGTTGCACAAGCCTGCCTGACAATTGCCAGTGATAAGACCTTGCTTCTGGATGGCTTAGAAACTTGCTAGCCTGCAACTGCTTGGGCTGGGAGCATTGGGTGCTGTGATGGCTGCAGGATATTTCTAGGGAGCTTCCCCCAGAGCAGCGTTTGTGCCATTCCTGAAGTTGGGCTATGGACTGATGCCTGGGTTTGCTGATTCTGGAAAGAAAGGAAAAAAAGAAGGCAAATAGCAAAGCAATAGTGCTGCTGCTACTGTTCATCTTGCTAAATGCAGTGGGGGAAGAAGGAGGTGGGTCTGGATCCTGCTGCCCATGGTGTGCTGTGTTTGCATCCCTGCACCCTTCACTGCTCCTGCTGTAGGTGCATCCTTCCCTGAGACACAGGGCTATGAGGCAAGCTCCGGTGACTTGCCAAAGGCCGGAGGGGGAAAAGATGCTATGGGCTCCCTGGTGTTCAGCCCACTGGGGTCTGGGAGAGTCCTCAAGCTGCTTTGTTGTTGACAATTTAGCCATCAGCTTATTGTCTGTGTGGACACTGGAGGACTTCAGGGGGTGCTGTCAATGGACGTGGGCTTGATGCAATGTCATGTTTTTGGGTCTGCTAAGCTAGTGTCAGCCTTTCTTTTCTGCCTTGAAAAAGACTGATGTAGGGAAGCTGCCAGACTGCCAAAGGTAGCAAAATAACCTTTTCCTATAGAGGAAAACACCTGTTATCTTAACTGGGCTTGGATTACAAGAGTGTTGTTTTGCACTTTCTCCCTTACATTTCTTTCTTTTTTTTTTTTTTTTTTCCCCTTGTGCTTGCAGTAATGTCCGTAGCCAGACACATGCTCATGGCCTGGAATGAAGTCGACTGCAATTACATCCTAAGGGAGTCACTCAACAGGGGTTTTGTGCAGGCAGGACGCAGGGATTGGTGGAGCCCGTCACTGCTGCACATGTGCTGTTAGACCTCCAAGTGCACTTATCTGGCCTTCAGCTTTGTGGGAACGAGGAGCAGAAGGCTCAGAAATACAGCCAGTCTGGTGCACATCTGGAGGCAGTAACGCCAGGCAAAGTATACACCTCCTGTGCTTGAATGAGGTGTTTTCTTGCATTAGTAATTTCAGCGCATCAGCACTGAAATGCTGCCTTTTAAACACATTGGGGCCATGTCCCCCATGTTCCATGCCTGGTCCCAACCTTCTCCAAGCATAAAGGTGCTTGGAGGAGGGCTGCAGGGTCAGGCTTCTTTCTGCCGTGCTTTTGCCTGACTTCCTTTAGCTCCATAAGCAGCAAAGAAGCACATGCTGCAGCAACGTAATCATTTAATCCAGGCTGGTGAAACCTGTTCTCCAGATGAACAACTGACAGATCATTTGCTCCGTAGCTCCGCACATGAATGCGATGTTTGTTGGGGTGGCTGGATGTTGGTGCCAGCTTTCCACTCTTGTTTCCAGCTAAGCTGAACAGCAGCAGCCTGACCATGAATCTGCTTCTGGCTCCTTCCTCCACTCCCTGCAAGCCACGTTTGTCCTGGGGCTCTCCCTCCTTGGCTGCTGTTGTAGATGCAGGAGGTGTGAGGATACCTGTTGGGAGAAAGGAGTCCTTGGAGGAGCGCAGGGAGGCTGGTGGAGCTCGGGATGGCAACATGTTTGCCTGGGGAGGCAGGTGATACTTGAAAGGGTGCAGCCAAAACTAACAAAGGCGTGTTCACAGATAGATAGGGTTTGATCTTTAGCCCCTGGTACAAACCTTACTTTAGCTGGGGAGGCTGCTCTGCCAAGCCTGTTCATAAGGGCGTAACAGCCTGACAAGCTGCTGGGGGATGGACCGTGCCTGCAGTGGGTTGGAGGAGGGGGAGCACTTGCTGTTCTTCCTCTTGCAACTGCTGTGAGTTATCAGGGGCAGCAGAGAGAGGTGCATCCCCTGTTTGAGGCCCTGGAAGTCCTTCCGTTTGAGTGCCAGATGTGAGAGGCCAGTACATGTGTCCAGAGCCAGTGGTTTGGTGCACATCATGCAAACTCAACACTGAAAATCTGTCCTCTCCCAAGCACCAGCTACTACCATTGTGCAGCCTGTCTTGATCTGCTGCGGGAGGCTGCTAGCCCTTGTTTGCAGCTTCTCTGGTTTCAATTTCTATCTCTCTTCCAGATTTTGTAATGTGAGTAGCCTGGGCTTCTGAGCAATAGGTGGTCCAGCCAACGGCACACTGGCAGCACACTGCCCGGGAGAGGACTCTGGTGTGCTCCTGGTGGCAGCCACTGCTAGGGCAAACACCATCAGAAACTTCCCAGGTGACTATGCAATGGTATTTGCAGCCATCTTTCTCTTTGGCTTAAGGCACAGGCCTAAATATTGGGTTGAGGCTCTTCCAGGTCCAGTTCATGCCACTTGAACTGCTTGGTTTGCTTTTATTCTCTGTGAGGATGGAGAGTGGAAAGAAGCTGCTTGCATTCAGGTTGCAATCCAGATTTCTTTAAAATACCTTTTTTAAGATGGGCACGTGTTAAGTATTCTATGGGCCAGCACTGTGAGATTGGCTCAGACTCCAGAAACACTTTCCAAAGCTTGTTGTCCAGAGTAGCTCGCTCTAAAAATGCAATGCATCCCCCTGCACTAGCTGGTTCAACCTCCTACTGTGGCCATGCAACAAGATTTTTCTTTCAGCTGAGATGACAGTGGTCTCATGAAGCTGGCTGCAGAAGATCCCTTTTCAAGGGCAGTTCTCCTTGCAAGTCTGGTTAGCTTGGTGTCATCTGAACTGTGAGAGGCAAGAAGCTTTGAGGCCTCTTCCTCCAACATCTGCCTGCTCTTTCAGTTTGTTGCCCATCACAAGCTCTAGCTGGAGTAAATTATTTTAAATGGACACATTTTATTGTTCATGGAATATGTTAGTTTGCCAAGCTTGAACATGTGAAGTAACCTGGTCACCCACCAACTGGCAGTGGGTGGGAGAATGAGCACCCTTCTCCCACCCCCTCATGCCTTTGCCAGCGTGGGTGTCCTGGACCAGGACTGGATTAATTCAGTGTTCAGTTCAGGGCTTGATTCATCAGCTGAGACTTTCAAATCTGTTCCTTCTACCATGATAGCTTCTACTTGTTTTACTGTTTTCAGCCGAAGCCTAGTAAAGGCATTGGAAAACCTCATTGTTTGATTTGAATGGTCTTAGGATGCCTATTGTGTTTGGATCCTGAGATCCATTTTAGGATCTGTGGTTGTTGCATATTGCAACAGCTTCTTTTTCTTTCTTGCTCCCTCTTATGCACCTCTGGTGCCTGGCTCAGTGCTAGACAAAAGCCCGTGGGGTGTTCAGGTAGTGCAGGTCTGGGCCATGTATCACCCTGTCGCCAGGACGGAGCTGGGAGAGGTCAGTACACGTGCACAGCTCAGAGCAACGTGTGCTCGGAGGGGGGGGATGGGAAGTTTAAAAGGATCACTGGTATTTTATCTGCAGTTTAGCATGGCTCAGGTTTGTCAGCAAGACACCACAGTCCTGAAATGTCAAGCCTGAGGTGGAGCTGGGAAGGAAATACTAGATCTCCTGGGTTTCTGTCTAGGGCTTCGGACACAGCTTTAGTCTAAGGCTCCCCTTTCATAAAAGGAGAGAGATGTTGAAGTGTGATATTTGTATTTGTTCTTTGTAGCCCACTTGGACCTATTCACCCCCCTGCCATTGCAGCATTTCTTTGGGAAAGGATTAACTAATGAGGAAGGAGTAAATCTTGCTTGAAGATTTTTCTTGCTGCCCGTGTCCCACCCCCAAGCTCCCCTTGGCAGGTGCTAGAGAGGCCAAAGTCAGCACTCCTGAAGAGCAAGATTAGCAGTGCAAAATACGATTTCTCTCCTCCTTGTGCACCTGGGAGTCCAGACACTCCCCCATCTTTCCAGCCTTGCAGCCCAGCTGTCCCAAACCCCAGACAGCAGGGATGGACAGCAGCAGGCTGCTCGCTGCACAGCAGCCTGGGCGATGGAGAAGATAATGGGAAGGATTACTTGTGGTACAAGTATGAGCATGAATCCTCTGAAGAAATATTCAGTCTAGTTGTGGTGGAAAAGAAAAAGCAAGCAAGCAAGCACACACACACATAGTGCAACCCCTCGTGTACCATTGAAGGCTTTGGTTGTGGCTGAGTTTTTTCTCAGCTGCTGGTCCTCAGACTCCTCCCGACACTGCTCCACCACTGGAGGAAGAGCTGGAGTGTGGAGGTGAACTGCAGCACTGCCACCTCTCCTTGCTGCAGATCAGGCCTTGCACTGTGATACTCAGGGATTTCCTTGAAGCTCTCATGCCTCTCTGCCAGAGTGCTGAGATCACCTGAGAATCTTGGCTTTTGGCATACGGAAAAGAGGAGGAATAGAGATAATTAACCAAAGTTTCTAGCACTCATTGTGTAGAGAAATGGAAATAATGGGAAATGAGTGTGACCTATAGTCAAACAATAACCAAAAGTGCATTCTATCTTTTTGCCCCAAATGGGGTTGCATTCATTGCTTGGATGCTGGATTGGAGAAAATGGAGCACCACTCAGTGCTGCAGCCCTGTTGCTGCTGCATCAGAAAGAACAGTGAAAACTTATTTTTGCCACTTTAGATGCCAGCTCATGACAGCCAGACACTTTAGCTGTGGTGAATGTCATGGTTGGTGCTTCCTACTCCTGGTTGCCCTGTTTTGGCAAAGTTTAATGCAGTAGGGGTAGTGATGGCCCAGTGAAGGGTGTAATGGTCCATCACAGATGAACTCCTAAGACTTAGGTTGTTTTTTCTGTGAGGCTCTAGTCCAGTTTGTGGAAATCTCAGTCGTGAATTATTCTTTTAAATGTTAGACCCTGCCTGCAAACATGAAGTTTTTCCTGGCTTCACTTTTCAACATTGCTGCTGTTCTTTCCATCCTCTATCTTCATTGCTACCCACTGTGGGTAGAGAGATGTGAGCCTTCGGTACCTGCTAGTTCCTGTTTGCCAGCACTGCTCTGCACCATGGCCATGAGAAGTTGGAGATGCTACAGGTAACCATCTGAGCAGTAATCCTTGCTTCCTCAAAGAGCCAGTGTGTCCTGCATGGTTAGGGCAGTGGAAGAAAGATTCATGAGTGACAGAGCAAAAAATCAGTGATTACCATTTGGCAGGAGATATTTAAACTTTGTCAAGCTAGGCAAGTATCTCCATTGTGGTCTCTGACTCACAATTCAAATATGCTGGGAACATTTGAGGGGGCTGGGTCAGTTCTTTAAGCAGTGGGAAAAAACAAGGCTTTAATACATCACCACGCAGCTTTGGGTCTGTGCTCTACTGTTCTGCTTTTCTTTGAGGAAACTGGTGTGGCTGGTGGTGTGGAGAGGGAGGCGTTGTGAAACCACACACACACACACGTGATTTTGAATCCTCCTAACAGTGTTTCAGACTCATTTGACTGTGGTGGCTGAGCTGAACCACTTCTGATTTACCCTCCCTAAGGTGAAGGGAGGATGAGGCTGTGTGCTGTGGCTGGCCACAGCTTGGTCTCCACCTCTGCTGCAGCAGCCGGGCTGAGGTCTGCAAAGCCGAGGAGCTCACAGAGGGGCTGACCAGCCCTTTCCAGCTACTCTGTAGACACAGGAGTGTCACAAACCGGCTGGTTAAACCAGGTTTGCAGCTCTGCTGTATCATTATGGTGGTGGAAAGCAGCCAGGCTGTCCTGGTGGATCAGGTTGTGAGGGTAGGAAGGCTTGCCGGCAGCTCTGCTCTCGCCATTCCTTGCACTGCTGCAGATAAAGCCGTGCAGCTGCCCGGGGGAGGATGTATTTACGCCCTTGCCAAAGGTGCCTTCTGCTGATACGGTGCGTTCCTGCACACGGAGGGGAAGGCAGATATGGCCAGACATCCTCTCCCAGGTCCTGCTGCGTGGGTGAGAGTGGCTGCTGGCTGCAGGGGTCGTTCCTCTGTGCTCCTCTGGCTGGAGGCAACTTCTCGCTTGGGGATGCTTCCTGGCAAATCCAGTTGCGAAGTGGGCAGATGCTTTCAGCCTGTGGTTTTGCGTGTGAGGTTTTGCACCTTCTGCTCCTGGGAGAGGCTGGAGGGAGAACTGGGAAATGGAGCTGGAGGAGTACGGCCAAAAAAAGAGCAAGACCAGGTGAGGAGCAGCCATATGGCAGACAAGCTGTTGGCTCCGTAATTAAGCCAAGCGCTTGGGATGCGAGAGGCTCGGCTGTGCTCAGTTCAGAGCCTGGCTTCCTGTGTGTTCCTCCCCACTATGTTTCTGACCAGAAATTCCATTTTTGACCTGAAAAATCTTCCAGATGAAAATTTAATTACAGAAGTGATGTATTCCCACAAGAAACTTCAGTGTCAGCAAATAAGCATTTTTTTTAAAATGAAAAACTGTTTTATTCACACACACAAACTGGCCCCCATTGAGTCCATGCTAGAGCATTACCCTGAAAAAATCTCCAGTGTTTTGCTTAATAAGAAATTATCATGATTTGCAGTTAGCATCCACTAGGTATACAAGTCACAAATAATTGATACTGACACCGCAATCCCAGTACTGGATACAGTTTGTTGGCAAGTTGTTAAATCATGACCTTACACTATGCCTATGATTTATAAAAGGTTACTGGCGGTGGAGAAGTGAGATGAATGAGACGTGGGAGCGTTAACTCAGAAAACAGGATTTTGTTTCCTTATGTGCAGCAGATCGCCAGCTTTCTGCGCTGCAAAGGTGATGTGATTTGTAACATGGAGCCTGTAAATATTTTCCGTATGCCAAGGTCTTTGCTTGCAGCTGTTACTGGTTCCGTCTTTACTCGGGATCTTTGCATGCAGAGGATGGCTTTTGGCTTGAGAAGAGGAACTTCTCTGAGGCTGGACCGTTTCCCCTCGCACAAAGAGTCTCTTCAGGATGGAGTGGAAGGCACAGAAAGCCTGCTAGGGGCAAGGTGCTTTCCTGCGTAACAGAAAACTTGGCAATCTCATTAATAAAGGCCAAGTAAAATAAAGCTGAGAAAGCCAACATGTTTTAAAAGATCTGCTGTTCCAGGAAAGAAGCGGAGATGGGGTGTGTATTTATGTGAACAAAAGAAGTCTAAACTGTAAACTGTAATATATCTGTTAGCTCATTAATGCATCTGATGCTGACTAATTCCAGGGGTGTTCCTGCTGCCCGGCAGCAAAAGTGCAAATAAGTGGACAGCTGTGATTTAGCGCCAAACATTTAAACACATCATGACAATTCAGGCCACCCACACTCGTAAGTAAATACAATTTCAGAGAGTCATTTCAGACTGGACTGAAGTGCAGAGCAGCCACTTTCACGTGCATCTAGGCCAAATGTTCTTCAAGAATCTGGGGGCAAACTTTGCTCCCTGTTACATGCTGGGAGCCCCCATTCACTCCATAGAATGAGTAGCTGAGGGCAGAGCTGACTCTTGATGACTTTTTCTAGCTCAGTAAGTACAATTTTGCATGTAAATGTGAACGTGGAACAGATCTGGACTCGATTAGCTCCTGAGTCCTTGACAAAAAGCCATAACTGTTTATCCAGATGATCTTTCTTTGTCTCTCTTTTATTTTCTCTACACTTTTAAACCCAGGTTTTTATGGGCTTTTAAAATAAATACATGAGTATAGATTACAGTGGTATAAAAAGTGTCAGGAAAACCCTTCCCTTCTGCTCAGCGGGAGTAAATGCTTGTCTGGTGCACACTGAAGTTTTGCTCTCCAGGGGCTTGGGCAGGGTGGCTGTGGATCTTAAGGTAGAAGGGAGGGTATTTCCAAGACAATGCTTAGCCCAGGGCTCCTATTACAGATGGGAAGGACCTGCAATATGTATCTTTTTTTTTCCTGGTAGGCAGTGAAATCTGTGCTAGTGGCAATATCTGGTGCACAGGGTTGTTGAGGAGGGGCAAAACAAGGGAATATGAAAAAAATACTGTATTTATCAGGGTAATCTAGTCAAGAAGCACAAGTACTAAAACATTTTAATCACAGTCATATGGTTATGTGTCACTGCAGGGCAGAATTAAGGCTGTTTGTATGCCTTGGTTGCACATTGCCACAGTTCAACAAGTTTGAATTTATTTTAAGCATAACTTTAACTCTGAATTCCCTGGGTTTCTAATTCCTGAACTGGAAATAAGCGCAACCTCTCTACATTGTACTTTACTCTTAAATTAGGCTTTCCACTTCAGCTCCGTTTCTGTTGGCTCGGCAATAGCCTGGGCTGTCATTTCCTGCCCTGCCGGGTTTGCCATTTAAGTGGAGAAGGCGGTGTGTCCGGAAAAAGGAATAGAGCACTAAAAGCAGGGATGGGGGATGGATGGCAGATGCAACGAGTGCTTCCCAGTCTGCTGCGTGCACAGCCTGGTTATTGCTTTAACTGCTCATTCCTGGCTGTCTCCTGTGTAAGCGTGTGGATACCCTTCACACACAGCTGCTTTTCTTGTGGGTAGAAGGAACCCACACAGGACTGGAGGCTGAAATTCAGTGTCACGCTGCGGAGGAGATGCCGTGACGCCAGCTCCCAGGAAAGGCCACTGGGATCAGCTCACACCAGGGTACCTGTGAGCTTGGCCCACAGCTCTGGAGCTATGCTCTGTAGCTCTCCATGGGCTGCAAACGGAGAGGTTCCACCTGGCCCAGCTGGGCACAGCCAGCCAAGCAGCATGCCCAGGGGTGGGTGCTTGCCTCCCACGGGGGAAACTGCCTCCCGTCTCTTGTGGCAGGGAAGGCTGGTGGCTCAGCGAGCTCTGGGGAAAGAGCTTTGCATGCAGAGGATGGCTTTTGGCTTGAGAAGAGGAACTTCTCTGAGGCTGGACCGTTTCCCCTCGCACAAAGAGTCTCTTCAGGATGGAGTGGAAGGCACAGAAAGCCTGCTAGGGGCAAGGTGCTTTCCTGCGTAACAGAAAACTTGGCAATCTCATTAATAAAGGCCAAGTAAAATAAAGCTGAGAAAGCCAACATGTTTTAAAAGATCTGCTGTTCCAGGAAAGAAGCGGAGATGGGGTGTGTATTTATGTGAACAAAAGAAGTCTAAACTGTAAACTGTAATATATCTGTTAGCTCATTAATGCATCTGATGCTGACTAATTCCAGGGGTGTTCCTGCTGCCCGGCAGCAAAAGTGCAAATAAGTGGACAGCTGTGATTTAGCGCCAAACATTTAAACACATCATGACAATTCAGGCCACCCACACTCGTAAGTAAATACAATTTCAGAGAGTCATTTCAGACTGGACTGAAGTGCAGAGCAGCCACTTTCACGTGCATCTAGGCCAAATGTTCTTCAAGAATCTGGGGGCAAACTTTGCTCCCTGTTACATGCTGGGAGCCCCCATTCACTCCATAGAATGAGTAGCTGAGGGCAGAGCTGACTCTTGATGACTTTTTCTAGCTCAGTAAGTACAATTTTGCATGTAAATGTGAACGTGGAACAGATCTGGACTCGATTAGCTCCTGAGTCCTTGACAAAAAGCCATAACTGTTTATCCAGATGATCTTTCTTTGTCTCTCTTTTATTTTCTCTACACTTTTAAACCCAGGTTTTTATGGGCTTTTAAAATAAATACATGAGTATAGATTACAGTGGTATAAAAAGTGTCAGGAAAACCCTTCCCTTCTGCTCAGCGGGAGTAAATGCTTGTCTGGTGCACACTGAAGTTTTGCTCTCCAGGGGCTTGGGCAGGGTGGCTGTGGATCTTAAGGTAGAAGGGAGGGTATTTCCAAGACAACGCTTAGCCCAGGGCTCCTATTACAGATGGGAAGGACCTGCAATATGTATCTTTTTTTTTCCTGGTAGGCAGTGAAATCTGTGCTAGTGGCAATATCTGGTGCACAGGGTTGTTGAGGAGGGGCAAAACAAGGGAATATGAAAAAAATACTGTATTTATCAGGGTAATCTAGTCAAGAAGCACAAGTACTAAAACATTTTAATCACAGTCATATGGTTATGTGTCACTGCAGGGCAGAATTAAGGCTGTTTGTATGCCTTGGTTGCACATTGCCACAGTTCAACAAGTTTGAATTTATTTTAAGCATAACTTTAACTCTGAATTCCCTGGGTTTCTAATTCCTGAACTGGAAATAAGCGCAACCTCTCTACATTGTACTTTACTCTTAAATTAGGCTTTCCACTTCAGCTCCGTTTCTGTTGGCTCGGCAATAGCCTGGGCTGTCATTTCCTGCCCTGCCGGGTTTGCCATTTAAGTGGAGAAGGCGGTGTGTCCGGAAAAAGGAATAGAGCACTAAAAGCAGGGATGGGGGATGGATGGCAGATGCAACGAGTGCTTCCCAGTCTGCTGCGTGCACAGCCTGGTTATTGCTTTAACTGCTCATTCCTGGCTGTCTCCTGTGTAAGCGTGTGGATACCCTTCACACACAGCTGCTTTTCTTGTGGGTAGAAGGAACCCACACAGGACTGGAGGCTGAAATTCAGTGTCACGCTGCGGAGGAGATGCCGTGACGCCAGCTCCCAGGAAAGGCCACTGGGATCAGCTCACACCAGGGTACCTGTGAGCTTGGCCCACAGCTCTGGAGCTATGCTCTGTAGCTCTCCATGGGCTGCAAACGGAGAGGTTCCACCTGGCCCAGCTGGGCACAGCCAGCCAAGCAGCATGCCCAGGGGTGGGTGCTTGCCTCCCACGGGGGAAACTGCCTCAGAGTCAGTGCCCTGGCTGTTTTTAATCTGAGTTTCTTTGGACGAGACTCCTTGATAGGAGGGAAACATTGTTGTCCCTTTGGTGCTGCTCTGCCTTGGCTTCTGCCTGCAGCTATCACCTCCCTCCCCCAGTCCTGAGCCCCATCCTGCTGGGCTGCTTGCTGCGCATCCAGAGACACAGCGCTTACATCCTCTCCCATCTGCACTGCCTTGTTCTCTCCTTTCCCTCCCCACCCACCCATGCCCTGCCCCCAGACTAAAACAAAATTGCCCGTTTTTCTGGCAGTGGGCCTTCCCAGGGGCCCAGACTAACAGAAGCCTGAGTCCTGACTCTCTGCCTGTGCCTCAGCCAGAGCAGAGCAGCTCCTTGCTGACAGATAATGTTGCCTTAAAGGAGAAGGAAATTTTTATTTCCTCGCCTATTTTCCCATCACACTCACCCGTTTGTTTTCCAGCTCCTGTGGGGAGGGGGATGCTCGTTCTGGGGACCTGCCACCACCCAGTCACCTCCTGGGAGTTCCCCTCTTCCCTGCAGGCTCATTCCTGGCAGCGGAGTTAATTTCCGAGCCAAGCCTTCTGTAATTAATGCAAGCCTCACTCTTGACTTTCAGAGAGCTTTGGATGAGGCCTTTGCAGGACTTGCAGCATTCCTCCAGCTCAGTCCTTACATGCCAAGTGATGAGGCTTCCAGGGCTTCTCCCGCAGGATGACTCCAGTGTGTGTATCTCGCTGTTAGAAAGCTTTTCCTGCCACTCAGCCATACATTTTCCCCTCTTCAAATGTCATCCTGACATTCCTACTTAGTGTTGTGCTCTCTGCGCTTCTCACTCCCTCCATGCAGGCTGATGCTTTTCCCTCTTCACTATCTAAGCTCTTCTGGTGCTTGCTGGCTGCCACCTGCTTTCCTTGTGCCCACCTCAGCTTAGCCAGCCCGGGCACATTATCTTAATAGCTCATTTTCCTCTATCAATCCAATCTCCCAGCCATTTTTTTTTCCTTTTTTAATTTTGTTTTTTCTCCTTTTCCCCCCTCCCCAGGACACAGGAGTAATTTTTGGGTGTCTGCCCCACTGTGTGGAACATTTTTCTCTCCCACTGAGGCTGACAAGGTTTTAAGTGTAAAGCGCTGACATTTCTCTGTCACTGCAGGCAGCCACTTCCCTGGGTAATGAACGAAAGGGGTAAATGTAGAACCAGCTTTGACATGGAGGTCCTGGGAGCAGCCCAGGCAGGCACCCCTCAGCCAGTGCTGCTCTTGTGTAGTTTCTCTGACATCATTGGTAAGGCCTCACCTCAAGTACTGTGTTCAGTTTTGGGCACCTCAATACAGGAAAGACATCGAGGTGCTGGAACAGGTGCAGAGAAGAGCAACTAGGCTGGTGCAAGGCCTAGAGAGCAAGTCTTATGAAGAGCAGCTGAGGAACTGGGGCTGTTTAGTATACACAAAAGGGGGCTGAGGGGAGACCTTAGTGCTCTCTTCCTGAAAGGACATTGTAGAGGGGTAGGTACTGGTCTCTTCTCACAAGTAAATAGTGACAAGACAAGAGGGAATGGCCTAAAGCTACACTAGGGGAGGCTTAGGCTGGACATTAGGAATTTCTTTTTCTCTGAAAGGGTTGTCAGACATTGGAACAGGCTGCCCAGAGAGGTGGCTGAGTTACTATCCCTGGACGTGTTTAGAAGTCATATAGATGTGGTGCTTGGGGATATGGTTTAGGGGTGAACATAAAAGAGTAGGGTTAAAGATTGGACTTGATGATCTTAGAGGTCTTTTCCAACCTAAGTGATTCTATGATTCTATGATCAAACATGGGCTGAGCTCCCATTGTCACCTTCTTTGTGTGGAGGCATGATGGCTCTCCTCTGTTTGTCTTTCTTCCTGTGGATTTCATGGATCTGAGGTTGCTAGCTCCCTGCTGAGTTC
Source organism: Chaetura pelagica (assembly GCF_000747805.2). Taxonomy (NCBI): domain Eukaryota; kingdom Metazoa; phylum Chordata; class Aves; order Apodiformes; family Apodidae; genus Chaetura; species Chaetura pelagica. The sequence goes on along the minus strand of NW_009953786.1, from coordinate 6,540,374 downwards.
AGTCTGCATGGGCAATGGCCTCAAGTTGAGGGGAGACTAGGAGGGAAGAGGGGTGGGCTCTGCCCTGCAATGGGCACACATGAAATGACTGCACGTGCCACACTTCTTCATCAAGCCAGGCTGAACATGCTCCCTTCTGAGGAATAAAGCAGGACTAGAATGGAAAAAAAAGCCAAGTGACAGTTTGCTTTCCCTCTCATGTCCAACTCCTTTGCTACCATACGGATGTGGGTTTTGTTGGGGAGCAGGACCTGGGGGGACAGGGTGAAGCACCCTCCGGCTTGCACTGCCACTGTGTTTGTTTGCATTCTTGCTTTCTGGTGGCCAGAAATCGCAGGTTTCCCCATGCAAAGTGGCAAATGCAGCCCTGGAGGTTGCCATGACAGCTCTGAGGAGAAACTGGGTCAGCCCTGCAGCCCATGGAGGGGACCAGCCGTGGCTGCCTGCCCGTCACCTGTAAGTCACTGAGCTGGCTGCATCGGTTCTTTATTCCCCGTGAAGAAACAAAAGAAAGCTTAACTGGGTTACCATTTTAAACTTAGTGTGGCTAAAATGGTTGGTTGTAACCCACACCGCTGCCATGGCAACAGGTTTTTTTTGTTTTTGAACGTGCAAAGAGAGCAACTTTTCCTGCCCGCGAGTAACTCTTCAGAGGAGAAGATGTTGAGAAAGTAGAATTAGGAATGAAATACTGAGGAGACTGGAGATACCAGGCCAGCAGTTGAATTTCAAAATTATAAAGAAAGCCAAGGACGGATGCTAAGGCTGAGAAGGTGCTTTGGCCAGTGCATTTATTTAAATAATAGTGGCCTCCATGGGCTTAAAACCAGTTTAGAAATGCATCATTGTTTCAATGTCAAAACCGATTTTTCAGAAGACAAAATTGGGTGTTCATTGGTTATTGACCACTTCAGAGAATGTGGTCAAAAGCGTTTCATGTGACAATGTCTGAGAGCTGTGGAAGAGCTATCATTTTTCCAGCCATTTATCCTCCTCACTCTCTGTATCTTCACCTCCAGGGTATTACACTGATCAGTTCATTCCCCCTTTTCTCCTCCTGCTTGCCCCTTTCTACACAGATGACACCAGTGCCTGGGATCTGGGTACTCTCCTGGGACAACAAAAGGATGGGTGAGGCACATCCACCAGTGCCTGCAATGGAAGCCAAAGTCACAGCTGTTCCTTTCCTTCAGCATCACCCATAAGGCTGTTGTCTGGTCTCTGTGCAAGGGAAGGACAGACACTGCTGGCATACCTCCTTGTGGGTCATGTACTGTCAGCAGTTTCATAACAAAAAGAGTTGTAGCCTTAACTCTGGCTCTACTTTTGTGTTGCTATCACTGTCAGGTCAGGTATGACTTGTTTAGCTGAGTGATTGCACTATCTTTGGATATTACCATGCAAAAGACACTACTTGCTTTTGTAGAGACTGGGAGTTTTTTGGAGACTTGCATGTGTGAAATAGAAATGAATGCACTGAAATTTACTTTGTACACATGTGTGTATGTGCACACTAATATACATGAGTGTGGATCAGGTCCATAAAAGTGATGTTGATTTTAAAGACTTTGCTGCTGCCTTCTGCAGTCCCTTGGCATTGCATGGCTGGAGGGTCACTGAACCTTGTGTCACCTGGCAGTGACTCAGCCCTTAGGAAGAGGTGCCTCTCTTCCTGTGTAGATAACAGATATTGCACCGCTGGGACAGTGGTTCAGCTAGGACAGTCAAATGATGAGCCTTGTCTGGGTTTGCTGAGCACTACCACTAGTTATTTGTCACCTAACTGGGCTGGCACAGCAGCTGGACTGGGCACAGGGTCTCTCAGCATGGGGACTGAGACCCTTTGAGGAATCAAAACATGCAAATCCTTCCTGCTGGCCTCCTCCCCGCCCAGTTTTCCATTCTGTCTTAAACATCACCTTCTCTCCGAGTTCATCTGGAAGCATTTCTTTCCAATGTTTCTGGAATCCCAGAAGGGAGCTTAATTGCTTCAGCATCCTCCTCATGCAAAGTGTACCTGGGGTGCCGGATGGCTGAATAACCTCTCATGCACTGAGAGCCATTAGCATTTGAATTAGTGACAGGAGGATAACAGGCGATTATCCCATTTAACAGCTGTTGAGTGCTGTTAAAGGGACACCGTCAAGAAGAAGGAATGAAAATGTAGTGGATTTTTCTTTTTTAGTAAGGGCTTCCCTGCCTCCTAGGAATACTGAAGTCCTCTTGTGTTTGAAAAGCGGTGCAGTTTCCATGGGGACATCTTATAATCATTAAACCTTTTCCTTGTAGAGAGCTGAAAACATAAATACACCCACAGCATGCCAGCATAGTAGAGTGAGAAAGTGGAACTGTCCCAAAACAGAAAAGGAAGTGGTCCCAGCTATTTGGGAGCCAGGCTAAGCCAAGCATGAAGGGAAACAGTTATAAGAAAGCTGCAAGAAGAAGAAAAAGTTAAAGCATCCCCTCTGGTCTGGAAAGCTTCAGCCTTAAGGGATGCGTATGGCATAAGCCTGACAGTCATCTGCCTTGGTGACAATGCAGCTGTTTCAAGGGGCAGGATGATCCGGGCATGGCTCAGAGCCCCTAGAGCAATATGAAGAATGAAGAAAGTCCTTTCCCTGAAGATTTGTTCAGATGCAGAGAATTGTATTTTGAAATTGTGTGATCTATCATGTGATATTGCATAAGAAAGCCTTTTGTATGCAGGGCATTTTTTCAAAAGAAGACTTCAGTAAGCAGTAATTATTACAGTTATTAGTGTAGGTGATGCTGCAATACAGACAAATCTCTGTCATGGTCCATGACTCAGTTTGTCTTGACACTGTGTTGAGCAGAAGACAAAATACTCATCCTTGCAACCACAAGGAAGCGTTGTCTGGAATTCTGCATGAAAGATGTTAAAACATAATCCTCCCTGTCTCCCACTTGGAGTCTCAAACATGCCTAATTTTGAAGCTCTGCCTTTTACACTAACCTGAACAAGCTGAGGATGCTGCACTTTCACAAGGATGCTTCCTACGTCAGCTCCCACTGGAGCGCTGGTGTCTGGCCTCCCAACTTCCAGAAGTCCTGTCTGCTCATTCAGTTGTGTTGCTGACACCCAACCCATTTCTAAAAGCTGGCTCAGACTGCCTGCCCCAAAATGTGCAAAGTTGGCTTCCACTTCCCCCCTAGACAGCAGCATCTCATAGAAAACAGAAATAAAACCCCCAGGCTTTTGTCTGCAGCAAAGAAGGAAAGGACACAGCAAAATGGGGAAAGTGGACTGGCTTTTTCATACCTGCGTGATGCTTTTGGGAGAGCAGAAGTACTGTGCAGGATCAGGGCAGCAGCAAGCAGCCTGTGTTGGGCAGCACTGAGTGCTTGGCTTTTGGCCCAAGGCAAAATGCTTCGTGTTAGACAGCTAAGGGTTAAGTTGCCTCGAGGGGGATCTTCATCCTAACCACCATTCGGTGACTAGTGTCCTATTTCAAAACCTCAGGGCTCATGACCTTCCCGAAGCTAACTGGCAAAGCTATTCATGACTGCATGCAGAACTCCTTGCTGAGTCCTAAACCCATGGCAGAGCTGTGCCTTGGGGCAGGTTAACCCTGCAGGGTGAGAAAATCAGTTTAAAATGGTGAGATTGTCCCTGGGACACAGGGAGTAGGCAAGCAGAAGTATTTCTCTAGCGTTTTCTGTGTTGTTTTGGTCTCCTCTAGGCTTGAGGGTGTTAATCCTGCTCTAATGAGCCAGAGGAGCCAATGGGGATTTTTCTACAAGTCTTTTCTATCTCTTTCAATACCATTTCTGTAATCTCCCTCTGTAATCTTTCTCTTTCAATAAACATCCTTTGAGGTGGGTGCAGTGGCAACACCCAAGAACAGGTGAGGATATAGAAACATTTATAGTGTTAAATAACATCCTTCCTATTATTTCCTCCCTAATTATTTTGACTCTCTGAGATGACCACTTACGGTCTAACTAATGTAAGCATTATTTCCATACAAAGTAGCGGTAGCAGCAAAGATGAAGATACTTGTTTTTAACATTACTTGTTTCTGAGCAGACCTTTTTCATACCATCCTTACCACTTATCTGACCATTAAATCTGCAAATACATGCAAATGGTATTTACTGTGTTGTTACATGTAGCTAGAAGCAGATGGTGAGCCAGTACCAAAGCTCACATTTTTACATCTTTATGCAACATCTTGGGAGCTGGCTTAAATTTCTGCTCTGGCTGGGGCTTCCCATGGACCTCTGCCCTATGGACAAGACTGAGCACACGTTGGGCGCAGCCACTGCTGAGATGTTGTCACCCCTTGCCTCCAGCTGCCAGGGGCATGGAGGACCAGGGGGAGGAGGTGGCAAGTGCCTCACAACTGCTGCCAATACCCACTATGTTATTTTGGGGTATTTTTCTTCAGTGTTAATAAGGAAATGTCAAAAACACTGCCCCCACCTCCCTGCTCCCCGCCCCCCCAGTAATATTTCTAAAGAGCCATGCCAAAGTTTTGAGCCATCCCTGTGCACATTGCTGGTGTCTCAGTCACCTGGGTGTCCTTCTGCTTTTTCCATACTAGGTGGCCTGGTTCAGTTTATATTGCAGCATCTTCATGTGCTGTGCATGGGCTGCACTGCAAGGCAGATACAGGGAGCTGGGGGTGCCCAGGGCAGCATCCTTTTTAGTCGCTGACGTAGAAAAAAGAGTGGGAAGCACATCTCACTGCTCTAGGATGTGAGCTGAGCCTGTAGAAAGACTCCTCCTGACCTTAGAGCATCTGAAGGGCTGTTGTTAATCACTGTAAGGAGATCAGGCAGGTCTGGCCTGTAATGAGGGCTAGCAGCAGGCTGTGTGGGATTCCAGTGACACCAAGGACACCAGGAGCTGCTCTGACTCATCCACATGAGGAGCAGGAAGGAGAGGGCAGTGGCAAAAGGGCTTTCCAAGCCAGGGCCTGAACTGCAGCCTGTTTGAGTGATGCTGGAGCCCACTTGCCACACGAACACAGGAGCAGTGCCTAATCCTGCGGGCATCCCTGCTGTGCCATAGCCACTGTCCAGGATGAGGGTCCACACCAGCCCACAGGATGTGCTGCTAAACTTGAGGTTTGTCCTGCAGGCTTGCCTGCTGCTTCCAGACATAGTGTTGTTTGTTTGCCAGCCCTATATACATTCGCTGCTTAAAGCCTATGGGGTTAAACTTGCGAAGTGGATGTTGCCAGCAAAAGTGAAACCCACCTGTGGAATTTCCTCAGGAGAGTCCTCCCTGCTGATGAGTTCAGGAGTGAAGCAGCACTGAAACCTACTCATGTTTCCTTGGGCAACACCCAGGCCTGGGGAAAATCTCCCAGGAGATAGGCCTCAAACACACACACACACACACGCAGCCCTCATCCCAAAACTCTGCCCTTCCGCTTGCCACCCAAGAGCACAGGATTATTAGGCATAAAGGATTCATTCACTGACATCTGAACTGCACCGGTCTGCATATCTTCTTCTGGCATCACTATCATAGATTACCTTTTCAGAGAAAAGTAGATGTACGATGTATCTGACATCTGTTTTGGGGTGAGATGAATTGACCTTCAATACATTTGTTTCTTGAGGAGCTCTGGCATCTTTGTATGACCAGATGACTCCCTTCACCTCACAAAGCCACCTTTCTCATCTCTGCAGCTTTCATTGCAATTCCTCCATGCATTTTTCTTGTCTTACCTCTCTTTTTATCACTTTGTTTTGGAGGCATCTGCTAGGGCTTGCTCACTCCCATCCATGTGGTCCTTCTTTCTCCCACACAGTGCTTCATGGTGTCACTCTCCCCTCGCCCCTCCTTAAAGCTTGTGCTTCTCTAAGGTGCCGTGCCTTTCTGTCTCTTTTTCTCTGGCATGACATACCACAAGTCTCAGTCTCTTCCCTATGCACAGATCCTCACAGTCTTTCCTCCCCACGCCCTCTCTTTATCCCTGTCTCTTCCTCTGGCCAATGGCTTGCTGCCTCTTTGCTGGACTTGGTCCTTTGAGAAACACCTGTGCCAGCTTCCCCAAGCCCTGCCTGCGCAGCAGGCTCCAGCACAACATGCTGTTACCCAGCTTAGCTCCCAGCCAGCCGGGAGCCAGGCACTGGTGGATAGATCTTCATGGGCAGAAGAGAGAGCTTTATTGGAAAAACCCCTAGCTGATGTAACTTGTCATTTTAGAGGGGAAAACAGGCCTCGGAGTGTGCGATCCTGATACTTCTCAGTCAATACACCTCCCTGGAATTCACTGTCTTCCCTTTCTCTACCTTCCCCACTGCCACCAAGGCCAGGCACAGCAATACCCATTGCATGTCCGTTGTGTCCTTGATCAAGCATAAGACTCCTCAGGGCCCGTACTCCAGCAGCTGCTGAGTGCAGGGATCCCTATAACCTTATATCCATCACACAGGGCTGGCATGCAGGGTAGGTAAACTGAAACCCTGCTCTGAAACCATGGAGCTGATGCACAGCGGTGAGCTCAGCTGTGAAGCTCAGTGAGTTTAGGGACTGTTCTCCCATCTAGTGTTGGCCTTGTTCATCTGGGGGTGGACTTTCTTTTAAAGTAGCCCCTAGTGCTCCAACAAGCCCTTTCTCATTTGCTGCTTCAGACCCGGCGATGGGAACTGCTGGGGAGAGAATGACTTCAGGCCACAGGCTGTTTTCCCTTGTGGCTGAGGAGATGCTGTGTTTATTACCTCTTTCCCTGAGAGAAAACAATTCCCCAGGGTGACCGCGTTCTGACACTGTCCCAGTGTTAGAACAATGGCTGACAGATGCTCCATCAGCTCTTGGGCAGTATTCAGGCCATTTTGGTAGCGAGATACAACAAAACAAGGAGCCATACAGGTCAAGGAGAGCTATCTGGGGAAGACAACAGCGTTTTTGGAAAGAGGGTGTTTCCATAGGCACCACCTCAGAAATGCCTGTCGTTTATTTTGGGTTTAATCACAGCACCACTGGCAGCCCCCATGCTCAGCATGGTAGGTTCAAAAAAACGTGTCAATACATAGGGCACCTAAGCTTGAATGCATGGACATCAGAAAAAGCAGTGCTATTTCTTCCTGCCACGGGAGACACTGTGAAGTTCTGCAAACAGCCTTTCCCTAGCCAGAGCATGCAGTGAGCACGCTCTGGACGTGGGTCCTGTGGCCCTCAGCTTGGGGCTGCCAGCACGGTGGTGTTTCTGGAAGCACGGCCCCCCTGTTGCCCTGATTTACCCCTGCCCTGCTCTGGAAGGCACACAGGCATCTGCAGGAGCGGGAAGGTGCTCCTCTGGAGCAGGCATCAGCCGGATGGATGGATGGATGGATGGATGGATGGATGGATGGATGGATGGATGGCAGCGTGCCTGTCACGGAGGGGAAGGGAATGCACCATCTCCTGGTGACTGGGGAAGCCTGGGTGGTTTTGCACATAGGAAACTCCTTTAAAATGTGTTTCCTCCCACCGTCTGGCCTTTTGTTTTTCAGCCATGCTTGATGCTGGCGTTGGAAAGCTGAACTCCCCAAAAGTGAACTTCCTCTCCTACTATAAACTGACCCTGGGAGGTTGCTATAGTGACTGCAGAGCGGCCAACGAGCTGTGTAAACACTCCCTCCCGCTTCCCATCGCACTGTGCCCGAGAGGCCGAGCCACGGGATGTGCACAGCAACCTGGATTATGCAGGCAGTTGTGAAATGCAAACCCAACAATTTCTCTGCTTCCTCCCCGCTTCCCCCGCGGGGAGGCAAAGGCAGCAGGCTGGTCGCAGGCACAAACACGCCCGGCCCTGACGGATTCGGGCACATGGCGTGGTGCTGCAGAAACCAAACCCAGACACTCACCTGGGGAGATGTGGAAACGTGTGGTGCAACTGGATCCTCCGCAACATCTGATTCCTGTGGCCTCGCTAACTGTTGAGCTTCCAGCTGTGCGGGGGGGGAGCAGTTTGGTACACACACACATCTCCTTCTGAGTAATTAATTCAAACAATCAACAGAGTGTGAAATCCATCAGTTTCTGGGTCCTCTGCTGCTCACTTTGATGTCAGCTCTTCCTCTTTAATTTCCTTCTCTTGCTCTCTTTTTTATTTATTTATTTATTTTCCAAGACATCTCATTATAATCTGTATCTGACTCTCTGAGTCACTTTTCAGATGCTGTTGTTTGTGTGTGCCTGTATCCGTGCCCATAAAACTGGGTCAGGTATTCAGCAGCGGTAGCCTGGGTGATACACTGAGGCACCCAGGGAGGTGTTTCCCAAGCAGAGCAGGGTACACATCCCCTAGGGCCACTGCAGATGTTCTTCCAAAATGGCAGGGATCTTATGGGAGGTGAGCAAAAACACCCTGCCAGGAGGAGGTCATCAGCCTTGCTACAGCCATCTCTGATTTTCCAGCACCTTCAGAGTAATGCGATCATCCACCTCGCCTCTTTAATGAGGCCTCCCCTTCACCGCTCTCCCCACCCCAGCACTCTGCGGTCACATTCCCCTGCCTTCACCCAGGGCACTGCCCAGCTGTGGTTGCCTGCAGCCCTCTGCCTCTCCCTACACCTGCAGGCATGTCTGGCACAGGCAGACAGAAGGGGCCTGGCCCCAAGCTGCTGCACCAAGATGCATCTTGCTGGGTTCATTTTACAGCGCAAGTGATGTCTTTAAGAAATAAGGCTGATGTCTCACTCGCAGCAGACAGGCAGGTGACTGCTTCCAAAAGCACAAAGCGTATCTCCTCAGAGGTCTGTAAAACGAAGCCCCTGCTCTGTGCTGCCAGGGCCCATTCAGGATGGTCGGGCATCTGCAAAACACCCACCTACGCCCAACAGACATTTTTGGTTTACTTTTAACAGACTTCCTGGCGCGAGGATCTCTATGTGCCTGAGTGTCACTAACCAAGCTGATTGATGGGTACCTTTGATCAGACACCTGGGGTTACAGTCACAAGCTGGCCTGGGTTTCCCTGAATTTCCATTTTCTCTGCTGCATCCGAGAGCTTACACAACCTCTGTTAGCAGAGACGCTGGCAGAGGAGGGAGAGAAGGAGGTTTCTGGAAGAGTGCTTGTCTGTAATCCTAAACATGCCCCTATAATCCTAGCCTGTGACTCAGAGCTGGGGAGATGCAGAGGGTCAGGGTGGCCACCACAGTGAGTCATTAGGGCCTAAAGAGAAAAGGAGCCTTTAAAGCCTCCCTCTGATCGCTGTGAGTGATGGCAACGGGACATGTTGCACACAGTACACTAAATCAAAGGCAGTTCCATCATGCAATACATTACAATACCCAGTCCCTATAGTGTCTCACTTAACAGATGGCAGGAGCTGAGTCTGATTAAGCAGGGTTTTCTGAATCACTTGCAGAGACAGCTGAGAGGCAGGCAGAGCCATAAAGCCACACACAGCTTGAAGCACCTTCTAGATCACGGTGGTTTTCATAGTTTTGCTCTATGAAGTTTTGCACTTCTGCATTCATGCTGTGCCTGCCTTGATACAACATTTAAAAACAAGTCAGCTGAAGTAGTTGGTGTGAGTATGTGGTCAAAGGAGCTGCTGGGCCCTCCGTTGCCAGCTCTGAGAGTACCCCAGCATTAAGCAGTGCTGTAGGCCTGCCTGGATGTGGACAGCAAAGTGAAATCAATAATGAGATAGCAACATTGATGCTCCCGTTTTCCCTGGAATTAACATCACAAGAATAAACAGCCTGTGAACCACATTCACACAAGGGCTTGGAAAGTGTAAAGTGGGCCACATGCACTTGTGAGCAGAGGGAAAGAAGACAGCAGTGTGGAGATCTGGAGGAAGGGAGGCAGGATGAAGGGGGACAGGCAAAGCAAATCCTCTTTGGCAACTCCGGGAGCTGAAGTGTTGCCATCCAGGCAAGTTTATTAGTTTTCTTCACTGGAAATCTAAAGCTAACTTGGCCCTGATGAGGGATGGGACAGCCTCAAAGGATGCAGCATCTGAGTTATGTCCATAGTAGCAGTTAACAACCTGGATGCTTTACAGTCATTGAAACCTCTGCAAACCTCAAGAGACTGGGGCTCTTTTGTGCAATTTTCCGTAATTCTGCTTAGGAGGCCAAGTTTGAGAGCTCCACAGAAAATGGCAGCAGCTAGTTCTGCAAGCCCAGCTCCCCAACACCAGGACTCCACCTCAACAGAATGCCTGGGGCAGCACACGGGCACAAGTAGGTACCACCTGAAGTCACTTGTGGTTTTGGTGTGAGTGTGGCATGCACTAAGGAAGCCTGAGAGAAGACAGTACAGGGGAGTGTTCAATCTGTTCCCACATCTGGCTCTGATCCGGTTGCAAATGGTCCAGGGATGCCCTTTCCAGATGTGGACTGACACCGTAGCTGTCCAGGGAAGATGGAAATTGATGGGGGAGGGAAAAGGAGAGGAGGTGTTATTAGTGTCATTTGGCTTAAAAATAAGAGGAGATTTGGGAGGCTTCTCAAGGTCTCCTTGCCACAGGGACAATGTTTTCAGAGGTGCTTCTGGCTAAAGCATCACTGTCAAGCTGCAGACGTGCAGAACAGCTCACCCCAAGGCTGCACGCTCTCACAGGTGATCTTTTGGTCTGCACATTTTCCAGCAGAGCTGGCAGCCGCTCGTGCAGCGTGCATGCCTCGTTGGCTATCCACAGAAGGAACTGGGCGGGCCTCGGTCCAGTTAAGGCGGTTTTGAGGAGGGAAGGCAGGAAGGAAAATTACCAACTTTGACATATGTTGCTCCCTGCAGGTCTCTCCTGTTATAGCCTGGTGGGACGTCAAGGTGCAGAGGCACAGCCCAGAGCTGTAACACCCGATGGCGGCTTCGCCTTCTGTCCCACCCCTTTCACACAGGCAGGAGTGGCAAACCCATTTCTGACACACCAGGAAATCCTGGTTCTCGCTATTATCAAGGAGGGAGTGCGCAGTTATACAACCTCCAGCTGCCATCAGCGGGACCTGCGGGAGGGAGTGGGGGAATAGTTCACTTGGAAAGGAATGCTGCAGTGTAGGGCAGTGGTTTTGACACGCTGGAGTGAAACTTGGCAAAGGGGAGCAGAGGGAATTCGTTTGCCCGGTAGACGTGGCACTTGAACAAGAGATTAAAGAAAACGGTGGTGGAAATCTTGAGAGATCCCAAGAGGAGGCTAAGTCAGCACAGGGGATGTGTCTGCAGCCCTTAACGCAGGTTTCACCCTGCTGGGTGTCTGCAGCTTTCTAACATCTACTATTTATCTGGCTCTCTAGCTCTTTCGTCCCACCAGCACACACGAGAAGCCAGCTGTGTGCACAGTCCTACCTAGGGCAGGGCCTCCAACTTGACAAGAAGAAATGAAGACCCAGGGTTCAGCGCTCTGAAGTGTTTGTCAGCCGTTCGCGGCGATGGCAGAAATCTACTTACTTTTCCAAGAATATTTATCCACTCTAGTGTGCCAGGAATAATGTGGTGTGGCATAGCAGCCACCCAGAATGATGGTAAATATTTGTTCCTGGTAAAAAGCTTCATGCCAAATATCTTAATTTGCAGCATATCTCATGTCTTGGAGCAGATGGGGGAGTCAAGGGTGTCCTTCTGTAATGTCACTCATTAAGGAATGAGTCTTAAAGAGAGCACTTATGTTGAAAGGCTGGAAGAAATACACCTGTGCATCAAGAAACATTAGGTGTGTGTTGCATTAACACCTTTCATCCTCTGTCCTGACACGTCCCTGCCAAGGGCTTGACATCTAAACAAAACACGTTAAACCTTTCTCTTCATGAAATCTTTCTTCTGGGGCAAGTTCCCCATCGCTTGCTTTCATGCTGTGCTTTCAGCCGTTGTTTTCACAGTCTGTCAGCACAACCTTGAGAGAAAGGACTTTGGCTGAGAGCTGAACACACAGTACCAGCTGTACTGATTTCCATCTCCTGGTATGTAGCAGTGGACTTTCACACTGCACTTTCTTTGCCTCCCCCAGCTAGGCTGAAATCTCTCGCCAAAGTTTCTGCTCCTCTGCGAGGTCCAATTGACTCGGCCAAGAGAGGCAGCAGGTTTAGGCTCCTGCAGCTTCACTGTCAGGATGGGAGCCCCTTGGCAGGGTGCAGGCAGCCACGTGGGATGAGGGGCTGAAGGCATCGGAGGAATGTTATGTTCCAACAAACTCTGGGATGAGCGAGGGAAGCTGGAATGCAGGAGCAGATCTGAGAATAGGAGGAAGTGAGTGGGAAAGGGAGATACCGTGTGATAGATGGGAAGGAGAGCAGAAGGGCAGTGTAAAATCACCCAGGGGATGGGCAGGGTTTGAAGAATAAGGGCAATAAAAGATGAGGGAGTGTTATAAGTGCCTAACTCTCTGGGGAGCTGGTAAGAAACTGGACTTCCCATCTCTGATGGCGATTGTATTTTGAAAAGAAAAATCCCCCAAAAGATATTTTAGTGACAATGTTTTTCTTTTTGTGAAATAGGTTCTTGCATGATGTTGTGTTTTTTTTTGTTGTTTTTTTTTCTCTTTGCATTCCTCTGGTTATAGCAGTGAAGTAGATTAAAAACAGAAGAACCATATTTTGCACTTTTTCATATGCTTTGCTGCCCTGTCCTGTTTTCCTTCCTGTGTCTCTGGTGAGGAGAGGCACAAAGCACAGACTTCTCCTTGGCAGGAGTTTGACATTGATCTTGTCACCTGTGTAACACAATGGTGTTACCTGGCAGTTACGATGCTCTTCAGCCTTAAACAAAGATTTGTATGAAACAGAGGGCCTT
>NW_009953786.1:6525700-6527620 GCF_000747805.2 Chaetura pelagica | reverse complement strand
AGAACAAAGGCTTGGAAGAGTGATGTGGGAAGGGGGATGCTCCAGCCTACTCCACAAACATTCTCAGGGCACTGGGACATGATCCGGAAAGCCCTCTTGTCACTCAGGTGTAAGGTGTTTTCATCCCATCACATGGCTGCAGGTACTGGTAACCACTGACTCCTTTCACCTGCTTCGCCTTTGCATGCCTTGGAAAAGGGTATAAAACTATATTTCTACCCTGGCTCCTCTCTTGCTGCTGTCTGTCCTTCTAAGGAGTACCCAGCACACCTATTTTCTCTGGCAGTATGTTGGTGAGGTTTTCTTTGTGTCCCAGGGAACCTGTAAGAATTAGGGTCGGCTTGACTTGAGTAGAGTACTGTACAAAGATATTTACAGCTGTTTGCAACGCTTGTGTTGAGTACAAGACCAGCAGCAATTAGGATCCAGGCCAGTGACTTCAGTGAATAATGGTCTTGGTTACTTGGAAATATCAGATGGCTTCAGCTTTATGCAGTTGCTATGAGGAAAAAAAGTTAAGTAAACAAAGAAAAAGAATAAGAGCAGGGAGTGGTGGTTTTTTTATTGGCATAGTCAAGAAGGGCAGTCAGAAAGAGAGAAAGAAACTGGGAAACAATACCCTGTGTCTTCTCTTGCAGCCCACACCAAAGAACAGAAATTTTCTTTGCACTCCTTGATGTTCAAAATCTTTCACCGTGAGCAGTTTTGGTTCCTGTCCCTCAGAGACCTTCCTTGGACACAGTTTCATTATTTGGGTGTTAAGGTTTGGTTCTAATGCCTAACTTCATTGACCTTCATTGCAACACAGTGCTGGGACCTCAGCCACATGAGGCACCGTCACGTCTCCAGGCCTCCATGGCAGCTGGTGGTACTCAACAGCATATCCTGGGGGCCAGCACTTGATGGTTCTTTTAGGTTGTCCCTCTTTTGTGAGGTGTGTCCATATAGTCCACCTGACTTCCCCCTTTGGGAGTCTGAAGATGGGAGATCCTAAGATGGAAGACTGAGAGAGATTATTTCTGGGGGTTTTCCACAGCTGCTACACTGCCTGTTGCATAGATGCCTTCCTCTCCCATTGATAAGAGAGAAATGCTTTCAGATTCCTTGAAATATTTTAATTTAGTCTTCCCTCAGATAAATCAGATAACAATAAGATACAATTACCCTCTATTTCTTGGTGTCTAGCTGTGGAAACAGGCACTTGGCCAACTTTGCAACGCCTTCCTTGGAGTTTGTAGCCTTTGACACTTGCTCTTCTGCCTGACAGCGTGGGTCCTGCCTGGAACCAGGAGTAGTTCAGCCAGCTCCTGTGAATTGAGGGCCTCCAACTGGATGTTTGGGCGCATCTTTTTTTTTTGTCTGGTGCAGACTAGTCCTGAGCACAGAGGTAGGCACAAGCCTTCCTCATCATGCCACTGTTCAGAACTAAAAAGAGCCCATTTTGCCACCCCACAGAGGCCCTCTGAGGACTCTAAAGTGAGGCAGGGCTTCTCCTCCTCGTGGCTTGCTTTCCCTGCCCGCAGCAGGGTTTGCCTTCTCTGAAGGCATTCCTCTCAGCGGCCTGCACTTCCCTCTGGAGATGCAGTCTGTAATGAGATCAAGATGGAGGGGAGCCTTTGAGCAACCCTTTGGCCTGGGAAGGCCAGGAATGGAAGAAGGGCTGCTAGTACACCCCTCAGTGGGACGAGGTCTGAGTGCTCTTGCCTTCCAGCAGCGATGGAGCTGGTCCTTCCAGAGCAGTGTACTCTCACTTGCGATGACACCAAAAAAGCCTTGGCTCCTTGCAGGCTGCTGGCACGCACAGCTCGCTAGAGCACTGGCAAGTTTTTAAGGTTTTGTCAGATGGGAACAGTGGTGGAGAAAAGAAAAGTGAAACCAGATGTTTTTCCTTACGGTTGCTCCATATTCGTATGGGGGGGG
>NW_009953786.1:6471691-6525500 GCF_000747805.2 Chaetura pelagica | reverse complement strand
GTGTGGAGCAGAGCTGAGTCTTGGGGCTGGAGCAGTGCTGAGCCTTGAGGCTGGCCGGCAAGGCTTAGAAATTTGGGATGTGTCCGCGCGGCCATCCATCTCCCTGCCCCGCAGGCTGTGCCGGCCGAGCGCGCTGAGCTTCATCCTCCCCAGCGCTGCCCGCACAGCTGGGGCTGCCAGCACAGCTGGGGCTGCCAGCACAGCTGGGGCACTGCAGCCCCCGGGGGAAGAGCTCCCTGCCCAAGCATTCCCCTAACTTGCCCGATGGGGCTTTTGCAGCCCTGGCTGCACCTCTGGCACCCAGCCTGGGTACTTCCCAGCTGCAGCACCGTTCCCGCAGCCATGTAGATGCACAGCCCTGGTCAGAAGGTCCGGCTGGCACTGAAGAAGTGCCACCAGGAAAAAAGTCTGGCTCCAGTCAATTCTTTTTTTTTTTTTTCGTGTTGGAGAGGCTGCTTGTTGTGGTCAGAAAACAATTGCAAGGACTGCCAGGAAGCCCCCTTCCAGGGAAATGAGTGCTTGTGTGAGGGAGCAGGGATGGAGGAGAGGAAATTAAAGCTGTGTACACACATGCCTCGAGAAAAACAAGGGTTTAAACAGAAAGCAGCTAGGCCTTTACTGCCCTGTACAACAAGGACTGTGATAACTGGATATTTTTCTTTATATCCCTGGGTATTCCCATGCTTGGTTTCTGCCTACACAGCAGCAGCGAGGAAAGGTTTTCCCTAGTCTGGTGCAGACTGCATAGGTGTATATCTGCCTTGCAGGGGCTGGGGCAGGAGGTGACTTCAGCTACCAGCTCTGATTCTGAATCTCAGTATCCCTGCAAGCTCAAAGGTGACTAAGTTTAGCCCAATTTTGGGGGTATAAGCTGTGTTACTCCTGATAGGATGCAGATAGGTTGCTGTGCAATGTACAGTTACAGCATGATGGGTGAATGGGAACAAGAAGAACATGAAAGGTGGGGAGCGTGTGCAGGCTCTGATGGAGAAGGCAGGGGGATTGAACTTAGAAGATTTTGTTTTGGAACTCAATTTATCCAATGTCTCCTGTGGTTTCTGTGGTCAAATCATGTAAACCAGCTTTTCAAGCCTTCTGCCCTTTTGCAAAAGAAGTGAACTGCCCTCTGTAGTCTCTGCTGGGCCCTGCGATTGCACACTGCTTGGGTGTTACAACAGTGTGGCCCAACGGGTCAGAATAAGTTTTAAAAGTATTTTCATATGTGGGTTAGAAACTCTGTGAAATAATTTCATGCAAAGACTGCAGCTCTCTCTGACTTTGCAACACTTAACAAAGTGAATAAAAGTTTAGAAGCTTTGTGACAGGAAATGCAGATGTTTTACTTCACTACTTGATTTCCTCTTCTCCACGGCCACACCAAGCAACAGAAAGTTGGAGACATCACAAGCTACTGGGCATTGTTTTCGCACTACTTGTGTGAAGGCACTCTGGGCATCCTGGTGCTCTGTGACCATCAAAAATAATCTTTTCTGTGGGCAACAGAGTTTTCAGCAACTTTGTACGGACCAGGATGTCCTCAGACAAATTAAGTTCTTCTGGTCCTTCATCACTGATCATGTTTTCTAGACTTTTGGTCTATCTCACGCTGCTCTTCTGGACTCTTTCCAGTTGGTTGGTGTTGAAGTGTTGTGTCCAAAACTGGAGAGCAGTCCAGCTCCAGCCTGGCCAGCCCTGTGTGGAAGAATTACTTCACTTTTCTTGAGGGCTTTTCTTCTGTTTATACATCCAGCATGTTGTTTGCCTTTTTTTCTAATGGTGTTGCACTGTTGACTGACATTTGGCATATTACCCTGATCTTCCCCTGTGGAACGTGTACCGAGATGGTGGTGTCTCTATCCTGGATCTGGGAACTGATGTATTTCTTCTGGCATTTAGTTCCTTGTCCTCGGGCCACTTGAAATGCACTCCCTTTCTTTGTGACGATTTCTTCAGTTTTCCTGTGGTTAATGGAAACAAACTGTTATGATAGATTCAGATAATTGATCAGTGTTCCTTTGGGGGAGACCAGCTTGGGTGATGGAGTCCTGGTGGGCCAGAGTCCTGGGAGACAGAGGAAGATGTTGCAGGCAAGGCTGAGATGTACTGGCTGATGTTACAAGCTTAGCTGTGAAAAAACTGCTTAGCTCTGTCAAGGGATGGGTGTTGCTGACTGGCTTTAGAAGTAATTACAAAAGATTGCCTGGTTGTAAAAGCGAACATAAGAATAGTTTTGCATCTCTCTTTGAGTTGGGGTGCTAGCAATAGCCGGAGGGTGAGGATTTCATGTGCATACCTATTACCGCCTGGCATTTTGCAAAATGACTGAAAACTTCAGCCAGTTTGCGAAATGACTGGTTTCACAATACGAGAATATAACGTCTGTGCCTCAAAAGGCTCCTGGGACTGAAATGGAGCAGTAACTCAACAGCACCTTTGAGCATTCAATAAAGAGATGAAATTTCTCTGAGGAGTCTGCTCCCTCTGTCTGATACTCTCCCTGTTGCACTTTGTAGCCATCAGAAAGGACAGAATGGCCTTTAGACTTCTGTTAACCTGGAAACTCCCCTAGTACTGCTTTTTTTTTTTTTTTTCTTGCTGTTGTCAAAAAACTCTTCCCCTTGCACTCAGCTGCTTTTCCCTGCTCCTTTTGCTTTAGTCCAGCACAGCAGAACTTCTCTGGGATTAAAAACTGCTCCTTTTGCCATGCAAGTGTTGGGAGAGGAGAGTGATTGCTGGGCAACTGATGAGCTGGGGTGAAACAGTGCTGGGAAAGAGAGCACAATGTTCTTTTCTTTTTATGGAAAGTGATATATTACTATAGACCACAGTAATCCAAGGTCTGCTGTTAGCTACTTCACGATCAGTGAACAGGCCCCACTTGTGCTGTACCGACCATTTGTGCAGCTGTGGTAAGCACGAGGATGTCAATTAATCTTGATTTGTGCTATAGGATTACTTCATACAAGAGGAAATTTATCATTGGGTTTAGTTTCAGTGTATGTAGATGCACATCTTGCTATCTTTGCAGGGAAAGCACAGGCCTCCACTGTGCCAAGCAAGTCACTGGTCCTCGCTGGAACTTCCCTGGCAAATTCCCTCACTTCTAAGGAGCCTGAACTCGGTCTAAAAGATGGAGCAATCAGCACAACGTACAAAATGTTTCACAGACTTTGCCTAGTCTGTCCCTGTGTCACACCCATTTTAAGGAAAAGAGAAAAAAGGCTTTTGCTCAGCCATATAAATGGTTGTAATTGCTATTTGCATGGCAGCTCAAAATTTGTGAGATGCAGGGTAAGCACAGGAACAGGTGAAGCCCTTGTTCTGCATCAGAGAGTACAGAGACCACATAGATTAAAAAAAAACCCCCAAAGACAAAAAAGATGTAGGCAAGCATGCCCTTCAAGAATAGATGTGTTGTCTTTTAATATTTCTTCTATCCCCATTCTGAGTCAGAGAAAAATTAATTGATCTTCAAAACTGTGAGGCTCAGAGAAACAAATAAACAGCAAACCACAAATGTGCCATTCTTCTTACCGACTTCTTTTGCAAGGTGATGTTTGTGCGGAAGAATGAAGCTTGTGTCTCTGAGGTGAGATGAAAAAATACTGAATAATGTGACTTGAGACAAAATCATGAGACCTCCTAAACTGTTTCTCAGTCCAGTGCCCTGCCCAAGTGCAACAGTTGCCCTCCTTTATCCAACATACCAGCCCTTGCTGCACAAAGCCATGCTCCCCAGGGACCAGGCTGCTCTGAAAGGGGTGCAAGGCAGCACATACTGGTTCATCTAGTCAGTACAGGTCAAAGCAGGGAACAGGGAGCAGCATGGCCTTCAGCAAAAAAAAAAACAGTTCAGGGACCTGGAGAACTGGCTGCCTTTGTGAGCTGGGGCTGAAGTCCTTGCTGCTGTGCCTCTGCTGTGGCTGCTCGCTGCCTGACCCCGCAGGGCTGCAGCTAGCTCAAGTATGCCAGCCATGCTGATTGTAATGTGGAGATCACTGTGTGCGAGCCAGAGGAGAAAATAGCTGGGCAGATGGTGCTATATTAAGGAGAGCATCTCAGAATTGTCTGCTGGGATTCTCCAGGGGCAAGGGCCTGTCTTGGCCTCACTTGCTCTCTGCCTTCCCCAGCATCTCCTCCTCTTCTGCCCCTTTTCTCCCTTGCAGGTCCTCCCTTGCTGAGGAAACCATGGGGTGATGCATCAGCTAGCTCCACTAGCTCCAGCTGGAATTTGGGGGAAGTTGAAACCTAGGTGTACGAAGCCTGAAGCCCCATCTGTCCCCAAGCAATCTGGGGGCCCCTCCGTTCCCACGCCCCGGTCCAGCTTTCTGCTCTGCCCTGGATCCCAGGGCAGGACCCAAGCAGCAGGTTTCTGCAGGGATGGGCTGGCATGAGTGAGGGAGGACCTCCTAATCTTCCTTGTCAGCAATCATCTGTCTTCTCTTGAGACTCCATGGGGGAAGGACTTGCTGCAGCATGTTTTTCTTCTTCCTCTCCCCGCCTCAGCTTCTCTCCTTTCCATCCTCCCACAGCTCCCAGCCAGTACCAGCCCTGCTCCTCATCCCTGCCAGTTGTTTCTGCCTCCCTCCCACCTATCCCCTCCGGTTCCCAGCTCAGCTCCAGCAAGCAGGGCAGCAGGCAGGGGCGGGAGGGGAGGACAGTGACAAGACACAGCTGCTGGCTGCTCTCAGCAGTTCTGAGAGTGGCCTCTAGTGACCGGCAGCAGAGTGGGGTGGGCACGGCAGGATGGAGGGCACTGGTGTCCCCCAAGGAGGTCGGTGCCCACTCTCCTGGGGTCACCATTTGTAAACAATCAAGGAAACAATGGGAGAAAAACAATGCTTGGGTTGGTGATACAGTTGAAGGCCCTGAAGATTTGTGGCTTTGAACTATTACCCTTATTCATTTTTTTATTTTTTTATTTTTTTTTTTGGTGGTATTAAGACCATTTCCTAGGGCAGGGATCAAAATGATTCTATGATTCTGAGGTGGCTTGGCAGAAGTTCCCTTGCCCCATTTCCTCCCCATCCTTGCTGGAAAACAGAGCCCACACATTACATTTTTTTCCAGCCCTCTGAAAAAGGGACTTTATGGAAAAGGTAGATGAAAGCAAACAGAACGGTCACCCTCCTTTATCAGTGCAGGCATCTGGTGTTTGGGGGGCTCAGAAAGGAACAGAGCTGTCTGGTCAGATGTGATATGAGCTCTAGTGGGGTATATCTAGGTTGTGCCTGGGATCCTTAGCAGGTCATTGCAGAAAACTGGAGTGCAGAGAAGCACTGGAGTTGCTCTAAGTAATGGGTGTTCAGCATCCTACAAGTACAGAGAGAAAACTGGCTCCTTTCACCAGTCAGAGTGTGGAAAGATCAAAGATGAAAATTGGGATTTGATCATGGGATTGATCATGGTGGATGTCAAAAAAGATGCTGAAAGATAAAGAAGCACAGCAGTCGTATGTGAACATTAATGCAGTCATTCAGATACACTGCAAAAGGCATGTGGGACAGTGGCCATTGTTTATAACACACATCTTACTTGGTTAGCTTTTCTGATGTAAGAATAATTTTACTGCCTGTGAACAGTTTTCATGACACTCCTTTTCCACACAGCCCTTTCACAATGTTTTTTCCATATTAAACTTGACAGGGTTTTGAGTGTAAGATTGTCACAGAGTAAGAATTTTGATTTTTTCTGACTCTTGAATATTTAAAAGACCTTGTCCACAGCATTGCTCCCAAGTAATTTTTTCTAGTTGCTCAGGTACGGTGCGCCTGATTTTATATGATGTGCTTCTTTATATCACTGTTACAGAGCGGCATTTTGCCCCAGCACATTGTGGTCTTCTCAGGACCTAGTTTGTTATTAAATATGGCTCTGTGTCCATGCAGAAAGAAGCAGGCGAGGTCTCTGGCTGCCTGATGCGAAGTGTTGGTGCCTGAGAGAGGGAAATACTAATTCTGTTGTAGAAAGCGATGTGACATGCCATCTGCACAATGCAGGGCAGTTATGGTCATTCATGTTCAAAAAAGATTGATTCACGCTGGAACAGGTGCAAAGAAAGGCAGTGGGAGGATTAGGGTGTTGAAGAGTTGAGGTTATAAAAGTAGACTAAAAGAGCTTGGCTTATTTAGTCCAGCACCACGAAGGCTGAGAGAGGGATATGATCGCTCTCTATAAATACATCCTGGAGGTTAATGCTAAGGAGGAAGAGGAGCTATTTCAGTTAAAGGACAATGCTGACACAAAAGCAAATGGCCATCATAAACCTGGCATGCAGAGACAGGGGTGGGAAGTTAGGTAGATGTCAGGCATCGTTGCTGGCAGGGCGAGGGCAGGGGGCCTGGGCAGCTCGCAGGGAGGCTGCGTTGCTGTGGCTGCCTGTGCACGCAGGCTGGGCACTGCAGCAGCCTGGGCTTGCAAGACCCCAGCAGGAGACATCTGCCTGAGCCTGCTCGGTGGTGTTCCAGGAGATGGCCCGACAGACATACAGCTCCCATCCTGCTTGCACATCCCTGCCTGGCCCTCCAGGGCTCACTTATGGCCCGGGGCCCCATGTCCCCCCCTGCCACAGCGATGCTGCAGCAGGACCGCTCTCCAGCTCCCCACAGCTCTGCCCCACCTGGCTATGGGCCTGTCTTCATCCCCAGGGAGACATCTGATGCCTAGGGCTGTTGTTGCCCTCCCTGGGCCTGCAGGGGCTGTGGGACTGGCTATGTTAGCCCTGCTGCCGGGGGTCCCTGCTCACCTGTACAGGGCTTTCACCAGCCTGCTGGTTACAGCAGCCCTAGTGCCCTCAGCCTGCCTGCCTGGGCACACTGCTGCCCACTTGTTTGTTTTTGTGGCCAGGGAAGGAGAAGTTTCCCTGTAAAGGCTTTGGATGGGAAGATTTCAGGGTGTGGAAGGAGGCAGATGCTCTGGCCTGCTGCCGGCCTCGGGGCCAGGTCCCCGGAGCGCAGCCGGCTCCCTGGGGCTGGTGCTGCGGCAGCGCGGGGCGTCCCCGGGAGGCTGCGAACATTTTGTTCCTGGCGCAGAGCGTGGCTGGCCGCTGGAGTTAGCCCATGGCTGAGAAGCTCTCTCTGGGTGTGTCTGTCACTTGAAATCACTTGCATCGCGTTGTGCTTCAAACCTCTGACTTGGGTTTCAGATCTCGCTGCCTAAAAATGTTGGCAACGCAAGCGGACGAGTGAGTCGCTCTCAGTGATGGGAGTCAAGTGGCTGCTGGCTTGCCAGTCCGGTTTTATTTCCACCCCGCACCATGTGCTCGCTGAGAGACTTCACCTTCAGGTTAGTGGGATGGAGAGGAGCTGCCAGCGAAACCGTGCCTCCTGCTGAAGTGTGCTTGGCTGGGGCAGGAGCCCTGCCTTTCCTCTCCAGCAAGATGCTGCTGCTTGCCCTTGGGATGCTCACGCCCCATGTTTGGAGGCCAGGCCATCCATCTGAGGGCTGGGTGGCATAAAGTGATGGAAACTATACCTAGCCAGCAGGGTCCACTTTTATTCTTCCTTGCAAAACAAATGTCACAAGTATCCCAGCTCATGTGTTTCAGGGTTTCCCCCCTTTCCCTTTTTTATTGCTTGAGGCTGAGGGCAGCACATGGAATGAATATTTCACTCTGGACTTCCATTCAGCTGTTAGGTTGGGATGTTTGCCAGAAGTATAATTCTTTCTTATATCTCGAGGATAATAGCTGGGCAGGATGGAGGATGGCTCATTCAGGACGAGACATTACGACACTTTTATTCCTGGCATAGGATGGTACGTGGCTGTACTCCCTGTGGGTAGGCGCTTGGCTAACACTGCTTCTTCAAGGAGAGATTTTTATTAATTAGTTTATTTATTTTTAAATACCTCTTCTCCTGCTTTGCCGACTGAGTTCTGCTGCTTGGGACATCCTGGTATCAGGAAGGGACCTGTCTATGCATCTGTTAGATACCTGCTGCCCTCTAATGGCTGCCTGTCCCTGCGAGGCTGGGGACAGCACAGGTTTTGTGCATTCAGTGAAAGAAATCTGCTTAGCTCAGAGCTTTTTCCAGCCATTGCATGGCATGGACAAATCTCTGGAGAGAGAGTGTGGAGAGATCACTTCATTATTCTTCATGGTATAACGCGTGTCTTCCTTTTCCCTGCTCTTCTTTCGCTCCTTGTTTCTGCCACATTCCATCCTGCTTTGATTGCTGTTAGGGAAGTACTTGCCTTTCCTCACAGCTTTAGATGCGGTTTAGAGGGTGGACAAAGAAGAAAAACAACACTGCAGCCCTTGAACTCCATCAGCTTCCTGCAGACCACAGGGGACCTGCAGAACATGGTCGAAGAGACACTGCTCCAGACTTGCCAAGCACTTGGAGAGAGTTCAGACAGCTCTATTTGTGAAACGCTTTACTGTGGTAACAGAAACACATAGTGTCAGCTTCACTAGTTCACTACCAGAAGTGCAATAATGTCAGCTCTGTTCTGAGAAAGGTATCGGTGCCCTGCCTGCCCTGTTGACTTAGAGGAATTACATTTCTTACTGAGCAGGCACCATACAGTTCCCTGCTGAAGGGCTTGCTGCTTCTTATCTGTGGGCAAGGTACAGCGTGTTGCTTCCTCAAGAGCATTTCCTGAACCAGCACAAGCTCCCTGGAAAGGCTGGTACTCATTGTGTGAAGTTCTTCTGGTTTTCTCCCCAAACCCAAAATCTTTGAGGCTGCCTGGAGGTGCATTGCTGTATTGGAGCAGCATGAGGGAAGCAGTAAGATATCTGGAAGGAATTTTGCAGATGAGTTAATGATCAGTGGAGTATGAAGAATGGTACCGACACAGCCTGCATCTCTTTGCCAAGGAATCTAGCATCCTACTGAGGACTGGAGGCCGTAAGCAACAGGGGAAAATGAAAGATGAACTGCAGTTAAGCACACAAACAAGCACTCTGAGAGTTCTTGGAGGAAAGTTCCAGGGGCTGAAGCCTAACTTCATTCTCAGCTTTCTCCCTCTTTTAACTTAACTTATTTTGCTAATTTTGATAACCATCTCAGTGAGAGCACAGGATCATGATTGTTGTTTCCTCACAGTTAGCCAGTCTCAGTGAAAGTTTAGTCAAAACAGCAAGGCTCCAATCTTTGATGTTTCCTCTTCTACCCGGCCTGGAAAGAACAGTTTTAGTGCTCTATTTATAAAATGTATTTTAAATCTGGGTTTGTACATTTTGGAAGGTGGGGGGTGAAAGCCTGGCTTCGTTCAAATCAGTGGGAGTTTTGCCATGATTTTCATGGGCCAGAATTTCATCCTTGTTTATGTAGTTTTGCAGCCAGGCTGAAGAACTATTAGGATGTCTGGGCCAGAAAAAGAAATCTTGACTCTCAACACTGCTGCAAACAGTTGGGGTAAAACTGCTGGGAAAGTCCCAAGGAAATTGAACTGGCATAGAACTCATGTGTTTAGCTGGCCATTGTAGCTGCTTTTTTTGGTGCTCTCCATCTCCTCTCTCGCTGCCTGACCTGAGAATGATGTGCTGCAGCCCACCCTGGTCTGCAGAGAGCTGCACTTCTGACACGCAGCCATCTGCAGTGCCTTCATGGGCAGGGGAATGCCGGGTAGCCTTGTAAGATCAGATAATAGGTGGGTGCAAGACAACCAGAAGTCTGAACATACTTAGTAAGCAATGTTCCTGACTAATGTAGGCAGCAGTTGGTTTAACAGCAATCCGCATGTGGTAGCCAAGGCGCTCTGGGATGTGCTTGGATCAGGTTTGGGCATGCAGCAGGTTAAAAAACTGCTCTGTTAGATGGGTTGCTTTTTTCTAGGCTGCCATTATAGGTCAGTGCAACACACTGAACCAGGAGCCACATGTGGAAAGGCTTTCTAGGTCACATCTCCATGGATGTGAATTTGCACCCATGGGGTTTTCAGGTGGTCTTTCTATATCTGGTAGCACTCATCAGCTTCTAAATTCCCCAGTCTGTGTCTGCACAGCAAAGAGCATGTGCAGCTGTTCATTTCATTTGACAAATCCTACACCTCATATTCTAGAGTAACAGTCAACATACATACTTAAAATTTCTATTTTGGGTAGAACAGTGAAACTAATAACTTGCAGTGCAGTTTTTACCCCAGAAACTGCAGTGATTAAAAAAAAAAAAAAAAAAAAAAAGGCTACATCTGTGCAGCTTCTTCCACTAGAACACTGGGATGCAAGGGGTCATACAAACCAACTTGGACATCCACGCACATCTGCAACACTTTAAAGCAGTTGTATGATTTTAAGTTAATTTCATTTAATGTTGTATCTCCCAAGCATAGCACCTTCTGTAGGAAAAGTTGCACAGGTACCACCAAGGGCTGTGCTGGATTGTTAGAACAGGCAACTCTTAAGGTAGAGCTTTGAGCTAAAAATAAGTCACTCAGTCCAAGCATCCACATAAGGTTGTGCTATGCTCTGTAGCTTATCTGGTAGCAGTGACTTCAGAGGAACTATATGGAAGAACACAAGAAAAAATTTGGTCCCAGGCTCTGTTCTCAGAACCTCATGTAGGCCCCAGAATCATGTAAAGCAAACACTGATGCTCGGCTGGTGCAATGCTGTCCCTTCTTTCCAAAGAATTTGCCTCAAGAGTGAGAATCCAGTCAAGTACAGACTAATCCTGGACCCGAACCTGATGGCTGAAGAGTTGCTGGACTGGATCCTACAGACCTTGTTTAAAACAAAACTAAAGAAAACAAAAAAGACAAACCCAGCAGTCCTGCTGACACAGGTTGGATTTTTGCCTGAGGGAGACCTTACCAGGTTTGACACTTGGGGAATGAAGAGTAAAATTGTTGGGGTTACTTTCCCATTTTCTTCAAATAAACATGCCAACACTCCCATCTAAAGCAGCACTCTGCACAGAACCAGTTTGGCTTCCTCTGCTAGGCAGGACCCACCAGAGAGATTTTTGTCAGATCTTGCCAAGATGCTGGTGGCTGTAATAAGCTGGATATAAACAGGGCAAAAGGGACAGCCCACAGGCCTTCCCCTGCCCATACCAGTGGAAAAGAGATGGGTGAGATTTGCCTGCTGTTGTTCAGCTGCTGGTTAACAGAAGAAGCTGTTTTCTATTTGGGCTTTCGCTGGTTGAGCAGGCTGGTCTGCAGCTGTATCATGTTACACAGTGTTATGCAACCCCATCCTCTCTTGCAAACAATGACAGAAGCAACCTAAATCATGAAACATAAAGACTATAATTAAAGAGGGGAAAGTGCCTATTTTGCATTCGGATACCCACAGTCAATTCAGATTAGCTGAACAAGCAAATCGTTTGGCACAGGCTTAATGAGGATAACATTTGCACTGGACTAAATGATGGTGGTTTTACCCCACTGTTGGCCAAGACAGTAGTGTAACCTGACTAAGGCTGTCATGACTTGGGCAGTTCTCTCTCTTCCTAACAGCCAGTCAGATGTATACTGTGGACAGGAGAAGCCATGCAATAACAGGCTCTGCAAGCATTAGCAGCCGGGGGAGCTCTGGTCCAGGACGATGCTTTAGGGCTGTTTCTGATGACTGGAGGTTTGCAGGTCTGCAGATCTGAGTGTGTCTGCTCAGACTGTGCCCTCCGTTTCCCTGCTGCGCTTACTCTCTTCACACTGGTTGTGGGGTTTATGCATCCATGCAGCTTGTTCCTGCAGTTGCCTGTGAAAAGTAGAAGCACCCAGCCAGGATCTCTGAATTTAAAGAGAGTGTGCAACTGTGCAAAACCTCTGAAAGCTGTGGAATGGAAAGTGTTTCTGAACCCCCTACTCCCTCTTCCCCTTCCACCTCTTAAAGAATAAAAAAGGAGCCAGTTTTTAGGATCGGATATTTCTTTCAGATTGTTCTTGCTGGAGGTCTTCCTTGGGGAATCCAGATTAGTAGTTTACGCAGGCATTAATGGAACAGCAGCTGTTTAATGTTAAACAAAGCGAGATTTTCATCCAACTGATTGCTAGATATTTGAGTTAAATAAGAATTAATTAAGAGTAAAGGCCTTGCTTTCCTTTTAGCTTGCAACTTTTACTCTGGTGAATGTCTCTAAGGGACTCAGTTCAGTTTCCTCATTTGTTCCACAGTCACCAGGACTAAATAAGCTGGAAAAAACTCAACCAAACGTGAATGTTTTTATGTTGCTGCCTTGGGGACTATGAAACTACACACCTGCTGGATGTTCAGCTGACCCTAGGGTTACCTAGCAGGGGCAAGAGTGAGAGCTTAAGTTTAAAATGTAAAATATGGGGAAGATGAATCAGCACAATTTAGATGCTGGTGGCTCCACCCACCTGTGTTAACCATGCATCTTCTCCTTTTTTCCTGCTGTAATCATTTTCTGCACGTAGTTACAATTATTTTACAGATCACTGAATGCCAGAAATTATGGAAGTTACACTGACCTGGTATCAGTGAAGCCCACATCTTGCTAATTTATATTGGATATGAAGATAATTACCCATGACTTTGGGCAAGTATGTCAGTTTAGTTTATGGAGAGTTCTGCAAAATACTGATGGCAAAACACCACAGCATCTGTACCACTGGTCACATAGCAGACACTTTCTTGTCCCACTCCTATCCAAAACCCTACATTATCCCTTCCCACAGCCAAAAGCTTATCTATCTGAAAAGACAGGCAGCTCTTCAAATGGGAAGACGTTGCATGAGCTTGAATAACAGCTCTGTTTTTCCATATGTGTATATTTTTCACAGTTAATCTCTCATTTTATTTATTTATTTTTTGTCTCAGTTCCTGAGAGGAAAAGCTCGGGCATCTTAACCTTGAAAATAGCTCTGTGCTGCCCAGATAGTTAGCTAAATTTGAGATGTAACATGTTAACTCCACAGAGGCATCGTTAAGGCTGAGGACTGTGCTTACCAGGAGGGCACAGCATCACATTTTATTGGCTGCAGTATTGGTCAGACTCAAAGTACTGCCTCTGCTAATACAGCAAGCCAATTTGACAGTCCGTGTGTACCTGCACCCCAGCTTTCTCTCAGAGCCCCACATCCATAGATGCTTCTTAACCTCCACCAACTTTTAAGCTCCTAATTTTTTTTGCACATTCTGGAAAGAGAACCTCAGCAGACCTGGGCCAGCTTAGCTCTTCTTAGCTTTGCTAGAGGCTTTGAGTGGGAACCATGATGATTTTGCAATCTAACAAACCCTTAATTACACCTATTTAGATTACTCCTCCCCTTAGTTTAGGTGAGCTCACAGCATGTGGTTCATAATGTGCCTGAATATATAGCAGGTGACCAGACTTACATGCTGATAGAGAAGAGCTTATTTACAGCTGGGATCACTTCCAAGCTCTAAGGCCCAACAGTCTGGGCAGGAGGTCTGTCTGTGAAGAGGGGGGGGAGGAAGTTTGCAAAGTGGAGATGATGGGGTGTAATTCAGCACTGCCTTGCCTTTAGGGCTGTCCCAAGTCACTCACCTGCTTTTAGTCAAGTGATGAAGTAGCAGCTGGTGCAACCCACCATTTTCATCACCTTCATATTTGGCCCTCCAGCAATCAGGAAAGAGGATTTTGACTTAGTCCTCCTAGTAGTTCTTGATTTTCCCTTAGGAAAGATGAAGGTAGGAGACGAAATGGTTGGAAATGTTCCTCCTAGTGCAGGTTTCTGCCCTGTCCTTCACGGAGAGGCAAGCTTAACTGGTATTCACTCAATCTACAGGAGCATCTCTGACTCCAAAGGTACTGTTGCCAGGGAATTTTAAAATAAGGGTGGTGTTTATTTTTAATTTTCTAAATATGAGTTTAAGTTCATAGACACTTGGCTTTTTTAGTTTGGTGTTTTGCTTTGGGAATACTTAGACCTAGGTTGATGCTCAGTATTGGAACTTAACTCTCTGTGATGCTGTAAGGAACATGGGTCGAAACAGCTGCTTATTGGCTGCAAAAGAAAGGCTCTTCAGCAGCCAATGGTGTCACCCTTGCAAAGATCCTGGGACAACTATTTCTGTGGATCACAGTGCCTTCTTGGATGGAGGAGCAGTTGGGTATTTGATGCCTCTTCAGAAGTCACATATTTACAAAGTCAGATGCTGGCATCAAACACTTGGTAACTTAAGAAGGGGGATTTGTGTGTTATGTTGTTGTGTTCTTTTTCCTCTGCATCTTCTCTTTTTCTACTTTAACTTTGTAATGCCAAAAGCTGCTTAAAGCTGGTTCAATTTTCAGTGACTGTACTCAAATTCAAAGAGTTAATCACTTCTACATATGTTAAATATAAGGGTTCTCTTCTGGCCTAAGTGCTGCTTTGCTGAAGTCTGTCCTTTCTTTCCTCTCTCTGTTTTTTTGGAATCAAATTTAGGGTTTCTTCTCCACAGAGTATGAAAATTTCTCTTTATTATTATTTTAAGTAAAAAATATAACTGCCGCGGTGTCCCACTTCCTGGATGACATTGGCAACTTCACGTGTGGCTACTGACATTTCAAGAGAACCATCTTATACAGGCAGTCTGTGTTTGGCTAAATTTAGTAAGCCATGGATCAAGTGGCAAGTATGTTCCTCCCTGAAACCTATTTTAGGGAGGAACTCAGCATAGGCACCAAGAGGTTAAAAAGCTGTGTGGGGGAGAAGAGGGAAAAAAAAAAAAAAAAGAAGACAAGGAGCAAAATATTTTGCAAGAATTGTTGCTATGTTTTGAGCTTCGGCTCTTGAACACTGCAGCTCTGAATCACGTTCACTGGGGAAACAGCTGCAGCTGTTTAAGATGCTACTGCTCCTCAGCTGTTTGTTACCTTCCTTTTGCAGGCTGGGGTCTGAGAACAAAGCTTCCTCAGCAGCTTGGGCTTGATGTACCAGTTTCTAACCTGAACCAAATAAGATCCAGGCATGTACCCCTCTCCCCTAGTGTTGCTAGGGAGTGCAGCAGTCCCTGCAAAGGGGCTGGGCATGGATATTGTGAGCGGTCCCAGCAAGTTTTGTAATGGGTTTGGAAGGGCTGCATTAATGTGCACTGTGTGCTGAGGGTCCTGACAGTCCTTTTCTGTCCCAGATCATGAAATATGTTTATACATATTCAATTGTGACTGAGATAGTTAAAACTGTTTTTGAAAATTGACTTGGCTAAATCACAGAGAAACCATGGTGTGGACATGCTGGTCTGTAATTAATTGATGAGCGCTAACCAGATAAAAACCGGTTGTCAGCTCACATAAGTGCATTCATATGGGTTTGCGTCTGTTTAGCCCAACAGTTCAAACCCTGTTTTGATTCAACTTCTTTGAAATACTGCTTGTTCCTCCCCCTACAAAAGCATACCTTAGCCAAAAGGAGGTGTAACGCTGTCCCAGAACAGAATTGTACCACCACATGCCCGTTCTTTCCCTCCTGCCAGGGCTGCCCTGCGATGGAGGATGCAAAGCAGCCTGTCTCCCTGGGAGCCCTGCCAGTGGCTGACTCCAAGGCAAAGCATCTCAGGGACTGGCTGCCATGGGTAAGAGCCGCACCCGGGCTGGTTAAGCAGCGCACCTGGTGCTGTCTGCTCTGGCAGGGATTAGGAAAGACATTGGTGTTTGCTGGCGTAGCCCCTGACAGGGTGCCCCTGGCTCACCTGGGCTTTAGCCACAAGCAGGCCTGCCAGCTCGCACAGCTACGAGGTCTTGTGTTGCCCCAGCCTGTGTGGGTGGGGAGCTGGCACAGCCCTGCTCCTTCCCTGCTGGGGGAGGGAGATGGATGAAACTAGGCTGGGGGCAGCTGAGTCACAGGCTGGCTCCTCTCTGACTCTTGGGGTAACTTCTTGATTGAGGAGCCAGAGGTATGTTAGGGACAGCTAGCTTCTAGTGGGGATGCTGGGCTGGGAATCTGGAAGTGTAGGAGATTTCCAGCTGTGCTACTGGCCTCAGCTTCCCCTAGAAACAAAATAACTGCTCTATCATGAAGTTCATGCTCTGGAATAGCAAACACTGCTTCAGGCAGTATTTATGGGACTATCACTTGCTCAGTGTTTTTATTAGCAACACCGGCACTTATTAAAATGGGAATAATCTGTGGATCTAGCAGGCTTTTCACAGTGTAGCTATCTTGCTTATTCTTTTACTGAGCTCAAGTCAATTGACAAAATAGTTCAGGGTCTTCTGCATCAGCTGTTACTGTAGTGTGAAAATAAGCATAATTAAGATTTTTTTTTAAGTTTTCATACCATAATTGCAGGAAAAAAAGAGGGTGTTCCCTTTTTTCTTAGGATGTACTAAACATATCATTATTATTATTAAATCTTAACACAGAGGTTTTTACCAGCATGAAAGGCATCCTGGCAATAAGGAAACTAATGCAGAGAAGGCCATGTTTAGCTTTCTTGGTATTCCTAAATCTGGAATGGGGAGTCCCAGCCCTGACCTAAACCAAAACATACTTGATTCCCACCCTTTATGGGCAAAGATCAAGTATTTTTCAAGTCCCAAGAAATTCCCCTTTTTCAAGAGCAGAAAGCAAATTTAATAATGACTTTTTTTGCAAGCATCCTTAAGATCTCAAAGAAAGACCAAATTAAACCTCCTGAAGATACCACCTTGAACTTATTTGTGGCAACAGATTGGAGTACAGTGTTTGTATTAGGCTCTTCCTCCCCCCTTTTATCTTCTGTGAAAGTAAGTAGAAGGGGTCATTTTGTCCCCTGCTTGCAGGATTCAGCAGTGTTGAAGAGCAGAAGGCAATACTTCAAGGCTGCTTGGAAAGGGAAGGAATTCAATTCCCGCCTTAATCAGTGAAATGGGCTTTTCCCTATTGATTTCAGTGAGGGCTGCCACAGACACTAATAGAATGTGGAGAAACTGTGAATAGACTAAACCTCACTGAAACTGGTAGTATAGGGAGAATCTGTTCCCCCCCTCCCTTTATGGTAGGAGTGGTAGGAGTTGGAAACAGATAAGGTCCCTAATGGAACTTGAAAGGTGGAAATATTGGAGCCCCTCTCCCCAGGCAGGGTCTTCAGGTGACTGTTGGCTTATTGAGTATGAAAGGCTTGAGGAGAGTAGGGGAAAATGCTGGTTCCCTTTTAATGTAGAGGCAGGCTGTCCTAATGCTTAACACAGCTCCCAGCTCTCCCCTTTTTTTAGGGTTCTTCCCCCCTAACTCTGAAGCAAGCTACTTGGGAAACAAAACAAGCCCAGCATTCTTCACCCTCCCAACAGTAATTTTTTTTTTTTAATTTGTTTTTTAGTCATCTTGGTATGAGATTGCAAGGATGGCTGTGCTGGCTCGAGGGAGAAACGCAGCGGCAGATGGGGGTTGCATGGAGGTAAGAGGCAGCAATCTCAGGGGGATTCTCAGGAAAAATCTGCCAAGTATTGTGTTGGCAGCTGAAGGTGTTAAAGAGCTAGCTGTGGATCTGCTGCAGGGTTGGGCAGCTGTATTAG
Source organism: Chaetura pelagica (assembly GCF_000747805.2). Classification (NCBI taxonomy): domain Eukaryota; kingdom Metazoa; phylum Chordata; class Aves; order Apodiformes; family Apodidae; genus Chaetura; species Chaetura pelagica. The sequence continues at coordinate 6,508,149 of NW_009953786.1, read as the reverse complement.
TACCTGGTATTGATGAGTTAGGTAGTGCACTGGCCTGTTACTGGAGGTGGCTTGGGAGCAGTTACGTGCCATGCTTGTCCGTCCTCTGTCCTCTCTGCAGGGCAGTCACCTTTAGCAGAGGAAGAGTTAGTAGCCCACAATAGGTAGTGTCCTTAAGTCCTGCAGTTTTTTTCCATGAGGGTTTGAAGAGGCTTTTAAACAGTATGCATTTCAAAAGGGGACAAGAGAATGTGAGCAAATATGTTGCTTTGTGTTATTTGATCTTTCCTGTGTTCACTGGGGGGGGAGAAAAAAGGAATTTATGCATTCTTTGTAAGGGATGGAGGGAACACCTTATTCAGCTACCAAATCCACTTGCAACGGAAACTTGCCACTCCCTACATTTTTGGCTGGCTGCTGAGGTCAGAAGGGATAACAGTGGCTCTGTGCTGGGGTAAGTGTTGCTCTAGTTATGAGAAGGGAGCCCTGTCTTGTCAATATAGGCTGAAATAATCTTACAGTATGGACACAGACGATATTTAAGTCATTAACACTTCAGTGATAAATATCTCCTCACAGGGTAAAACCCTAGGAAAGTGGCTTTGATAAAAATCAAGAGGATTGCTGAACTGGAAGCTTGAAGCTTTCTACATTCATGGCACGCTGATGTATGACACTAGATGTACTCCAACCAGTAAGGGCCCAGCAGGACAAATCTTAAGGCTTCTGGCCTAGTCCTTGTAATCTCTTACCCTGCTCTGGGTGGCAGCAGCAGCAGCTGAGACACTGCAGCCCCATCTGTGTTTCATGGTCTTTCCTGTATCAGGAAACCAGGTGTGAACAGTCTCTATGGGAGAGGAGGAGCTGCCAGATCCTCAGGGAAGTTAGAAATTGGGTTAGTTTCCAGAAAATCGGTGCTTGTGAGCAGGTCCTAATGAGGCTCTTGGAAAATGGTTTGCTCTGGTACCACCAGCTGAGGACTGTCCTTCAGCCTGAAGTCTTGGCAGGGAGCAGGGTGGGTATAGGCTTGTGTGAATGCCTGCAGCAGGGACAGCATTTCAGAGAGGCTTTGAGCTGACTGCACGTACACAGGTGAACTCTCCCATCAGTCTGTGATATGTGATGTCCAGGGATGATCAGGTATGTAGTACTCATGTGGTGAGAAGAACCTGTGGCCTGTGTTTAGCTAGAAAATTGGGCCCTGCTGTTCTGGAACATGTGACTTGCAAAGCCTCATTTGCTGGTAGTTTCTGCAACTGTAGTACAAGAGACCAAGTTTTTGGGCAGGAAAAACATGGCCTAAGAACGTTTAAATCACTAAAAAAAGACACAAACACTGCAGTCTTTGCTCTGACTCATCTGGGCTGTTATTTGAAAGAGGCTGAGCAGTTGTGGACCTCCTTGCTCAAGGGAGCAAGTGTTCATTTGTGAACTTGCTGAAGCCCTGAAAGTAGAATTGGTGTAGGTGAGTGGTTCCTGTACTGAGGCCTCTGACCACTGATTTCCTTCCAGCTACAGCCAGATGCAGCTTCGGGAGAGCTAGCAGGTCATGGCTGGGTAGTTTCTCCCCACCTGTTGTTTCCACTGCTGCTAAAACAGTTTGAGAAGTAAAAAAAAAAAATAATCCGTCAAATTCTCATTGTGATCTTTCTCCTGCAAACAAACGATGCAATATTTGTAGCAACATCAGTAGTTCCTGGATACTGCAGCCTTGTTCTGCTGTTGCATGGGGGGGGGTTCTATGAGGAAAGCTGGCATCTGCAGCGTGGAAGAGCGAGTGGAGATAACTTCAGGATACTTTGGAAACACTTTTTTTTTTTCCGGCTGTGAACTTTACTCCAAATCCAGCGAGTGCGCTGAGAACTGCAGCAGCTTGTTCAGTCACCTTCCCGCAGCTCCCCTGGGGCCTCGCAGGGACATGAAAGTGCCGGCAGCCGAGTTCTGGAAACCCTGGCAGCCTCCTCCTCCTCCTCCCTGGGGGGGTAGGGACCCCTCCGTGTCCCAGGGCAGAAGTGCTGCTGTCCCCGGGCACCGCTGCTGTTTGCTCAGGGAGCGGGAGCCGAGGTGATAACGTGTCCCTCCCGATAAAGCGCTTTTGTTGTTTGCCCGCCGGGTCCGAGCCAGGTAGGCGTTCTGCATCGCCGTGCCATTAAGGGTGGGTGGGGAGCGGGGGGGAGGCTGCTGAGGAGAGGCGAAGAAAGGAACTTTGGATGGGCTGGGCCCAGGTGTCGGGAGGGTTAAAGCAGAACAGTTCCGGCAGTCGCTGGAGGGGGAAGGTTGTATAACATCATCACCTTACACCAAGCAAAACGTCTCCATCTTAGCTGGCCAGCCCTGCGGAACCTCCTTGCGGGAGAGGAACACTCGTGCGGCCCTAAAGCCGCCGTGTGTTGAAGGAGCTTTTCTATTTTCTCAGCCAAGTTTTTGGAATGGTGTGCCGCCATCCCTGAGGCAGGAAAAGGAGGAAAGGGGGGGGAGGAAAGGCTGGTGTTGAGGCTCCGCAGGTGAACAGTGCCACCTCCCGGCTGCCGTGCGGGGCAGGGATGTCCCAGCTCTGCACTGACGTGTCCCACGCTCATTAGTTCCCAGCAGCCGCCGGGAGGTCCCACAGTGCGGGGCTGCCGAGGGGAAAACCGGCTCTTTGTACCTGCTCGGGGCAGCAGCCGCCGAAGGACTTTGCTGTGCAAAGCCTGGCCCTGGCAGGATTGTTTTTCCACTTGGTGCAAACCCCACAAGTCTTCAGTATTTTTCGTCTGCATGGGATGGAAAGAAGACCTTGTCTCACTGCCTCTCCCAGGGGTGAGGGGGGTCAGAAAAGAAAAGGTTTTGGTTCATAACGGGGCAGGACAGATCTTTGGTAAGGTCAGAAGTGTCCAAACGCTGATATTTAAATTTAATACAAATGTTAATTAAAGGCAACGGTTAGGCGTTTTGAAATTAAAAGCCCCTTCCTTTAGCACTGGTGTAAAACTTTCTCCTTAGGAACAGGCCAGGATTTTCTGGTGTGAGGGAATATCTGCTGTGCCATCCTCTAGGCTCCTTGATCTCCTCGTTAGCACCAATGAGCACAGGACAGGTGCTGCTGCACAAGGCAGCGTGGCCGTAGCCAGTGCTGAGGCTGCACTGGGTGCTGCTGCAAATGCCTCCTGAGCCAGGGTGATGTGAGGGTGGCAGTGGCTGGGTGGCTCCTTGAGATGGGGTGACAGCTGGAGAGTGAGGATTTGGCTGGAATCGATGAGCTGGAGCTTGGAATACTGTGGGAAAGGCTGTATCAAGGGAAGCCAACAGAATAGGGTCTCAGCTTTTCAGGAGATCTCTGATTCCCTGAATGGCTGTGTTTGCAGCCTTATTTTTACTGCTGCACTTGAGCTTCTAGGAAGCTGAACAGGATCCAGGATGGCCTTGTGTCTGGGTGGCAGTCACAGCAGCTTAGGCAGCTTTTAACCTCCAGCCTTGGTTCCCTGCTCCTGGCTACAGCACTCCTGTGATCCCTGTAGAGCTGGTTCAAGGCTCTGAAATAGCAGAAAGCAAAAAGCAGAGGTGAGCAGCTTTCTGATGCTCCAGTTTCATGAGCAGGCCTGCAGCAGAGCAGGGTGAACACAGTGTGAAGTAGGGGACAGCAGCAGATACCTGTGGTGGCAGGGGCATGAGCACAGCCCTAGGGGCCTCAGTGCTTTGCTCTGCTCTGGATCCTGTTTGTGGTGGCCCCCGGAGGGGCAGGGTCAGGCCTTCAGCAACAGGGTGCAGTTCCTGAGGCCTGTCAGCTGCTTCAGTGTGCTCTCACAAGCACTCAGAGGTCCTCAGGACCTTACAGGCAGCACTTTCCCTTCTAAGGAAACAACTTATCTTTGCAGAGGCTCCAGTAACAGTGTGGGGTGGTTTCTTTTTTTTTTTCTTTTCTCTTTAGGTGGTACAAAAAATATCCTCACTGACGTAATGCAGCAGACCAGCTTTCTAATCTTCCCTCTGTTGTACCACTTCAGCAAGTTCTTTGGATTTATATCTGTATTTCAGAGTTTTTCCCATCCTCCTCACTTTCATCTCATCCTACGGTGTTGCCTGTGGGTGTAGTTACTACCAAGGGAGCAGGAGTGGCAGGAACATCTTGAAATGGCTGTGATGGAATAACCTGATAGTGTGGTAGTTCCTTCAGTCCGTTGTGGGGCAATGCAGAAACCTCTGCAACGCTTTCCACATGATGAATGCTGCATCCTGAGGCCTCAATACTTCAGCTGGGCTGAAGGATTTGTGGTATGAGCCAGGCCAGAGAACTGGTAAATAAAGGTACAGTGCAAGTCTAGTGTGTTCCTTCAGCCAGTCTTGCTGCTGAAGCCCTCATGTCTTCAAGGTACAACTTAGTAGTTCTGAATTTTCATCCGAATCACTCATCGGTGAATCTTCTTCCTACCAGCCCTTTCTGCTGTGTTACCCCCAGTCTGTGTCTGGGAGGTTGTTTGTTTAATCAGTCCTTTAGTCACCATCCTTTTCTACTTCATTTGATGTGGCTGCCTCCCCTGAAATTGAGCAGATCTTCAAACCTCAATATTTTTTGTTAGCCCTGTCTTGCCCATGTTTGGGGTTTCAGGATAAAAAAAAAACAACAGAAAATTTGCCAAGAAAATGCCTTTCAATCCCAATGGCCATATCAGTTGTGTGAACATCTGCATGGGTGTCGTGGACTGGGGCTGTTCTCCACAATGGTGATTGTAGATGTAGAAAATTTTCTCTGAACTGTCACAGGTGGACAAGGATTTTTCTTTTTTTGCCTCAGGATACTCTGGTGTGGTGAAACCCTGAGGTGCTCAGGAAGTTTACTTGAGGGTAAGTTTCTTAACTCTGCTGTACTTGGAATTCATGGCCATGTTGCTCTTTTTGGTGGCCAGTAAGTGCCAGAGTGGGAGCAATTTGCCGTTGTAGACAACTACATGAGAGATCTGGGTGAGCACGCAGCAGTGATCGGAGGTGAAAAAATCCTGTAGTGTTGTTTCTTCATCACCTTCTGCAATTGCAGTACCAAAGCTCATCATAACAGTGGCTCTCGGCCTGTCTAGTTGTGCTCATCATCCACATGTATTTTTGACCTCATGTCTTGATGAAAGAATTAGGGACAGAAAAGTATTGTGTATTCCTGATCTGAGTCTGCAGTTCTCTAGCATCTGGGGAGACCTTGATGCTGCTTTCCTGCTTCTTAGGGAACAAACACAAGCTCTGGGGCAAAACTACTTTCCATTCCTAAAATTCAACAACAATGACTGCCTGCTGCAAAACAATAGGAACTCCATGTTTGGACTAGAAGGTGACTGACAGTTTCTCTGCTTTTTCTGTGCCACACTTAATAAATTAGTTCAGCTTTGATTTTTATCTAGGTAGAACAAAGGTGTCTCCAGCTAAGTGATGCAGACTGGGAGCTGCACTAATCTAAGCATTTTGAACTTGAAAAAAATAAAGGTAAAACAAACTCCCTTCTTTCTGTTGGCTTCTCTCTTGGGTTTCAGAATGGGAAATAGCTGGGGCATAACTTGAATAAATCAAGTAGAAAGAACCAATGAAAGTTATGGCATTATAATTTGGGCTGAATTAAAACCTATTGTGCAGACACCGAAGCTTCCGCTTCAGTGATGATGGGACAAGAAAGAAAATTATTTGCATCATATGGTTTGATGTTGTCCTGATCCTGTAGTTATTTGTGTTTCAGCACTCAAAGGGTCTTGCAGGAGATCAGGCAGAGCACTGCTGGGAGGGAGGCAGGGAGGAGCAGGTAAATCACTGTCAGAACAGTGGTGCAAAGGTTGAGGAGGATCTTACATTTGGGTGCTCTCTAGTAAAGAGCATCTCAAGTATTCAGTAGGGAAATCTGATTACGACTTGCACTCCTCCTGCCCTGGAGCAGCCTGTTGTTTTCCACATAGATGTTTGTCAGGTGGTAAAAGAAGGTGAAGTTTTGCAATTGGCAAGAGAGCATCCTGGATCAAAGTATTTGGTTTTTCAAGGTGAAGCTGCATTAAATTGGGGAGAAGCAAATCAGCAATAATGTAGAATAATCTCTGCATTTTATCACTCTGCTAACCCCAGCTGTAAAAGTTACCACAGGAAAGCTAATAAAATGGGAGACATGCAAGCAAACAGAGGGCACAGGACTATTGGCAAACATTTATTTTGGCTCTGGTGAGCCACTCTCCTGATCAAAGCAGTTGGAGTTTGAACCTCTTTTAAGTTGTTCCCTGCTTGGTCTGGGAGTGCCCTGCTCTTGCATCCATGGCATCAGTATCTTCTGTGAGGCTTGAGTGGAAGAAGGAAAGTATGTGTGAGGCTGCTTTACTGCAGTGTGAGACAACAGTAGCTTATTTTAGCTTTGCCAGCTGCTGCCTGGTTTAGGAAAACAACCTAAGGCTTATTGTATAACTAGATAGTACAGGCATTATCACAGGGCCAACAGGGAATGCTTTACCATCTTTCAGGCTCATGCCTGGCAGACTGAGTAGCTTTGCAACCCTTAACAAAATACCCCACTGGCAGAAATCCCTTTGAGCCTCGGGCTGGGTCCTTTGGGAAGACTCTTCTCTGTCTGGTCTCTTTGTTCAGTGTTCCCCTCTTCTCCCCCAGCTGGAGATGCTTGAATCCTTCTTGGCAATTAGTCTCCTGGCTGAAATGAATTGTTCCTCTGATCCTTTTAGGCTCCATGGCTGGTGTCTGGTGGGGGGCTCACTTGGTGAATGTGGTGTTCTTGATTAGTCTCACTGGCTGGGGAAGTACTTGAAGAGCTGCTGGGAGGAGGTAACATGGGTGAGGAATGCAGTAGTGCCATGGAGTAGAGGCAGAGGGAGGAGAAGAAAGTCTGAAGGTCTCATGAGTAGGATCTTTCTGTGCAAACATCTTGCATCTCACTTTACATGTTAAGAGCAGAACAAAAGAAGCTTTATTTCTGACTTCTTTTCCATGCTTTCCCCCCCCCCCCCTCCCTATTTTTGTTCCTTCTGTATTTTTTTCTTGTACTCTTTTGGGGAGATTGTTATAGACACCAGTATGATTGAGTTCAGATCTAGGTTAAGGCCAGCTCCTAGTGTGTTTATATTAGAGGGGAGACAACTGGGGAGCTGGGCTTGAATATATCTGCTAATACAGTGGCTGTTCTCCCTAGGTTAAGACAGTGCTCAAGGGCCACAGAGTGTCCCTGACTCAAAAGAAAATCAAGGCTGAGCAGCAAAGGAAGAGATCAGACAGCAGAAAGTCAGTTCTGTGGGTGACAGTATGCAGGGGATTGCTTGATGATATATTTTTTTCCAATTCTGAATTTGAAATGGCTCTGCATTACCTAGCCAGAACTAGGCCAGAGTACTTGTTTTTGGGGCCCTCCCTGGAGGTGTGGGTATTGAGGGCAAACTGGAACAATCCGGAAAGCTGGCAGAGCAATTCAAGCAAGACTTTGCCCTCGCTGTCCCAGAGGACAAAATAAAGACTTTCTGTTCTCATGTCTGCCACAGCCAGCTCTCCTGTGCTGTGAGGAAGGTACTGCATCCATCCTGTGGGGTTCAGTGAGGCTTTCCTGTTCTAAGCTGGCTGAGCACTGTGGCATGTGCCACATGAGTCTGAGTGCTGCTCTCCAGGGGAGCCCCATCCCACAGCTCTGCAGAAACAAGGGTCTCTGCAGTCTGTAGCCATGTGGCTGGGTGGGCAAGAGCCAGATTTCTGGGTGGACCTTCATGCTCATCTAGGGATGTGCTGCTGTAAAATGGTGGTTTGTGCCTGGCCGTCTTGGACATTGCCTGCTGAGATACAGAAGCTTCTGACTGGGCTGTGTGTGACTTGGTAGAAACATCGTAGTAACTGCTTTATTTCATCTGTATTTATAGCACACCAATTGTTACATTTCAGCCTTGTGGGAGCTCCTGGGGATCAGACTCCCATCCCATCTGTCTTGGGCATTTTTTAGTCCTGGGAAGGTTAATTGAGAACAATCTACCAAAGAGATGGGGGTCTATATTCTAGGCATATCCTTCATCATAGTCCGTTGCATGAGAGTTGAGGGTAAAAATAGATTCATGGTTTACCTTCTGTGTCCTCTGCTGGGATAAAACTTTTTAAAATACCACCCTTTAGGTATCCTGCTTCCCTCACTCCCATTTCTTATGCTGCAGAGCATTACCAAAAGAATAAAATGGAGCCACTGTGAGTTTATTTTAGGGCTGTACTAGAAAGCGTAGATGGTGTATGAGAAATTGAAACAATGGATCTTTATGGAAAGAGTAGCATCTTTCAACATAACAGAATTAATAACAAAGACACTTGCAGTTCAGGCAGTTTTGCCAGCAAATGCTGAGAGCCCATAATCTGGCTGTGGGATTCACTTGTGCCTCATCCTTCTGACTTCAAGGCGAGCTGGCTGGAAATGTGCTGGTCCTTGTTTTGGCAAAACCCAACTGTCTCCTTGCTCAGGCTGCAAATCCCTGGAGGATGTTACTGTTACCCTTGCACCACTAAGCTATGTTCAGAGCCTGGATGTTGCTACAGTGTCCTTACTAACCTCTTTGAAGCTCTTTCACAAAGACACCTGCAGTAGCTACCAAATGTATTTGAATTCAGGTGTGATGGTGTGAAATACACCTCAGACCTTCTGGAACAGCCAGGGATTTTTTAGCTGTGCTGGGATCAATGAAACTGAGCCCTGTTTTTTGTTGCTTCAGAGATAAAATTCCTGCCTTGTGGGCAGCTGAGGCCTCCAACAGCTTCTACTACAGATGCTCTAGGGGAGCACTGCGAGGAGGTGAATCCTGTCTCGTTTGTTGTGGTGGGATTAGGGGTGCCTCCAGGTGTGCCCCAGGGTATAAGGAGCCCAATAAATTTAACTAAGAGAATCTTTGCTTTTATGGGATCGATTTCAAGCAGAAGTACTTAAACTACCACTGGTTTTGCTTTTCATCTGATAACAGACCAAGAAGCTCGGTGGAAGGAATTTGGGTTTTAGTCATGCTCTTGTTGTGTGGTTGTGGTGGAACAGAGCTGAGCAAGTGGACTCTTGTGTGAGTGCTGCTGCTGAATGTGGTTTTGTTAGCTTCTCCTCAAGGTCTAGCTCTTCTGATATCTTATGGGGAATCACAGGAAGAGGTGAATCTGAAGGGCTGCTAATGTGAGGAGAAAACATTGAGCTTGTGTCCTTTATTAGTTATGAAGATCTAAATGCAGCAACAGTGGTGACTTGGATGAACTGCTTCCAAACCAGCATCAACACTTGAGTTGAACTCTGCTCTGGGTTGTGGTGGCCAAAGATGGCCTTTTTTTTTTTCCAGATCAGGGTATAATAGAAATGGGCTGAGACAGCAGTCTGCTAAATGTGCTTTATTCCATTTTGTGGTGCTTGCTGGTTCATGTTCAACAGTGCTAAGCCTCCCTAATGCAAGTCAGACATCAAAGACTTGCTCACCTTTTCTGGAAAGGCAGGTGAGAATTTCACTGCCTGTGAGGAAAACAAGGGACTATCCCTTGCTGCTAGCTGTTGGCTGCTCTCTGGTGTTGGTCATCTATGAAGCAGGGATGTTCTTGCTGCTCAGGAATTTGTCTGAGCCACAGCATGTGTGTATGGAGGCCATGTGTCAGAGCTTCTGTGTGGCCAGCTGCCCTGGCTGTGCATGCTTAAACTCTCCAAGATGATGTATACAGCCCAGTGCTTGCTGCCATCCTTCATGAGCCTGTGCTCACCTCCAGGACCCCCCTGTGACTCGGAGTCCTGCCCATACCTTTCCAAATCAGACCTCAACCCTACACGTAATCCTTACCCTACACTTCCAGTCTCCCCAAACAGATCTCCACATTCTCCAGCCCAGGATCCTAATCCCATGTGCTACCCTACACTTGGTTATCTAACTATCCGTCAGCTATGCCAGCTGCAAAGGCTCCTGGAATGAGAGAGCTGCACCTGGGAGTGTAACTTGTGTTTACTTTTGGGGGTTCATCCTCAAAGCAAGTAACAGTTTGTACTCTGCTAAAGTAAAATGTGTGTCAACATGACCGATATTTTGTAATAAAAGGTGCTCATTTAAATTGTTTCCCTTGATCTCCCTCCTTCCCCCCTTCCCACTCCCCTGCCCCATTTTAATCTTTGGAAGGATCCTTAAATAATGAGGAAAAAAAGAAGAAAAAATACTCTTTCATTATGAATTTATTAAGAAGCAAGAAGAACACATAGGTTATATAAAGAATGATTCACATATCACTTAAAGGGCACTAAAGAACAAAAATTCCAGGCAGATTCCAGAAGATCTGAGTGGTAGCAATCCAGTGACAGGGCATGGATCACTGGGAAAGAAAGGCATGTTTGTCCTATCAGGTCTTTGGTTGTGGTTATAATGAAATCTGTATTAGTGGAGGCTCCAGATAGGCCCCGGGGAAGACTGAAAATGTTGAGTGCTGTAACATCATAATATGACAAGTCGTCTTTAGCCTGTGTTAGAAATGGGTAAGTCCATAATTTACTGCAAAATAAAAATATTCAGGTTCTTGCCTCTTCCTCATGCTATTTTCATCCTAAAATGAGAATGCTGGTATTGGATACTTTTAGTTGCATATATTTACTTGTGTATATTACTTGTATATATTAGAAGCAAAGGTGGGCTACAGTGTACATTTAGAGATAAAATTACCACTAGAGGGTCTAGTGACTTCTTGAAAACAGTGAGTTATAAAGAGCAATAGCATCAGAACTACCTGTGTAGGGACTGTTTTCCTTCAGAATCATTGTAACATGCAAGCAGCTAATTTGGCTTTAATAGCTTTGGTAGTCTGTAGCTTTTCATGAGATTAGTTTGTTAATAATAGTCTAAATAATTTTTCACGGTAAAATCGGCACAAGCAACAAGGGCATGATCTTCATTAGTCAGCTTTGCTGTAATAGTGTAATCTCCCTGTGTGAGACAAACACAAAGCAAAAGATTAGCCCATCAGTAGTATATAACTGCTTCTGTTTCTATGAGGGAGTCCTCCTCCTAAAAACTGAGTAATACATTTCCCATCAAGTTGATCCAAAAACTTTTTGTGTCCGAATGAGATTCAAAACTGGTAAAGGACTTGCCTATATTTTCTGCCAAAATATTCTCATTGGGGATATCAATGCTGACAGCACAAGTTCAAAATTAAACCAGTACAAGAGGAACAAAATGTTTTGATGCATGGAAATGCCTTTCAAATCTGTTTAACTTCCCATTATTCCTATGGGCAAGAATAGTGTGGCCTGTGCTGTTTAGTAATTGGAAGAGGAGGAGGTGCTTGGTTGTCTGGCACTGCTCTTCCTTGGATCTTGTTGTTCAACATGTACATTGTTATTGATATTCATTTTTATAAAAGAGAGCACCTTGAGGGTTGGCTTGTAGAGAGGACTCAATTTGCCATGAATTCCTGTATGATAAAACGAGGTAGTTTAACTTCAAATTGTATTGCTAAACCTATTAATAATTTAGGCTTTAGGGAGAACTTTCATCATTGCAGTGCAAAAAGTCTCAACCTTAAAGAACCTGTGGCTTTAGTGGTCAAAACTGTTCTCTCCAGACACTTGGAGAAGGAGAAGCACTGGGCAGGAGAGGTGACAAGGCCCATTAACAGATTTGGAGGAAGAGATGAACTGGATGTTATTCACTCTAGATTTCTGGCTCTGCAGTGTATCTTTTTTTTTTTTTTTTTTTTTTTCCTGGAGCTTGGAGGGGAGCAAAACCTGGAGTGGGAGAGTTTGGCAGCAGTGACCTCCTGGCCTTGAACCATAGAGAAACCTTGCCCTGCTCAGAACTCTTCTGCTTCTGGAGTAGAAGAAGGTGCAGCTAGAATGACTCAGGCTTCTTGACATTTGCCTTTTACCATGGGATTTCTAAAGCAGTAACTGGCCTGTGTCCTCACAGAGAGGTTCAAGCTCAGTGTAACTTCCAAATTTAGAGAGAGGCCAAATGGCAGTATGCTCATGAGAATACAGCCTTGTTGTAATTGCTGTGCAGTCTGCACAAATGTCCTTTGGGCTGTTCTTTGTAATAAGGAGATGATCACTGCATGGAGTAACTCCTTATTGCAGGCGTGGAAGGATTATTTGCCTGATTGATTAATTAACAAAAAAGGCTTCCTATTCCCTTTCTCACAAGCATGTTAATTCTCCAAAAGCTTAGAGTTTCATAAATGGAAGAGGATTTATAGTAACTCATTTCCATTGCTTGTTGCTGATGAGATTTTTTTTTTTCCTCCTCCAGAATAATTTTTTGCTCATGGGCAAAAAATGTTATTAAAAGGAGGATTGTGAACAGTCATGGAATTTCTGGCTCCAAATTCAGCTAATTTGCTCAGAATTGAAGTTTTACTGGTCTGAGTGTATGCTTCTAGGGCTTATTTTTGCTGTAAAGACCTATAATTCAAATTCTCTAATGCCTGTATGACAGAAGTGTCCTCAGTCTGTTAGTAAAGCTGCTCTTGGAGCAGGAGAGTGACTGATAGGAGCTTAGGTACTCCACTGTAATAAAAAAAGGGCATTGATGGACACAGCATCTCTAGATGTAGCCTTCAAGGAAGCAGGTTGGTAAGGGTGGGATAACAGGCTGTGTAAGGGGGCCCAGCTTAGCTTTCTGTGTGAAAGCCTTGGAAAAATGAAGGGTTTGTTTGCTGCTATCACTGAGGCAAAACTGAGACCTGAGATGGTAGCTGTTACAGAGGCTGGATCCTGTTAAAAGCCAGCTATCCTTGATATCACCTCTACAGGTCTGGGCAAGCCAGGGTCTCTGGGACTCATGTCCTTGTTTTGTATCTCTGTTCTGATCCTGTTTTCTACTTTTGCTGCACCTGGACCAATCCAGTGCTGAGCAGGCCCCCTATCTCATCTTTGAAGCTGTGACATAGGTTTTATCTCTGCTCCTGAAGAACTGAGAGCTCATGCTGTGCTTCTTTGTGTGAGTAAATCTAAGCAGTGTTTTATCACCTGAACTGTGAGACTTCACAGTGGTGGTGACCATGAGCCACATTCTCAACTAGATGCCTTGATGATCCAGATCTGGCCTTCTTCCCTCCAATCTAGTCTCTTGGCGTATGTGGCTAAAGATCCTCTGCTGTCTACTGGTCAAATATAGATTCATGTTGTAACAAGTAGTATGTTTGGCACTTGAGACCTATCTTGCTTTACAATGTGATTTGGTTGACCTTTAAGGATGGAACTTTGCTCTGTGTGGAGAAGGCTGCTTGTAAAGAGCACCAGTATTGGATGACCAGGAAATTCAGAGCAATTCACGGAGTACTGTCTGTTTTCTCACCTTTCTAAGACATTGTTTTCTTATTTTAAGGCTGCATAAGTCCAGGCAAATTGTTCTTGATCCAGTAACTTGTACTTTTGTTTGCAACTTAGGAGACCTCACTAACACCATATATGTGTAGTAGAACACGTACAATTGCATCTGCATGGCTGCATGACTTAGTGCTGGTAGAGGGGATCTGCTATCCTAAGAAAACCTGTCTGTCTCTGGATAATGGTGGTTGTCTAATACCTTCAGCAAAGCCACTTAATATTGGAAAGGGCTGGTCATGCAAACGCTATCAGATCCAGTGTGCCAGCTGGGGGAGCTTGGAATGTGCTGATAGGATTGCTGGCAGTCTTCTGACCATACCTCATCCAGAAAGCCCTTCTGCTTGGAAGCACAGCTGTGACCAGCTTACCTGTGGGATTTCTTTGATTCCCAGTGTGACTGGTCCCTCATAATAGAGATGTTCTGAAAAGCAAAAATGGTGATGGAGGGTTAGGCATATGCAGCACGTAAAGGAAGCAAGCAGCTGGTTGTAGGTGCTTTTTGGTAATAGCACCGTGAACTGTTGCAGTGACAAGAGTTACGGAACAGCAAACTGCTCTGTACAGTCGTGTGACAGCCCTTCTGAGAAATACAAGTTGTGTTCTGCTGTATGGGAAAGGCAGGACAGGGCCTGGGCTCAAGGAGGACCCGGAGTCCCTTTCTCAGTGGAGGAGGGGGTCATGGGTGACCACAGCTGGGTGGGTGTTCCTATGTCAGCCTACATTCTGCAAATGGGGAAATGAAAGGGGAGAGAGGTTTCTAGACACAGGTCCTTAGCATGACATGTTAAACACCTGCAGCTGCAACAGTTGAACTATACTGTTCTGGTAGCTTTAAGAAAAACTCATCTGAGCTGAATGTTTCTCTAGGTGTCGACTTTGCTTGCTGAACATGACCTTAAAGGAATATGTCTGTCTCATTGCTAAGGGAGCATTCACCAAGAAGTTACATGATGTGCTAAAGCCACTACAAGTTGGTGACCCGAACAGAGCCCAGGAGTTCCACCTTCTAATCCTTATCTTCCTAATGGTGAGGCATGCTTGCTCTTTGCTGTTGAAGAAAGGGCAACTTTGGCACTAATGGACAGAATTAGCAAGCTGTTCTGCAGTTCCTCCTACTTTTTCATAGCTTACTGGGCCAAACTGCACAGACTTGACTGAAAATAAAATTTGTAGATGTTTGAGTATTTCAGAAATTCTTGCCCAATTTGTCCTCCACAAGTTGTGGAGAAGTCTAAGAACTGTTTAAGGATTCTCTTTTGTAGGTGTCATGAAATATTCTTTACTTTGACAGTGACAGAAGAGTGTTTAATCATATTTATATGAGTATGTGTTGTCATCTTGATGCTTGTCACTTCTGGAGAGTTGTTTCAGTCCAGCCTTGCTGTGCTGGTTTAAACTGTTTCTTGTGAAAGGTTGGACAAAAGGTTTGTAACATGTTTATGTAGTATGGTCCATCCCATAATGCAGTAGGTGTCTGACTGGGAAAGAATCTGCAGAAAGTCTTCCCCATGCTATGAAATGTTAGTCAGTGCCTTAGAACAAACTTATATTAAGAATTATGAATATAAGATGAACTAGGAAAGAGTTAAGAGAAACCTGGGACATGACCAATGAGGAGTTTGTTAACTATAAAGCCCTGATGATCCTGGAAGCAGGAGAAGATGTGAAACTTCTCAGTGTTGCCCTGTAAAACCTAATACCAAAACAGAGTAAGTATGTTTGGCTTGTCACTCTGAACTGAGTTATGTTGCAGCATTTGTACTGTACTCGCTCCTCTCTGCATCCCTGGCTACTTCACCTGGACACTAAGAAGTCTATTCCTTTTCAAAGAGCAATTGCCATCACTGCTGGCTTCTGTGCATGAAACAGGAGCCCTGGAGTCTGATGCATCTCCTCTGCAGAGAACGATGACTCAAGAGTTTTAAAAGATACAGTACAGCCCACTTCTCTGTTCACAACTTCACTAGAGTCTAAATGGGAGTTAAAGGCACTGCAGACTGCATGACTGGGTGATGAGTGGCTCCCTCGGTACTTGAGCTGCGTGTTGATGTGTGCTAAGCCATGTTGTGAGCTGCCCCCTCAGGGTGGTGTGGGCCATGCAATGGCGTGGTCTGTGTGTCCTTTTGTTCAGCAAAGAGCCTTGTTTGTCTCTCTCTCCTTCAGTCAACTCTGAGCCTAACAAACCTTGGATGGCCCCAGGGAGAGTGGAGAGGAAACCGGGCTGTGCACTGTCCATTTTCACAGGGATGTGGAAACTTCTTTAGGATCATGTGGCTTGTTAGGGTCTCAGGCTGTCAGAAAGCCATCAAAAATGTAAACATACAGATGCAGCATTCAGGCTCTGCAAAGCCTACATTTTAAAATGAAGTAGGAGTCATCAGGCCATAAATTTGCTTCTGAAATGATGGCAATGCTAATCTCTCCTTCAGTGTAGGTAGAAGCTATTTCCCCCTTCCTCCCCCTTTGCTGTGACAAAGTAATGATTACATCAGAGCTAAATGAATCCAGCTTTAAGGCTCTGCCTCAGGCCTCTCTGAGAAGTTTTCTGTAATTTCTGGTAGTTATACCTTTGCTTGGTAATCAATTTAGTCACTGGTATGGGCTGTACGATGTTTTAGGGGTCCTCAAACTGTCGAGCTAGATGTTGTGTGTCCAGTTTGAGGTCCATGTTTACTACTTTGTGCTTTAGCATTGCCCTTATTTAGCTTTTTCTAACCAGGGGTCTGGCAGTGGTTCACAGCTGTGAACCTGTGTGCTGTGGAGCTACTGGTGAGAGTCCAATGGAGGGCCACTGGGATGATCAAGGGATTGAAACACCTCTCCAATGAGGAGAGGCTGAGGGAGCTAAAACCATCAGCCTAGAAAACAAAGATTAGGGGAGAGCACATCAGTGTGTACCAATACCTGAAGGGGGGAGAGGTGCAAAGAAGACAGAGCCAGGCTCTTTCCTATGGTGCCCAGTGATGGCACAAGAGCTGGTGAGAACAAGCTGAAATATGGGAGGTTTCTCCTGGACATTAGAAAAGACTTGTGACCTTCCTTGCTTCAATCATGTGGGTAAAAAGTACCGTGCTGTTTTGAAAGTATGTCCTGATAGGAAAGCAAGGGCACCTTTAATTTTCAGCTAGTTGAGTCCTGAAGGAAATAATATGGATCTGCTGAATTTTATTATTCATACTCACTTTGGACCATGGCAACCACCTCAGTGCCTATGCTGGCTGGATCAGGCTTTTCAAATCTCATTTAGTGTTCCTTTCCCATGAGGATTTCTCCTATAATTCCAGACGTGTAAACATCCTCCAAGGCTTTAAGGACTATAGTTTGTCACAGCATCCTTCATATGCTCACATTTTTCTCCATGTATTCATACATTTTTGCATTCCTCAATTGAAAGAGGATGAACACATCTGCTGCAGCAAATGTAACTGTCACAAACACTGAGCCTAGTTCATTGAAAGAATTCTGTGGGCTTTTTAGAGCGAGCCCAGATGTAGTTGCAAAAAACGTATGAACATTGGGAAAAGCATAAATCACAAATGCATTTTTCCAATTACAAAGTCCCATATGTCTTTATTGGTCTGCTAGTCAGTTATAGTATGTCAAGCCTGCTGTCATCAGTGATGTGCTTTCAGTCGACCTACCATGTTCAGTCTTTTTTCTTAAAGTTCTTACTGAAGGTGACTTCTATAAAGCACCCTGGAAAATGCTTGATATTGTATTAATTGTAGCAGCTTTTCACTATAATTTCTAGCAAAAGTAACTTGTCCTTCTCCCTGTCACTGAGTAGGCCTCTAGCAGCTTCTAGTCTGAGGCAGAGTTTTAAAAAATGTTAGAACTTCCTGAAGATTACTTCAAGTTACTAGTTATCATTTATCATGAAGATGCCTCCCATTTCTGACTAAACACCTATAATGAAATTCTCACTCCTCTTTCTCAGATCTTCCTTGCACTGAAAATCTTTAAACATTCTCACACTCTTGTACTATATAAAGGCCTTGTACATCTGCACCCACCTCTTCCTTTTGCTGTTTTAAATCTTTTTAGAACTTAAATGCTTCGTGTTGGAGCTCTTCTAGGACACGATCTTGCACCCATGCAACTGACACACAACTTCTGTGAGTTTTAGGGATACAGGAATGATCTGAGTAACTGTCAGCTATAGGTGCATAGATGAGTGAGAAAAATATAAATACATATATGTATATAAATACATAGCTGGGTGAGAAACATCCACTCTTTTTACTGGGGAGGAAAAAGTGAGATGAGGGGCTAAGCAAGGCAGCCTAAGGTCTTGCTTTGTGATGTGGCTGCTTTCTCAGAAATGTGAACCTAAACTCTGTGTGATACCCAGTTCTGTAACTTGTTCTCTGCTTCTATTCACAAATACTACTTTAGAAACTTACTGCAATGCCAACAAAAAAGGGGCAATAATGTAAGGAATGGAGACTTGGAGCAAGGGAGGTTTTCTCTATGGTTTGGGAGTGTGCATAAAAATTGTGCAAGTTCTGGGATGGTGCCTTTATCAGTTGGAACTGAAAGAAAACTTGTGAACTTGCAGGGGATGCAACTATCTTGTCAGGAAGTTTTGTTTAAGCCTGCAAGCTGTGGTTGGCACATTGCTAAACATGACCCTGGTAGGTCTTTTTCACCCATTTTAGTGATTACATTAGGAAATCTGTTAAATCTTGCGTAACTATTTGCTTTGAAGGAAATGGGAAATAACCAGCACATTCTACTAAAAAAGAGGAAGAGCTGAGTTCATGTTATGCCACAAAAAATTTAGCAGTTTTTGTTGTTGTTCTTCTGAAATGGACAGCTGCCCACTTCCATGCAACCTTTGAGCTAGCAACTTCACAACAGTCACATAGCTCAAAGAAAAAGTTTTTGGAATCCTATTTAGGAGTCCCAGTGAGCAGTGCTAAATGTGACCTTTGCTTAACTCAAATAGTAAATACTATATTATGGTCCTGATGAACATGAAACCTGCAGCTATTTTCAGTCTCCTGAAGTATTTCCAGTCAGGGCAAAACTGTACCATTATAGGAGAGCAAAGGGAAAAGAAAAAAAAACACAACCCAAACCCACACCACTAAATATCAAAGACTCTGCCACATCTGGCTCTTATAAGTCTCTCTTCCTTTAACTACTGCTCTCCTTGTCCATATGAGTGAGTGGACCAGCAAAGTCTGTAGCAGAGCTAAAGTCTGTCTCCTTTTGGGAAAAGCAGGATCAGACAATTTTTGGTCTACTTTTAGAAGGCAAGCAAATTCTATGTGGAGCTGTATTTAAACTCGGGTCAGGTCTGGCCAGATGTTGGAAGTGTTGCCTATACAAGAGAGGAAAAAAGGACTCTGCATGAAAAGCTTCAGCTGAAAGAACTATCTGCTCCTCTGTACCTTTGCAAGGCTGCATGCATGGCCATTCACAAGGTTGTACTTTCTGCATAAGTATTAGGTCAGATTTATGGTTGTGCTAATATGGTAAATTATGACTGTGCTAAATTACCTCAAACTGGTCTTCAGCTCACTTGTGTCCTAAAACATTGGTTAGAATCAAATGTCAACTAATTATGAAATACCACCTTTTCAGTTTGAACCTTAGTCTGAGAAAGTTCACTTTCGCACTGTGACTTTAATTACTAAATTAAAAGCAAGTACTGAACAAGAGGGTGTGTATTAAAAGGTGTGTAGCAATGATCCTTGCACTAACTTGGGGTTGCTTCTAAGTGAAGATATGTATTATTATTTAAACAACCAGTTATGACTTTATATCATCATGTACTTCAATTAATAGAACCAATCACCTCTCTGTTTAAAGGGCCTGGAAACCTCAGGAGGTTTTGGCTTTGTGGCTTAATGTATGAATAGCATTTTGTGCTCAACTAAGGAGTGATTCCACTTCTCTTTTATGTATTCTCTAAAGATTGTTATTTAGTACTTCATCAGAATTAGTTTTTTTTGAGCAAATCTGTGGGTGTTTTTTTTCCCTTTGTCATTCAATACACAATGAAGAAACCTCTGATTTTAATTGTTTGTCTATCTGGCTTACAGGATTTACACAATTGTTTGCTCATGCAGGTTTTCTCTATTTTGTGATATTTCTATGTTGTATGAAATATCTTACTAATTTTCTAGGGGCTGTCTTAGCAGTGGTGATATGCATGGTCTTTAAACTCATAGCCCTACCACATGAATTATTACAGCATTATCAGGATGAAGATGCAAGTGAATGGAAGGAAAGCAGAGCTGCTGAAACTAACTGGTGCTCTAACAACTTGAAAGTCTGCCACTTCCTTGCAGCTTTACCTGCTTATTTTAAAATCAGCCTAAAGAGATGATCATGATGTAAGAGGGATTTCAAAATAACCATTTAAGATACGACAGCCCAGAGGCATGACCACAGTTCTTCTGGACACAGTAGGGCTAGCCTTGCACTACTTGGCCTGCATCACAACAGCAGGGATCTCGGGGTGCCCAGGCTCACCTGGGACCAAAGATGCCTACTCTCTTCAGACAGCTAATGCCACTGTATATCAACTGGTGCAAATCTTCACCATTTGGCAGTTTGGCATGATCTGAAGTAATCTTACTGCTGCACAGGCACATGTTGAGCCGAAACAAGATTCAAACCATAGATGACATTCAACAGTATCTTGGTCCAAATATTCTTGTTAAAGCAGAAATCCTCAAAGTGAGTTAAGAACTGCTTTTAAGGACATGGAAGTGTTACTTGCTTAATAGTGAAGAACATGTTCAGAACAGCTTGTTTGTTTGCTCAGCCATTTCTTTGACAAAAATAAAGGCCAGTTCTGCAATACTTCTTGCTCACATGACAGCCATGTGGCTATAAATAGGGCTTAGGGACCTCTCTGCTGTTTGGTAGGGTCACGTTACCACAGTTATTTTTTATGGACTTAAAATTCCATGTCCATGTGATATTCTGTAATTCAAAGAAAAGCAAGCAAACAGGTTAGGGGAAAAAGCAGGCTCTGAAGTGAAAACATCTCTGCCCTACTGTGTTTCTGTCATCCATTAACACGCTGTTGAAGTAAACAGAACATTACGATGTATTGGTGTGTTCAACAGCACAGTGGGTGTGTCCTGCTTGGAGTATTCAGTAGCCATGAAACATGGGGTGCTACCTAACTTACCTCCTTTCTTCTTTCCACAAAAAATAAGCTTAGAATGACCCGGCTCACAAAGTGTGTCTGAGTAGCTCAGGACGGTCTTTCCATTCATGATTAGGTCAAGCTTGACACGCAGTTCCTTGATGTTCTCTCCTACACACAAAGCAGGAGAGCTCAGAGATAGTGCAAAGATAAATAGGTTTATTAATTTATTTTTAAAGATATGCAATCTTTTCCTCTGGTGTTTAAGCCATTGCATGCTTTTTCTTCATGGATAACTCCTGATATACAGAAATCCATGCTTCAAGAGCAGGTGTCTAAGTTCCTTGAGGTATAGAACAGAGGACTTTAACAGCATGTATTTTGATTGTTAAACTATGTTCGTTTCCACTCTCTGACACTAAGGCCAGCTAGTTTAAGTGAAGCTTGTGTCCATGTACCAAAGCTGTTTCTTCCCTTGTGTCCCTAGTAGAGGGACCACAGCAGGCCTGTACCTTTTGCCTGGGAAAACAGTAGCTGGCCTAAGCCAGACATGTGCCAGAGACCAGTCTGGCAGCCTTAGGAGGCTGCCTTCTTGTGCCTAGCTTGCTAACGTACAGCCAGTGAGGCTACTGGATTTAGAGGCAGGCCCTGTACTCAGAGTTGTTGAAAAAATATTTGCAAATGCCTATAATTTGATTTTGGGGGTTTGTTTAAAGGCAAAAGGGCAGCATGTATCACGAGAGGGACACCTTTCGCATGGAAGCAAGCGTTCCCCGGGCACTTGGCACACAAACTTATTTTCATCACCAGGAGCATACAGTAGCACTCTCATACTTAAACCCTGGTAGTAGAGGTTATAGGTGAGCCAATGAGGCTGTCAGAAGGGGGCTTCCTTGTACAAACATCACAAGTCAAACTATGGCTAATATTAACTTGAGCACTCAGCCTGTTAGTGCAAATGCAATTCTGTTTTTGACCTTTCATTCATTGCTGATCAGTCAAGTGCTGGAGGGTATAATTTCAGTTAGCACAGGTGGTGAGCTGTTGGCATGACTGCTAGCTAGCATGGCATGACTCAGGCTAGCACTCCTGCAGTGCTCTGGATCCCCAGCATGCTTCTTTGCATGTCCAAGCACTGCAGAGAGGTGCCCCCACCTTACTCCATGGGACTCCCTTAATTCAGTCTCCCATCTGCAAGGGCTGATCACCTTGGTGATTTGGTAAGCACTGCTGGTGCTGACACAAGAGTGGGATTGCTGTAGCTGTCTCATTCAACAAGAGTCTCCTCAGAAGAGTTAGCTGTGAAAACAACCTCTAGAACCCCTTGGCTATCCATATGTACAAATGAAAAGCAGGAGAGGAACAGGGGCTGGGGGCTGATATGACCTGCTTAGGGTGACACACATACTCTGAGACACAGCTGATAAGAGAACTGATGTTTCTGTAGCCTGTGCAGGTTTTGAAATTTCTCAGCCCATTCGTATTTTATAGGAGGCTGTCACCCTTGCTTACTTTTCAATACTCACACACGGATTACCTGTTTGTGGTGTGAGAAAACAGCAGTTCACTTACTTAAGACCATTGCAGCTCTGACGTTAAAGGTTTGGCTTGCAATTTCGGAGCAACGGTCAATGCTGAAAGCAAAATCTTGCTTGGGATCTATTTGGAGACAAAAAGGGTAACAAGTTGCATTTTTAATGAGATACTGATTGTATAGAAGAAAACAATAAAATATAGAGGAATTATTAAAACAACAGATTACATATTCCTTAGAAATTCTGCATGATGTGCTCAGAGTTCCCCTACTTTGTGTTTAATAGTTGCTTCTTGCCATTTCAATCTGAAGCACGTTCAGATGATGGCCTATGTGTGGCTAAAACCTACTGTGTGGGAAAATGAGCCAAGTTCAGGAAAAACAAGTTCCCCACAGTGATGGGTAGTTAATAATCATTCAACAGTGAAGTCTTTGCACAGCTGCTCTTCCAAGGCTCTGTGCATTGTCATTCCTTCCTCAGCACTGATGAGCAATTGGCTATGAAGATGATCTTTAATTCATTTGTATCACAAGATGGCTTGGTGAGGCTGGTTGGCAATCTGAATTCTGAAGTGGGATGAAAAGTCCAAAAATGAAGATAAAATTGTGTAACTGAGATTATGCAGTGTTTGGTGCTGGATCCACCATCATGTGCTATCTCTAACCCAGGAAATATATTTCTCTCTCTCTGGGAGAGTTTAGCAGAGCTGAGGATAAAGGGAGCCCTACAGCTGATGACTGTCATGAATGTGGCTTTTACCAGCTCCCACAGTGTCTGTTTCTCTTCATGAAGCTCCAAAACTCCTGTACAAAAGCAACTGTTTTCCCCCCACTTCCACCTTCTGCCTTGCTAGCCTCCATGAGACTGTGCTATGCCTGAAGCCTTGCCAATGTGTCACTCCCTGGTGACAGCCGGCAGCAACAACTGACAGCTCAGCTGCTGCAACCAGCAACACGTGCAGGTATTTTCCAGAGCTGTGTTTGAGGCTCAAGACTTGGCCAGTTTGGCAGCATATCATCTTGAGCCTCAAGTATTTTTGTAGGCATGGCTTTGTCCCTCATGGTGGCTTTCCAGCCAGTTTATGCATCTAACTTTCTTCTCTGTGGAAACCAGAGAAGTAATTGCAACACACACAGAAGCAGATGTAGACTCCCTGGTTTACACAGAGCTGATGGTGACCTAAGAATTAAATTCTGTTTCACAGTTATTGTTTCTTGAGGTATTATTATCACTGAATTGAAAATAACAAATTTATCCTCTCATGCTGTGGTGAAACTTAAATCATGAGTGTTCTTTGTGAGGCCGAGCTAGCATTTCTGGAGTCTGGCCCTATTTTTGCAGCAGTACCCCACTGCTGTAGCAGCTGGCAGGGAGCAAGCCTGGATGACCAAAGCCTAATTGCTTGGAGGGGAGCATGACTTGAATGAAAGTGCCAGGAGGAGCTGGGGCTCTGACAAAGCCGGACTTTGCAGCACATGGATTCTCAGTGTGGTCCAAAAGGAGCTCCCAAGTTCTAAGATCTGATAAATAAAAATAACTGTTTAAAGGAGAAAGATAAAAGTCACTGGTATTTCCTACAGTTCTCTGTCTCTCTGCTGGATTTTGTCCTCCACACTACTCAATCAGTCTCTGCAGCTGCATTATCTGCTTGGGACAAAACTTGGAGTCTGAAGTTGTTTATCACCTACTCGAGTGTGACAAGAGTCAGAAGGTTGTTTTTCCTCCCTTTCCATATTCCTCTTGGTCCTTGCTTTGTTATTGCAGCTTCAGAAACTGTTTCATTGGGGTAGGAGAGCAGTTTCCTGCTCCAGCTGGAAAGCATGTCAAACTTCTCTTTTCTCTAGGACCGTTATGCCTGTTTCCCTTCTGGTCTGTACCACCTCTCAGGGCTTAGTTTCCGTTTTCCTCTGGACTGCAAGAGCCCTTCTGGGTTTTGCGTGGTGAGACAAAGTTGAGGAAACAGCTGTGCAGATTCAGAGCAACTTTGGCGTTGATGCCTACAAACAGTGCTGGTTGTCAGATGACTAAAATTGTCAGCTCTGTAATTCCCAGAGGGAGCTGTTCCAGCACTGCAACATACAGGATGCTCTTTTTTTTTTTTTTTTTTTTTTTTTCTAAGAGGCTAGGCTGTGTGTTGGTCAACAAACTTCTAGCCCTAACCCTATTATTTAATCTAAGGTCAAACTTTCTCATCAGTGACCCTTTGGCTGCAAAGGGGATGTTCATGAAGCTAAGCTTCTTAGAATGAACCTGATTTCAGGGTTGTTTTAGTTATGATGTCTCATGCCTGCTTTATTTATTTATTTATTTTCTATGGATTGAGCTCCTTTGACGGGTGACATGGTATGTTGTAGCCATGGATGTCTTCTACTGGACCGCTAGTGATGCAGCGTAGGACTCTGGTGTATCCAGAGAACTGTTGACTGGTTCTCTAGAGAAGAAAAAGCATGGGACCACTCACATGAGAAATTCCAGCAAAATTTGTTAATTAGAGCGCTTGGATTTTGTGGTGTTGCTCTATTGCTGAGAAATGAAAACTGGCAAAAGAAACCTCAATTTTCTGACCATCTTTCTGTGGAAATTCAGGCTGTGACTTTACAATGCAATGTCTTAGATGCTGCGGTGCACATGGTGCCCTCCTGCTGAAATGACTTGAAGGGATGGCTGTGTTGCTAAAGCTATGGTGTCAAGGAGTCTGGATTCCAAAACATGTAGGCAGAAAGGTTTCTGCAAAAAGGCAATTGAAATAAAATAGTGGGTTTAAATTATTTGATAAATGAAGATGTCTGTAAATTAAGCTGTGCACTCTGAACTAATGTATGGTGCCCTACCCTTCTTTAAATGCTGAGGAGTCCCTCGTGTGGCAAAGGCAACTTGAGTTACCATTTTTGTGTTTCATCTTGGATGCACAACTGTGAGTCACTGTGTCTCTTACGGAAGTTTAATACTTATTCTTCCTTGTTTGCCTCTATCTGAAGTGAGCTGCTTAGACTGAAAAAAATACATATTATGTCTTTCACATGTGAAGAGCAATAACGTTTACCATTAAATCTCTAAAATACGTGGGGCTGCCCTTCAGCCTTCCACTTCCCTGAAACATTTCATAGTGCACAGTACTGTATGTTCCCAGACTTCCCTCCACCCACTCCTTTCAATCTGCTCCCTCTTCCATAATTAAAACTAGTGTCTCTAGACTAGAAACTAGAGTTTCTAGAGTAGAAACTCTTGAACTGCTTGCAGGGTTTTGCTTTTCTAGTACAGCTTTGATATAACAGCAATGCTTAAAACGTTGCTGGAAATTTTGCAAACGTGTTAAGGTTTATCAGTAAAAATCCTGCTTATTGGGGGAAAGAGGGGTTTTTTTCTGTCCCTGTGAGAAGGCCTTGGGCTGCAATATACTTGCAGCTAGCATGAAGGTGCCTGGTAGCAGGATTTTGACTGAAGTATCTCTCTAGACAGTTCTAAATCTTTCAGGCAACTACTTGGGGAGAGTCAGGTCTTTAGCTCTTTTAAACAATCAATGCACTGTAAGGTCTCTTAGACCTGTTACTTGAACTTGATGCTGGGGCTAATGCTGAGCTCACTACTGTATCCAATACTGAATGGATGGCTCTCACTGAAGATTGGCTTCTGTAGCACAATCCTGCTTTGTGAGAGGTAAATTTGGGATGTACCTGGCATCTTGCTACTGCTCATATGTTACCTGGCAGAGTGCCAGCTGACCGCCTGCATTCCACCTTCCATTTCACTCAAGTACTCTAGTGGAGATGTATCACTATATTGGCTTGGGATGTAGTTTTCCTTGCTTATGGTCTGTAGTGCATAGTACAACCTAGAAGCTCAGAGGAGTTCCTCAACTTTTCTTTCTACAGTTTCTTTTCCTGCTCTTCTTCTTGGCAGAAGGTTCATAGGTAAACTACCTCAGACATATTTACAGTCATGTATCTGTGTGACCATCCTGCCTGTAAGACTTATACCTTTGATGGAGATTATTACTCCAGGAAGAGGGACAACAGATGGGGGGACACTCTCTTGTCTCAGTTACTGGAGTTTTGGGGCCACCAGCTCACACTCCTACTGAACATGGGTGTAGTCCAAGTCACAGGGCTGTGAGCTGGAGCTGCTCTTATGCCCCATGTGTCTGCTCAGCCTCCTGTATTCTGGGGGGGGTGTGTGATCTCCATCAGGAAGATGAAGCAGACAGCTGGAATTGATAATGTGGTAGCCTGCTGTGGCTATGTCCCTCAGAACCTGAGCTGCTAGATGACTAACAAGGCATTTCAGAAACTGCATGGTCAGATGGCAAGCACCTGTTACAGGAATTTTTCTGGGCTGGTATACAACAGCCTCTGTCTTTTATTCTCTCTCTCTCTTCCCCCGTCTTGTTAGCTATCCTCTACTGGCTCTACTCTCATCTGAATCTGCCCTAAAATTACATTGTTTCCATATAAGCATGGAAATCAGTGGTACATGTGAATAGAAGCAAAAAGCAGGCAAGCTTTGCATGTAAGAGTCCACATCTGTAAGTCTTGCAGTGATGTCAAGACTATCCAAATTGGTAAGCCTTGGGTGTTTCAAAATAATACTTTTTTAGGAGCAGACAGGCCACATAATTGAATGGAATAACATTGCTGCACTTGGCTAGGGTCATACAAGGACAGACTGGTGCTAGAGGAGCTGGTAATTAGCACAAGGAAGAAACATATTTAGTAATTACCCAACACTCCTCACCTTCGAAGCTCTTAATAAAATTACATAATTAGTCCTTATAACATTCAAGGTGATGAAAGGAGAGAGAAAGAATGAGGAGCTGTTTGGGATCTCAGACTTTATGTGTTCACTCAACATTTTCTCTCTAATGTCTATTTAAACGAATTAACCTGAATGCTCAAGGTTATATTTGACACTGGAATCTGCTTAAAAAGTACTGAGGAAGAAGCATCAGCTGAATTAGCTCCAGTTGTGCATCTAGATTTCCCTGAGCACCTTCAGTTTAATGAGCTTCTTTCTGGGCCTGCCTTCTCTGCATGCTATTGCCACGTCCAGACATGGCTGGGAGAAGCAGAGTGACCCTCTTTTCCAAAGAGAGCAGAGTGAATTATGAGACTCAGGTTGGCTGTGGATAGTTTACCAGGAAGATGTTTCATCCCAAGATGCTCACCTCAGGTATGACCACCTTTGGGCTTCTGCCTCATCTGGACAGTCACTGTAGCTTTCATTGCAGAAGTCATGGTATATTTTATCTCCTGTACCTTTATAGCTTGCCTAGGCAACATGGAGGTGAAGGAATAGGGAAAATTTAATTCAAGTATTCCTAACATCCTAGGGCTACAGACTGTGGGAATCCCCCTTTGCAGATAGATCTATCATCTTCTAGTGTCTGAGGTTTGCTTAAATCTGAAGCTCTTAGAGATGGATGGTGGTGGAAATAACAGTGGCCTTTATGATAAAATTTAGGTGGCTGCAGAGGGAAGCATGAAGATTGGGTCTCAATATAATCTATAAGCTAAAAGAAATGCCAGAACACTAGCAAGAGAAACTTGAAATATGATTAAGAAAAAAAATATGTTCATGCAATATTTAAATTGTTTCCACTCCTCTCTCAAGCCTCCTGAACACTGGTAATGCAAAGAGCAACTATATACAGTTTAGTTCGATTAAGACACAGGCATTACTGACCTGTGTTGATGGCCCTAGTTTTGGAGCAAGGCTATTCCAGTGTCTTACAAAATTAGTTTAAATAAAGGATGAAGGCTTTATTCTTCATACTATTCTTATTCTCTTGCTATTTCAAATAAAACTCATTGCTGAGTATAACTGATGTCCAAATTTACAAATACTCAGAAATACTAACTCAGAAGGCTGGTAGCTTCTCCAGACCTGTTGCTGGGGCACTGACTGCAATAGTAGCAGCAGTTGGGGTGTGAGGAACAGGTGCAGGATAGATGACTCAGCCCGTGAGCACAGGGCTTGAAGTGTGGCAGGCGGAGAAGAAAGGAAGAGATTTGCCTGGTACCAAGCTCAGGTCACCCAGCTGCCACCCATGGCCATGGAGCTGGTGGTGGCCTGGGTGAGGAGCTGTGTGGTGTGATGAGCTGGGGGGAAGCCCCTGTAAAGACAGCAGGTGTGAGGGGCTCTCTGCAGCTGAGAGGGCTGTGTCTGGAGAGAGGGGAGTCACCAGCATGCATAAAGCATCCTTTCCAAAGAATTGACCTGAATCTTCCTGCCTATCACACCTTTCTTGACTGCAGGCTTGTTAGAGCTGCTTGCCAGGGCCTGAGGGGAGGCCCAGGGTCTGAATGTTCATGGAGACTTCCCTTCCTTTTGCCATTGGTGGTCTATGATAAAGGAGGGTTCTGTGCTTCATGTGGTATGACAAGGCTTTGTCTAAGCCTGTTTGAGAAGACAGCTGAAAGATACTGGTTTTGAGAGACACAAACACAGATCTGTGTATGCTATTTGATAATCCTGATTTGTCCTAGTTAGCTTGAGAGAGAAAGGGAGGCAGGGCATGCTTCAACTACAGCAGTGTAACAAGAAAATGCTGCATTAATTTGGGCCCAGCAGGGAATGTATTAGTGAGAAAAAGTCTTTGTTCTTGTGTTCTGTTGGTAAGAAAATACCATGCACTGCGTGAGTAAGATGCATACAGTAACTGTCTGTATGCCTAATTGCATCTGTCTCTTCTCTCTTCCTGGTTTTTTAAATCATTCTTTATACTGCTCTACTTGAGATGGAGATCTCTGGACATCAATGCTTGCCAGGAAGCCTGGGGATTCACAACAGACTTGCAGACTTGTGTCAGAAATAGAACCAAGCATTACTAGAAACTGCCCTGCTGTTAGACGCATGCCATGCTTTGGGATAGCAGGCTTTACCACTGATTATACAGAACAGTAATCAGCAGCATATAAATGGGCTAAATGTTCCCATTTTCCCAGGATGGGTTGCAATCCACCACAGGAGTGTGGCAGTAAGCTGTAATTGGAATAGCATGCTCCCTCTGCTGAGGAGACAAGCTGGGTTCCCGCCTGCCCAGTCACTGCTGGATGATTTGACAGGAACCATCCATCTTCAGGTGAAGAGAAAACTGATGCATTGAATTAATTTGTGGTAGCTTTCAAGATCCTAGCTTTTGGCAACTGAAAGCTCTCCTGAATCTGAAAGAAGCATCTGTAACGGATCAGAGGTTTTGGATTTGGTACGTAAAGGATGTGTAGAGGGTATTTAGGTATTTTGCTGCTGGTGGCCAGTGTTCCTGCCTAGTTTTAGGTTGCCATAAGGCTCCTTGAAGCTGGTGCAGTGGCACCAACACACAATAATGCTGAAGTCCTTTTTTTTTCATATTTTCTGAGGTGTTAATTTTTCTTAGATTATTTTTGCTGATGGATGTTAAATGGCTGCAAGAGCCTGATCTCCTGCCTCTTTTCCTTGGTAAACTGTAAGCATTGTAAGGTCCAGAACTGTTTTGAGGCCTCGATGACAGGTCTAGATGAGATGGTGTGGCAACATCAAGAAAGTGTAGCAATCCTTCACAGACTGACACAGAAAGCTTTACACTGCAGCACTTAAGAGATGCTGTACTTTGTTCTGTGATGGAGTAAACATGCCTTTTGATAACTTATACTTATTTAATACAGGAAACTAATCTTAAACTTTCATCACACTGTTAACATAGCTGTGACTCACCTGTTTAGTATATTTTTAGTATACTTGAGTCTCAATGGAGTTACTGTAATATACAATAGCAAATGACAGTTGTGCCTTGCCCACAGTACTTCCTGACTATAATGCAATATTCAGTTTTCTAGGTATGTCTTTCCTATTTGTTTCCAAAAGGGAAAAGAATGAAGAACTGGTTGAAAGGAAGAAGTCAGAGAGTTGTAGTCAATGGGACAGAATCTAGTTGGAGGTGTGTGACTAGTGGAGTCCCTCAGGGGTCAGTACTGGGACCGGTGTTGTTCAACATCTTCATCAACGACCTGGATGAGGGTATAGAATGTACCCTCAGCAAGTTTGCTGATGACACTAAGCTGGGAGGAGTGGCTGACACACCAGAAGGCTGTGCTGCCATTCAGAGAGACTTAGGCTGGAGAGTTGGACGGGGAGAAACCTGATGAAGTTCAACAAGGGGAAGTGTAGAGTTTTGCATTTGGGGAAGAAAAACACCATGTACCAGTACAGTTTGGGGGCTGACCTGCTGGAGAGCAGTGTAGGAGAAAGGGACCTGGGGGTCCTGGTAGACAGGAGGATGACCATGAGCCAGCAATGTGCTCTTGTGGCCAAGAAGGCCAATGGCATGCCCAGTTCTGGGCCCTTCAGTTCGAGAAGGACAGGGAACTGCTTGAAAGAGTCCAGCGCAGAGCTACTAAGATGATGAAGGGAGTGGAACATCTCCCTTCTGAGGAAAGGCTGAGGGAGCTGGGTCTCTTGAGCTTGGAGAAAAGGAGACTGAGGGGTGTGACCTCATCAATGTTTACAAATATGTAAAGGGTGAGTGTCAGGAAGATGGAATTAAGCTTTTTTTCAGTGATGACCAGTGATAGGACAAGGGGTAATGGGTTCAAATTGGAGCGTAGGAGGTTCAGGGTGAATATCGGAATTTATTTTTTTTTACTGTGAGAGTGACAGAGCACTGGGACAGGCTGCCCAGGGAGGTTGTGGAGTCTCCTTCTCTGGAGACATTCAAAACCCACCTGGATGCGTTCCTGTGTGATGTGCTCTGGGTGACCCTGCTCTGGCAGGGGGGTTGAACTAGATGGTCTTTCAAGGTCCCTTCCAACCCCTAGGATTCTATGAATTTTCCTATGGCTTGCTTTGCAGGCTGCTACCCCTCATGCTTGCAATTCCTTAATGACTCACTGGCTACAACAACCAAACACGTGGCAAAAGTCGACAGGTGGAACAACGTGTCTACTAGTTTAGATTTAGCAGTTGGAGATATGCTGTCACACAAACAATCCTTTTGCAGCCCGTGATGCAGGAACTTCAGTGATTTGGTGAAGAAACGGACACCATGAGAAGACTTCTGAGAACTAAATTAGATGGAAAAATTTAAAGCACGGTGGTAAAAGTGCAACTGAGGTTAATTCTCTCCTCTGCTAGTCTCAGTGAAGGCATTAATATTGATTTTGCTAAATGGTTCAAAGTCTAGATGCTGAATCTAATGTTTTTGCCAGAGTACCTGGAAAGTATGAAATTGTCTCCTGCTCCTCCTTACCATTTACATTTTAAAACTTACTAAATACTCTGCCCTCTCTGAAAGAAAAGGTAAAATTAGATCAGAACCACCTTAAGAGGTCACATATGAAGCGGAAGTTTTAATCTTCTCTAATGAGGTGAAGAATGAAACAGATACAAGGTAGTTTTAATTAACAGAAGGATCAAAACTTAAAAAGATTTGCATGTGCACTCATATCTGTGCTACCTTGATGACAGCTTCAGTTTTTTAGGATCTGGTGCCAGAAATATGCACGTCAACATCTGGCCTTCCCCCTGGAATAAGTAAGCTGTACCAGATGAGCATAGCAGCAAGGCTGTGACACTAAGATGGCTTGGACAGAGCAAACAAATAAAAAAATGTTTTCAAGTTAAATTCTCAAGGTCTTTGATTGTTTGCCTATTAGTGATCTATGCAACAAAAGATCAGAGGGGAGTTGGTGTTGTTTGACTTTAAATAATTTAGAAGCAGAAGCAATTTCTGGAGATTGCTTAAGGGAAATAAATAACTCCAAGAGAAGCATCTGGCTCAATCTGTCTGCCAAAAAAACCCCCAAAGAATAATGGAAAAAGAACCTTCTTTACCAAGTGTCTAGGAGAACATTTGCCCTGAAGATGCATGAAGTGAGAATTTTTTTTACAGACATTTTTGTGAGTTGAAGAGTTGGACTAGGTTAGATTGTCAGATTGTTAATGGTGTGGGCTTCAACAAGACCAAGCGTTGGGTCCTGCACTTGGGCCACAACAACCCCAGGCAATGCTCCAGGCTTGAGGAAGTGTGGCTGGAAGGTGTCTGGCAGAAAAGGATCTGGGGGTTCTTATTGACAAGCGGCTGAATATGAGCCAGCAGTGTGCCCAGGTGGCCAAGAAAGCCAATGGCATCCTGGCTTGTATTAGAAATAGTGTGACCAGCAGAAGCAGAGAGGTGATTGTCCCCCTGTACCCAGCACTGGTGAGGCCACACCTGGAGTGTTGTGTCCAGTTTTGGGCACCTCAATTCAAGAGAGATATCGAGGTGCTGGAGTGAGTACAGAGGAGGGCAAAAAATCTGGTGAAGGGCCTAGAGAATACATTTTATGAAGAACACTTGAAGGAGCTGGGAATGTTTAGTTGGAGAAAGAGGAGGCTGAGGGGAGACTTCATCAGTCTCTACAACTACCTGAAAGGTCATTGTATAGAGGCTGGTGCTGGTCTCTTCTCACAGGTAATTAGCGACAGAACAAGAGGGAATGGCTTCAAGCTGCAACAGGGGAGGTTTAGACTGGACATTAGGAAAAATGTTTTCACAGAAAGAGTGGTTAGACACTGGAATAGGCTGCCCAGGGAGGTGGTTGAGTCACGATCTCTAGATGTGTTGAAGGGTCGTTTGGATGTGGTGTTGGTGGATATGGTTTAGGGGAGAACTTTGTAGAGTGGGGATGATGGTTGGACTTGGTGATTCCCAAGGGTCCTTTCCAACCTGAATAGTTTCATGATTCTGTGATTCGTTAGCTAAAGGATGTAAGTGTGTGGGTAGGGAGGAAAAAAGACTAGTAACATTGGTTGACAAAGAAAACAAAGTAATGTGCTGTAAAATTGGTGCTACAAAGTTTACAACTTAGTATTGGTGATTGAGCAGGGATGGATGTTAACAGGTCTGTTGTTTTTTTTTAAAGGAAAAAGAGGATTTTAACAGAAATAGTATAATTGATCTCTCAGTATGTAAGAGAATGAAAATATGACAGGCTGAGTCCACGAGGGGGACCCTAGGCTGAAGCAACTTGGCAGTGACAGACAAATAATCAGAAAATTGTAATCCAGCCAGTTTATCGGTCTCTACTTTTGCTTGTCTGTCTGTTTTTTAAGCATTAAAAAGTTCCCTCAAAGCAGAATAGGAGGGTGTCTATATTGTGCTATCTGAACACAGCATGTTCTCCACAGGAATAACCCTGTTGACTTCAAGAAGCCATTTTAGGGACATAAAAATCTGAGCTTGCAAGTTTCAAGAACAGCAATACAAATGGGAGTTTTTCTATTAAAAGCAATCCTGTGCAACCTTGTATTGAGGTGGGCAGTGTTGTCCTCTCCTACTGTACCAACGTAGGGCAGGAAAAAGCTTTATAGAAATGACCCTGCATAAAGTGTGACATACAGTTATACAAACAGTCATGGAGCTTAGTGGACACAAATTCAGTCTGACTTTGCTCTGTTTAGGAAGAGTCATTGGCATGTAAAAATAATTCTCTAGGTGACCATAGGGCCCTGCTGCTTTGTCTAGAAGAAGACATTAAACCCAAATCTTTATACTTATCTCTAAATATGTTTTATTATTTTAAATCTGTAGATATGCAGATAAAAAACTTGTAAAGAAGGCAGCAACCAGTTTCACATTTAGGTTCAGGAGGTTGAAATAAATACTGATTGCACCGTCTCCTGAAACTTCAGCTAATGGCTATTAACCTTGTTTCAGATGATTAAAAAAGTAGGAAAACAAAATCAAACATTAATTTGGAAATGTTTGTCTGTGATAGTAAAAAAAATAAATCCCATGTGGTCTGAACAGTGTTTTATAAAGCCTAGGGAATCTCTCAAGATGTCATCTTCAAATACTACTACTTTGCCTCTTCTGAAAATCTCCCTGATATTCTCTATTATTTATTCTTCTGCACAGAAAACAAAGTTCTTAATGGCTGATGCTCTTCAGACCCTTTCTAAGAACCTTCTGCCTTACCAGTAGCCTTTTCTTCACTGTCATAAAATCTACAGCTTCAGGCAGCAGGCACCTCTGAAATCTCCCGTGTTCTAACCTAAACATGGAGCTTTATTAATCACTGAACATACTGCTCTGCGTTTGCTGGTTGAAACAAACCCAGGCATTCTACATTTCCTATTTGTTGTTGCAGGCCTAACTAATATTTCAAGAAAGAGCTGTAAAAATAATCAGAAAATGTTTTTGATGTGTCTGCGGCAGCAGTCACCTGCTTTACCCTATGGAAAGGGTCCCATTTGAACATTATGTTGTAAGACTGTTTTTGTGGCTAATTAAGACAATTAGGCTTACATGAATGGTCTGGAAGCAGGTGCTGGTAGACGTGGTGAAGAGTTATATTTTGTAGTCTTTCACTCCATTGCACTTTGAGTTGGGTGACTGACACTCAAGTAACACTGGAATCTGCTTGGGGCGCTTCACTACCATTGCCTTCCCACCTTTCCCTTCCCAGGCAATTGCCTTTTAAAATGTAGCTAGAAACATCAAAAGCATTATTACTGTAAAAATCAGTGTGAAATTAAAAGGGATAGGAATCAGCCATTTGTGTAGCAGGTTCTTTTCATGTCTCTGCAAAGATTTGCCAATTACAGTTCTCTTTTCTCCGTCAGAGTTGTTAACCTGTGCTGCTTTTATCTTGGGATCCCTGCCCAGGTTTCTAGTGATTTGTGGTCAGTTGAGATCTTCCTTCATTTCTGTCACTTGTTCCTGGGAGGAAGACTGGCACTGATAGGAAAAGTCTTGCTATTTTTAAACTGTCTCGGTGTTATGTCTCCTGCGGTTATACAGAGGAGGCAGTCTACTGTCTGTTTACTTTCATACCACCCATCTCTCAGCCTGAGTTTCTTGCTATGGCCCTGCTGCTGAGGATTTTTGTCTGATTTCTTTTAAAAGACTTTTTTTACAAGTGCATGGTATTGATCAATAGGGTCTTGTCCAGCCCTTTCTTTTGATGTATCCTTGGAGGTCCTGGATACGGAACGTTTAGCCTGATGTGTCTGGGTGGGAACGGGGATCTCTTTTAGAGGATCCAGAGCATGAAGTGAGGCTGGGGGCTTGCTGCATGCTTATATCTTACCCATTATAGGGACAGGATGCAGCCAGAGTAAGTGCTTGCAACAGGAAATTTGGACTTGTTCCTGGGTACTTGTTATTGCTATGCTTCTCTTTCTTCAGTTAGCCACATAAGCTTCTCTGCTACATTTATGACAGTTGTATTAGCTCATATTTTTTGCTTTAGTCAGATTTTTACTGCATAGAAGGTAAACTGTGGAGTAAAAATGAACACTTAGCTCCTTTTTAAATGCTGAGACTGAACTCTGTTAAGAGGGCATTCAGCTCCAGAAATAAAGTTGCAAAGTACTTGGCTAAAATTCTCTCAACTTTCTTAAATTTTGCTTGATTCAACTCTTCACTGATATCATACTAGAGTATATAGTAGGAACAATAGCAGAGAAATCCTGACCCTCTTGAAGCCAACAGGGAATCCTTTACCAAATATTTTGTACTGGATACCTTACTGTGACCAATGAATCCTAAAAATATAGAATCATAGAATGGTTTGGGTTGGAAGGGACCTTAAACATAATCCAGTTCCAACCATTTGGCATCGTCAATGGAGCAGGAAATACCATGGGGATTTCTCAGTCTGGAGGCACATGCAGGGCAGCCTTCTCCTGAAATAGCTAAAGAGTATGGGCAGTTGCCTAACAGTAACTCTGAGCTTGGTAACAGTACAAAGTTATCATGAGACTGTTTGTTGGGAAAGAGTTGATCAATAGGGTCTTGTCCAGCCCTTTCTTTTGATGTATCCTTGGAGGTCCTGGATACGGAACGTTTAGCCTGATGTGTCTGGGTGGGAACGGGGATCTCTTTTAGAGGATCCAGAGCATGAAGTGAGGCTGGGGGCTTGCTGCATGCTTATATCTTACCCATTATAGGGACAGGATGCAGCCAGAGTAAGTGCTTGCAACAGGAAATTTGGACTTGTTCCTGGGTACTTGTTATTGCTATGCTTCTCTTTCTTCAGTTAGCCACATAAGCTTCTCTGCTACATTTATGACAGTTGTATTAGCTCATATTTTTTGCTTTAGTCAGATTTTTACTGCATAGAAGGTAAACTGTGGAGTAAAAATGAACACTTAGCTCCTTTTTAAATGCTGAGACTGAACTCTGTTAAGAGGGCATTCAGCTCCAGAAATAAAGTTGCAAAGTACTTGGCTAAAATTCTCTCAACTTTCTTAAATTTTGCTTGATTCAACTCTTCACTGATATCATACTAGAGTATATAGTAGGAACAATAGCAGAGAAATCCTGACCCTCTTGAAGCCAACAGGGAATCCTTTACCAAATATTTTGTACTGGATACCTTACTGTGACCAATGAATCCTAAAAATATAGAATCATAGAATGGTTTGGGTTGGAAGGGACCTTAAACATAATCCAGTTCCAACCATTTGGCATCGTCAATGGAGCAGGAAATACCATGGGGATTTCTCAGTCTGGAGGCACATGCAGGGCAGCCTTCTCCTGAAATAGCTAAAGAGTATGGGCAGTTGCCTAACAGTAACTCTG
>NW_009953786.1:6465330-6471646 GCF_000747805.2 Chaetura pelagica | reverse complement strand
TGTTTTTTCCCTCCTGGGTGAGAACAATTGCTGGGACACAGCTAAATAGCAAAGCTATGTTTTGCCCATCTAGTTGTGGTTTAAGTGAAATGAAGGGGGGACAAAGCTTCCCCTCTCATGAAAGGGTGATTGGTACCTTTGGCACCTTTGAGCTTGCCAGTTAGCTCAGTAAGAGCAGTGCTTTCTCCGAAAGCAATGTAGACAAGTGTATTTGGATTTATCCTCCTCACCTGTAGAATTTTGGGCTCAGCCCAAACCACCTATTTTTCTCCTTTATGCAAGCTACCAGGCTAGGAGCTGGATCAGCAAAGATGATGACACAGATGGTGTGTCCTGGTCTGATGCTACAGGTGTTGTAGCCTCTGGAAAAAGGCAGGGCAGAACACTGTGACAGCAGCTGAATGTTGCCACAACTGAATTTGCCAGAGCTGTAAGGAAGTGAGGAATTAAATTCTTGCATTGTTTCCACATCTGAGTAATCTTCTCATCTCCTGTAGCTGTGCTGGGGAGAACAGAAAACCATTCTCAATGCTGGGACCTGACCTGTATGATCTCTGGCTTGTGCTTCTCAAGCTGTGAATTCCTTCTTAATTACTGTACCTCCTACCTTTCTGTGTGTGGCAAACCCAAATAAGTGACACACAAGCTCTAAACAAATGCATTTTGTTAGGTAGGTAGGCCAGTGATGTGCATAGTAAGAAGCCATGCCTGACTGACACGTGCCCAGCAGACAAATTTCTTCACACTTTGAATTGACTCTGTGTCAAAGCATTTCATGCTAACTGAGATCTGTTGAGGCAACAGAATTAACTTACACAATGAAGTATTTAAAAAATAAAGATAATACCAAAGCTTGTACTCAGTATCTAATTAAATACTTCCCTAATGCAGTGTCCCCATTTATAACACGTGAAGCCTGACTTATGTCTCCTGGGAGCAGGCCGGTAAAGAACAGCATTACAAATATTTATTTACTTCCCTTGTCCCTCACTGGCTTTATTTTAAGGGGTGTGCAAAACTGCACAGAAGCTACAGGGGAGAAAAAGCCCCCTGGGAAATCCTTTGTATCGGGATGAATTGGAAAAACAAACTCTGGGGTGCTCATTTGCCATGAATCACTTTTCACATCACGTGCGGAAAATGAATGAGGCGTCTGTGAATCTAATTCCCTTTGTCCCAGTTGTAAAGCAGATCAGCACAATAGAAGAGGCACAAGGCCAGCAAAGCAAGAGGTGGAAAGCAGGCACCACTCAGTGAATTAATTTCTAGTCATTGGAGTGCTGCTTGCTCCTTTACTTCTCTACGGATTTAAAGAACAAACACAACCTTATGGTCCCTGGGAAACGCCTTTGTTAAGCGCTGCCACTGAAGTCTCGCTGAGCGCGGTGGTGATGGTGGAGAACACGAATACTTCCCACTGTCAAGCTGGGTCTCTTGTCACTCTGAGTGGGAGGACAGAAAGCACACCACAACAGCCTTGTTGCACATTAGGAAAACAGGAGATCAGTGCATTTAAGAGTCTGTGTCATCCCAGGAGAAAAAAGATAAGGATCTAGGATCTTTCTCTTATTTTGTTTTTAACCTAACTTCAAGATAAAAATCCTACTAATCTCTTTCATGCTGAACTACATTTGTGACAGCTGTTTATTATTCTGAATTAGATTACATTGTTTCTTCTTTATTATCTTCTGACTAAATACAGTTTGATTTGTGTGTATGTGTCAAGTTAATTTGAAAGACTAAAAATATTTTACCTGCAAAACCCAGTGCTGGCTTGGGAGTGTAACTCTTCCATTCATTGTCTGGTTTATAAACCTCTCTCACTGCGTAAGAATAACTTAATTGCCCAGCTAAAAGGAAAATGGAAATTTAAAAAAATCTCACCACAGCTTTTGTAATGTATTTCCAAGTTGTCCTCTTTGCAGACTGTGTGCGTAGGCCATTCTGTGCTGGCATTGATGTAAACCAGGACTAAGATGACAAGAAGAACATTTGATGTCTTCATGGTGGTGGTGGTAGTTTGCAGGATTACTTTTCTGTTTCTTGCTAACTCTCTGTGAAGGGAGCTGTTCCTTCCTTTCTCCAAGGGAGCTCAGAGTTACTACATTCGAGCCTGCAGAAGGGTTAAGTGAGTCAATGCAGCCTTAGCTTCTCACAACGTGGTATAAACAAGAAGCTAATCAGAACTGGAGGGTGCTATTTCCGTGTACTTAGACTTCTGCTTTCTGCTCCACGTTAGTTTAAACAAATGACAAATGAGCTAATCACACCTACTCACTGCATGGCATAGCCCTGTCTTTCTGCCTGCTGGAACAATGCAGCAAACTGTTTAGTTTTTCTCTTGCTGCCAGTTTCTTCTCTTCAAGTCAAAGCATTTGGGTCAAGGCTCAAGACAGGCTTATGTAGCCCTTCTGGCTGCAAAACAATGTGAACGAAATTGCCCCATCTTAATCACACAAAGTCAGATCAAATTTTGCAAGATGGACAGTTTGGTTTCTATGGTGTTCTTAGTAACAAATCTGTCTGGTAAAGGGAAGCAAGGTGTGTCTGATGAAGCTGACACCAAATAACCAGGCCTTGGAACTTATGGGAATTAATGCTTTCTACTTGACTATGCTAAATACACTTCATGTCCATTTTCTTCAACAGTTCTTAGCCATGTGCTACTTAACAGTATACCAAGTCAGGTAAACCTAGTCTTATTTCTTTTCCTTCTTTCTTCCTGGGTATTTAACTGCCCATTAGTGACACTGTGCACTTGTTATTTGCACTAGAGTTTTTTAAAGCTGCACTTTATGAGATTAGTAGCTGTTGCAAATGGCAGGGAATGATCAGTACAGAAAGGAGAGAGTTGTTGCACCTTCAGTAAACCTCTTCAATTCCATTTAAGATCCAAGATCGGACTAGAATTTCAAACTGCAGCTGCCAAAAGGGTCATTCCTGGACAGAAAACCAACTGGAAAAAAGCTACAAGCTAAATTCAACCCTAGGGCAAATGTCTGCAATAATCTTCTCTGAGCTGGCGACAAAAGGAAATGTGCTCTGTAGCATGAATAAAAGTTGAATAAGAGATCACTTTGGTCATCTCAGTCTTTCTTGTTCTGAAGACTGCAATATGATTTGCTCTGCCACTGGGTAAGGTTGAAGAGGGAAAAGCCTACATACTTTAGCAAACAGGAGAGCACATAAAAAGATAATTATAGAATAATGCTGAACAGTAGAGCTCTTCCTCAGGCAAAATTCTGGTCTGGATGAAGGTAATAAAACTAAGCCCATAGATTGAAGAGGAGGCCAAGATTTCAATGATGATGCATTAAATTTAAAAGCCAATTCAATAAAGTCCAAGGGACCTTGCTTTGAATAATGAGGCTCAGGCCTGCTTCGTGTTTTTGGATACTAACATAATGGTAAATTTTATATACAGAGGTAGGTTGAAAACCCAGACAACTGTCCTTAGGCATGGAAGATGTGTAAGTCATGTAAAGAGATTTAGTTATATGGATCTGTCTGGTTTGACTGGACTTTGGTTGTATCCAGCTGATAGATGATGAAAGCAAGTGCAATAGCAAAGGGAATAGTAAAGAGAGACAATGTCTAGGATTACTGTAATACATTTAAACTAGAATCACATAAAGTAGGAGTCCCTTCTCACTTAGGTCTACAAAGGCAGTGAAAATTGGATATGGCAATTTATTACAAAATGCAAAGTACTTCAGATCAGGACTGTGAGAACATAACCTCCAGTAGTTTTTTTGATTTTTTTATGAATGGCATCATCATGATCCTTAATTTTAAATGTCAGCCTAATGCTCAATAACAATGAGCAAAGCAAATCAAACGATAGGGCAAATGTTTCAAAGACAGACCCACTGGGGATCACTAAATCAGATCAAGCTCAGGTCCTGTCCTGAGATGAAAATCATTGGAAGCTAGAAAATTATGTGAGAGAAATACCATACATGCTTGACCTGCTCTTACTCTTCCCTGCATGCCTGCTTGTTCACGCTGCTGGGTACAAGCTAGTGGTATAAATATGGAGCCTTGGTCTGGACTAGAATAGTTTACCTGGATACTAGGCTTGCTCTTGACTTCCCCTTCCCTTTGCCCAACCTATCCTGCTGGAACAGTGTTGCTAGTGCTCGTGGCTTTCAAAGTGCTGACTCAAAGCAGTGTTTTGTCTTTGCTGAAGCCCCATGGTAGAGGCTCTGCAGATACCCAGGAACGTGAGCCCTGCCTTCCAGAGATTTGAGTCTAAGTGCAAGCAGGCAGCCCAGAAGAATTGGAACAACACTGGGCTTTAGAAGTACAAGTCTTCCTGCTTCGCTGAAAGCAGGATGGCTGGGATAGATCTCCTAGTAGAAACCAAACAGGACTCTGTGATGGGCTCAGGAGCTCTCCTGTGCGCAGGCAAGTGTCGGCACCATTTCCCCGTCTGGTGCACAGATACTTTCTTGCTCTTTTGAGACAGCTACTTCATCCCTTTTTTTGGCAGCACTCCTGACACTGACTCAAAATTATGAGTCACAAGATTATATTTTTTTTTTGGTGGGTGCAAGGTTGGAACGTGTCTCTCAAATAGTTTTTAGGCAGCCAGTGTTCTGAGGGGAAACAGTCACTATAGCTAAGATTTTTGGAAAGCTGAGCTGTGACTTCCACTTTGCCCCACCATTTTATTCTCAGTGGGAAGGGGATTTTACTTTGAGTGGTTCAAGTTTACAATGTGTACTCCAGACACTGTTTCGTCATGTCATTCCCTGTGTAATCCTTGTATCTCCTAGAAAGAGCTTTATTACCAACTCCATCTGTTCTGAGAACTGCTTTCCCTTCAAACAGCCAAAGCCTGTGGGATGAGAAAACACATCTAAACCAAGTGGTATCAGTGCTGGCAGTGGGAATTCTGTTTTGGCAGGTTGCTTAGCTGGCCAACAACCGTGTTTCTTTATCTGTCTGATTGAAGGCTTTGACCATGGAGATAAGCAGCTAAAAAATGCCTCCAATGAAAGCTATTTTCTTGAAGAGGGGCAGTGACTTCAATGTTATCTAGAGCACTTATCAAGAAGATTATTATATCTGCAAAATAATTGGGAAGAGTAAAAGATACAAAGATAGCAGGCTAGTAAGAAAATAAATCTTACACCAATGTCTCTTCCTGGGTTGGCTGATACAAGACAACTGTATCAGCAAAGTGCCTCAGTATACCCTCTCCCCTAGTAGCTTATCAAACTAGTCTCTCATACCTATAACTAGTATCCAGTATTTTTGTTTGGTTTGTTTTGTTCCTTGTTACTTCATGACCCAGTTCTTCCCTTTTAGATTGCAGTCAATATTAAGTCGTAACTGATTTAATAGACAGCAACATCCACCGATTAGACAACATACTATTAAGTAGCCTAATTGTAGATATACTGTTAAGAGATACACTGTTACCATTAATTTACAATTGTATTATTTTGTACAGTTACCACCAAATAGAAACCTAATTTTCTATCTCAGATCTTGCAAATCACTCCCAACTATTTCGTTAGAATTTTGCCACCCTTACCACCCATGCTGCTTGGTGCCAGAGTCCAAGTCTGTCCCTTTTTGCTTGCCCCCCACTGACTCTTTCAGGCACGGACTTGATGGAGAGTCAGAATTACAGAATCACCAAGGCTGGAAAAGACATTTAAGATCCTCAAGTCCAGCCTATGACCTAACACCACCACATCGACCGGACCGTGGCACTAAGCCACATCCAGTCTTTCCTTGAAGACACCCAGGGTAGTGCCTCCACCACTTCCCTGGAAAGTCCATTCCAATGTCTAATCACCCTCTTCATGAGAATGTACTTCCTAATATCCAACCTAAACCTTGCCTGGAGCAGCTTGAGGCCATGCCCTCTTGTCTTGTTGCTAGTTGCCTGGAAAAAGAGCCTAGCCCCCACCTGACTGCAACCTCCCTTCAGGTAATTGAAGAGAGTGATAAGGTCCCCCTTGAGTCTCCTCCAGGCTAAACAACCCAAGCTCCCTTAGCCTATCCCTATGACTTTCCCTCTAGTTCTTTCCCCAACCTCATTGCTCTCCTCTGGACCTGCTCCAGCACCTCAATATCCTTCTTGCAGTGAGGGGCCCAGACTTGCTCACAGCACTCGAGGTGAGGTCTCACCAGTGCTGAGTACAGGGGGAGAATCACATCCCTACTCCTGCTGGCCACACTATTCCTGATGCAGGCCAGGATACTATTGGCCTTCTGGGCCACCTGGGCACCCTGCTGGCTCATGTTCAACCAGTTGTCAACCAGTACTCCCAGGTCCCTCTCTGCTGGGCTGCTCTCCAGC
>NW_009953786.1:6407085-6465301 GCF_000747805.2 Chaetura pelagica | reverse complement strand
CTGCAGCTTCTTCCTACCCTCCAGCAGATTGACACTCCCCCCCAATTTGGTGTCATCTGTGAATTTACTGAGGGTGGACTCAATCCCCAGATCCAGGTCATCAATAAATATGTTGAATAGGACTGGTCCCAGTACTGATCTCTGGGGGACACCACTGGTCACTGGATGCCAGCTGGATGCAGCTCCATTCACTATCACTCTCTGGGCCTGGTAATCCAACCAGTTTTTGACCCAGAGAAGGGTGTAGCTGTTGAAGCCATGGATTACTGACTTCTCCAGGAGG
This sequence comes from Chaetura pelagica, assembly GCF_000747805.2. Taxonomy (NCBI): domain Eukaryota; kingdom Metazoa; phylum Chordata; class Aves; order Apodiformes; family Apodidae; genus Chaetura; species Chaetura pelagica. The sequence goes on along the minus strand of NW_009953786.1, from coordinate 6,465,018 downwards.
ATGCTGAGGAGACTGTCAAAGGCCTTGCTGAAGTTGAGGCAGACCACATCCACAGCCTTCCTCTCATCCACTAGGCAGGTCACCCAGTCATAGAACGAGATGAGGTTGGTCAGGCAGGACCTTCCTTTCCTAAACCCATGTTGGATGGACTTGACCCCCTGGTTGTCTTCTACATACTGCTGGATGGCACTCAGGATGGTCTGCTCCATAACCTTGTCAGGCACCAAGGTCAGGCTGACAGGTCTATTGTTCCCTGAATTCTCCTTCAGGCCCTTCTTGTGGGTTGGCATCACATTGGCCAACCTCCAGTCATCTGGGACTTCCCCAGTCAGCCAGGACTGGTGATAAATGGTTAAGAGCAGCTTAGCCAGTTCTTCCGCCAGCTCCCTTAGCACCCTAGGATGAATCCCATCTGGACCCATGGACTTGTTGGGATCTAAGGGGCACAGCAGGTCCCTAACTTTTCCCTGATTCTCCTTTAATTGTTGATGTATTTACAAAAGCATTTTTTATTATCCTTTACAGAGATGGCTCATTTAAGTTCTAGCTGAGCTCTTTCTACATGCCCTTACAATATCCTTGAATACTTCCTGTTTCAGCTGCCTCTTCTTCCAAAGTTGATACACTCTTTTTTTATTTCTGAGCTCTTGCAAAATCTCCCCACTCAACCAAGCCAGTCTTCTTCCCTGCCAGCTCCTTTTTTGGCACACAGGGATAGCAGCTCCTGCACCTTCATCATTTCATTCTTAAAGTAAGCGCAGCCTTCCTGGGCTCCTTTGTTTTTGAGGGCTGCTTCCCAGATGACTACCTGAACCAGCATCCTGAAGAGACCAAATTCAGCCCTCCAGAAGTCCAACGTAGAGGTTTGACTGATCACCCTTCTAACTTCACCACAAATTGAAAATTCTATCATATCATGGTTGCTGTGCCCAAGGCAACCTCCAACCACTACATCTTCAACCTACCCTTCCTTGTTTGTAAACAGTAGGTCCAGCATGGCACTACCCCAACAGGCTCACTTATCAGTTGTAGCAGGAAGTTACCTTCCAGAAACCTCCTGGATTGCCCCCTTTCTGCTGAGTTGTACTTCCAGCTGACCTCTGGGAAGTCAAAATCCTCCATGAGAATGAGGGCTAGTGAACATGAGACATCTCTGAGTTGTTGAAAGATTGTCTCATCAGTCTCCTTATCCTGGTTGGGTGGTGTGTAGCAGACTCCCACTAGGATATCAGCCTCATTGGCTTTTCCCTTTATCCTTAACCATATACATTCTGCCATGGTGTGTCTAACATTGAATTCTAGGCAGTCAAAGCACTCCTTAACATATAACGCCATCCCATCACCTCTCTTGCCTTGCTTGTCCCTTCTAAAGAGCTTGTAGCCATCCATTGGGACCCCCTTGCCACACTCCTTGTGCCACACAGAAACTTGTCACCATTGCTTCTCCTCCTCTAGGCTGTCACACTCAGCCAGGCAGACAGGAGACGGGCAGTGGTCTGCACCATGAGCCCCACCTGTCTTCTGGGCCTGGCTCAGGGAGGCTAAATCACAGCACCAACAGCCTCTCTCCCTCTCACACTCCCTGAAGCTCCTTAGCCTCTCTGCTTCCTCCTTCAGCTGGGCAACCATGCCAAGCAGATTATTTATCTGCTCACACCTCACACGGGTGGTGTCTCTGCCATTCTCCAAGGAGAACAACAGGCTTTGGCACTCCCTACAGCCAGAGACCTGGAGCCCCACGTGTCTGTGAGGAACCTCCATTTGAGTTGCCACAGCCCTCCTGAAAACAGCTTTTGCCTGGGTGGAAACCATACTTAACCCTCTTTCTTCTCTAGCTGATTTTACTGACCTCTCCTTTCACACTCAGCCACGGGCCCTGCTCCCACTGTCCTCTGCCAAGGCCGCCTCTTTTTTTGCTCTTGCCTTTACCACCTCCCTTTCTCTACCCCAACTCTGCAAAAAACCCCACCTTTTAAAATTTTTTCTTCCTATTGCTCTCCGTTCTGCTACATCTGTGGTCAGATTTGATGTTTCCAACACCTTCATTCAGGCAATGTTGGGCTTACGGGGTATTGCTGATATAACTGTTTAGGCACAGACATCATCATAAGACTATATCCCAAAAACTCCCCTACAATTATTTCATTCTTATTGTCAATACTTTTTTAATTATTTTTTTTTTATTTTTAATTTTATTTTATATGTTCACCAAGGCAAATTATTCTGCTTTAGCCTTGATTCCTGTACCTACCTCCCATTACTGCAAGTAATTTCATATCCAAGGCACATCCCCTGTACCAAAGCAACAAAACTACGTGTTTTTCATACTCTGTTTTGTGCTTGCACAGCACCCCTGCCCTTGAATTGTTTTAATTACTCTCTGGGTTCCCTGCAGAGGTTTAGCTAGTCATGAGGCCTGGTGCTTCAGCGGGGCCTCTTGCTTGCGTTTGTATGACTGCACCTACACTATGACTTTTGCCAAAATCGTTATGGGTATGTTGTTTTTCCCATGCTCCTTGCCAAGGAGTTGTGTTTGCAAAGCTTTTTAAAACATGGACCTGGGTAGTGCTTCACCTGATCTCAGCAATAGGGTTTTCTCTTAAGAGTTTCTTTTATTTAAAGACTTTTTTTTTTTTCCCCTTCTGTTCTTCAAATACAGTATAAAGTGATTGCTAACTAAAGTGTAAGTTCTTTCTTTCAAGTCCAAATATTTTTTTTTTGCCTTCAATGTCTTTGTGTGTGCCTGTATCACACACTGAAACATTTCCACAGGGAAAGCTTCACTGATTTCTCTTCATTTTTCTTACAGTTCTCTCTGAACAAAAGCTTTCTGCTCCATACTCCTCAGAATGGGTCTCCTGCTAATGAAAGACAGCAAGTGAAAATTCCTCAGCAAATAGATGAGGCTTTTTAGAGAAGATACCTTCACTCTCTGTAGAAGTCAGCTTTTCCTACTGGGTGTGTAAGAGTGTATTTAATATTTTACTTAAAAAACCCAAGAAGGTCTAGAAATGCTATACAAGCTAATGTGCCAACCATCACCCCTTTCCAGCTGCACCTGAGTGAAGGTGAGTTTTGCTTTCTGGTAATTCTGCAGTGCTGGGGGCATTTGAAGAGCTGCACCCCCAGCCACGTTTCTGACGGGGGTCATGTCCACTGCACAAGCCCTGCAGGAGCAGAGACCAGCAGGCCCTTGACCCTCCAAGGCTTCTGCCTTCCACAGGGTGGAGAAGTTTCTGGGACTCACCCAGCACCTCCTTGGCAGGCACCCAGCTTGTGCAACAACCACTTGTCCCTGCAGTGCTCCAGGACCAAACGGAGAGCTGGGGCTGAGACTGCTGCAAAGTGACAAACATTGATGCTAAAAGGACAAGCACAAGACCTTCATGGCTGTCTGTGGTGGGACTGCTGCTCAGGAGTATGTGCTTCTTGAGAAACACTGATGCTGTTTGTATATAGCGTGAGTCTACATGGTCTAGTGGGAGGTGTCCCTGTCCATATAGGGGGGTTGGAACTAGATGACCTTTAAAGTCCCTTCCAACCCAAACCATTCTATGATTTATAATGCCCAATATTTCAAAGACTTCTTTGCAATTTCTGCGCTGTTATTATATAGCATCTTCATATTAGAACGACAGGTTATTTGTTAAAGCTCCATTTAAGTTATTTATAAAGTGCCGGAAGACATGATGGGAAGATTCTGAGGTTTGGGCTTGTAGACTTCTACTGGCAGCAGAAGAATTTGAAACTTGGTCTGAAGTCAATGGGTGGTGCCCAGGCAAGAGTAGTTGTCTGGTTTCCAGCTTTCCTTTATCACTGTGTGTTATTATTGCCCCCAGTTGTACTGCTGTGCCAGGGGCTTTTTAGTAAGACAAATTCTGTGGACATCCCCAAGGAAAGAACTGTATTGTCTCCTGTATGGCCTCCTCCCTTCGGCACCTTCTTTCTGAAGGAAAAAAAAGTGTCAGAGATCATGGTAGGTTTGGAGCAGGAAGGCAATTCTTACATATTCCGCTGCCATTTGTTTGCATGGAGGTAGAAAATGTAGGACAAATTTGTTCTGGTGCTCTCTGAAGAGGGCAGGTGTGTTTGTGTTGTGGCTCTGGTGACTCCATGTATGGAGTGAATGACTTAGAGTTTTGGATGCTATTCGTGGATGAGTCTTGCAGTGTTTGTCAACTCATCTGCAGGGAGCACTTTTGAATAAGGGAATGGGAAGGAGGAAAGCAGACCCAGCACCACTCAGAGCAGAAACAGAGTGCATACACTTATTTGTGGTTTGCATTGCCTTATTCATCATGCAAATGTACAGGAACCAAAGGCTGGAAAGAAATTCTGGCCTTGAAGTTATGTGGTTTCTCAAAGGGTAGTAGGGGTGGAGGTGACAAAACCAGCTTTGGTGCAAAGAGAAAAGCATTCATTTGCTTCTGCCTCTCCTCAGTTCCATCAACCAAGCTCAGTAGCTATGTGGAGTTATTACTGTGACAGTCATGTTCTGAGGTGTGTGTGAATTTCTAGTGAATCCTGTTCATCTCAGAAAATGCCACTTCACTGAATCCAGAGCTTCTTATGGAAATACTTGTAGTATGTGGTGGGCATGTGCATACTAGCAGGAGAGATTTTTCAGCACCAGGAGCAAGAGCTGCAGTTAGCAGAAAGCTCTGCTTCAAGAATAGCCTTGAGGCACTTTATTTACTTCTTGTGAGGCTGGGGTGTGGAGAGACTTCTCCTGGGCTAACACATTCTGAGCTGCCATGGGACTGACCTCCTTTTGTTCAGATGAAGCTCAGAATGGGAGAAGCTTGGAAACCTCAAGCTTCAAAGGGGTTGTAAGGGGTGTTTCACACTGTCCCTTCAGTGGACTTCGTCTCAGTGTCTGGCAGTGGCAGCAGCAGCAATATGGTGAGAAGCTGCTTTGGTGAGCAACCTTTAATTAGCTAAGGAAACAGGCCCTGGCTTAGCATGAACCGGGCAGGTTTCTGTGTCAGAAGTCAGTATCTGTGTTACTTCATGGCTGCACTTGTGAGAAGTTCTTTGGCCAGGCAATGTCTTTAAATTGCTGTTGAATCAGGATCACAGTGGATCAATGGCCTCTGTTAAAACCCTGTGGCCCTCCTGGATGGACTAAATTTGTTTGCCAACATTACAGTCCTGGTGTGCAACTTTGGATGATGAGGATTGTTGCTGGTAAGGCAGTAAGGAACAGCACACCAGGACAGCTGAAATGAGATATGGTGGCAGCTTCTGTAACTCTGGTAGGAATGGGTGTTTCTCCATCCTGGCTAGTAGAGTTTCCTCTGTATCCATAGGGAGATGAGTCTCTGTAGAATAAGCTCGGGTTGCTGCCTGGGAAATGCTAAGTGGTGGCCAGGCACTCCTTCTGTAATACATCCTGGAACCTTGTGACAGAGCAGACTCAGCAAAGGACTAGTTAATGTTTGATGTAAAGGAACAGGGTTTCTGACCCTACAGACAAATCCTGTTTATGAGTGATTCAATAGTGCAGGAAGGGATATCTATGGATATCAGGTATTCATAGCCAAATACACACAGTGGAATGGTGTGAAGTTTTGCAGTCACGCCTGTATTGTGTTCGGAAACTGGCAACTCAGCAGAGATGTACATTGAATAATCATCCATAGGCAGGGGTAAATAGCTACCCTTGTGCTTCTGGGTCACCTAGCACTGGTAGTCTTTATCCCCTAAAATCATAGAATGGTTAGGGTTGAAAGGAACATTAAAGATCATCTAGTTGCAACGCCTCTGCATGAGCAGGGACACCTTCCACTAGACCAGGTTCCTCAAATCACTTTCTAACCTGACCTTGAACACTTCCAGGAAGGGTGCATCCACAACTGCCCTGGGCCACTTGTTCCAGTGGATCACTGCTCTCACACTAAGGAATTTCTTCCCAAGACCTAACCTAAATCACCCCTCTTCCAGCTTAAAACCATTACCCCCCATCCTATTACTATGTACCCTGGTAAAAAGTCCCTCCCCAGCTTTCCTGTAGCCCCTTCAGGTACTGGAAGGCTGCTACAAGTTCTCCTCGGAGCCTTCTCTTCTCCAGGATGAACAGTCCCAACTTTCTCAGCCTGTCTTCATAGGAGAGGTGCTTCAGCCCTCTGATCATCTCCATGACCCTCCTCTGGACTTGTTCCAGGTGCTCCATGTCCTTCCTGTGTTGGGGGCTCCAGAACTGGACACAGTACTCCAGGTGGGGTGTCCAGTTGACTTCCACACAGGCCTGACATGAAAACTTTAAAAACATTCCCATAACCACATGCTGGCAGGTATGTAACAAGTGTCTGTGCATCGAGAGCACTGTAAGAGGTGGAGCAATTGAAAGCAGAGGTTTCTTAACATCAACAACAACAACAGACATTGTGAACAAGCAGCTCAGCACTTGAGGCAAGAAAGTAGATCTTGCATTAGGCAAGGATTTTGAATTTCATCAACCTACTTTGCCATTTGCTCCCTTTTGGTACCTGAGCATTCTGTAACCTGTCTATCTCCTGTCCTTTCTGACTGGTGGGTGGTGAGGTTGGATTTATTTGGATGCATGGAAGAAAGGAGGTGAAGAAACTACAGCTGAAGGAGGGCTAAGTTTAAACTGGATTCTGATGGCTTTTAGCAGTGAATTTCATACTGGTCAGCCTACTGCCAAGAAGTTATGAGTCTGATGCAAATGAATTTCATAGCTGCTGCTGATGTTCTTCCAGCGGAATCGTGTCTGCTAAGTGAGTTTGCAGTTGCTCCCAGTGAAGCTATTCCTGAGTTTATCCTGCTGTTCTCAGACTGTAGACATACAGGGTTTCTGAGTGTGCCCTTGTCATTAGCATGATGGAAACGATTAGAACACAGGGAGTCTGCTTTCTCAGTGGCTTGTGCTGGTGTTTGAAATGTTGTTTTGTTGGAAGCTATTGCTCCCTCTGTGTTGAGCATAACTGTAATTGTGCAGAGTGCTTCACTGCTGCTGCAGCTGGATCCAAGTCTGAGAGGAGGGAGCAGAGACTGCTACAGACTTCTCTTGCCTAGGTGGGAGGGTGCTGCATCCCTCCCTTCCTCAAGTGACAGGGCTGCTACAGGGATGGCTTCGGCAGAGGCAAAGGGTTCAAAGATTTCTGACCTCTGAGTTCTTTGCTCAGTCTCCTGAGGGTGCCAGTGCAGTGAGTGGTTCTCCACCCTGCTACCTTGGCCAAGCGCTCCAGCAGGCACAGGTTGGTGCGGATTGCATCTGATGTGAGGGAGGGATAGAGCTGAACGCAATCTGTGACAGGAATTTGCCAACAAGGCAGCAATATAGAGATGGGATTATACATGCAAAGGACCGTTTCCACTTCTCTAATGTTTCTAGAGAGAATGACTGGAGCCATTTTAGGACGGGACTGCTACTCCTTGCTCTGTGTCAAGGGTGGGGCAGCAGGGATCCCTCTTCAGCAGTAAAAGAGGATTAAGAAGTCCAGGAGCAGACAGCTGTAATCTGTGCATTACCCTTGGTTGCTGCTGAGACAAAACAGTGATAAAAGCATCCTCTTTGGTCCGGGGCCTGGCCTGATACCACATTACAATGCTGACAATGCCATTGTGCCTCTTAAGGAAGACAAACTTGCATTCTTTAATATTAGTTTCTTAGGGATGAGGCAAGTAATATATTAGGGTAGGCTGCTTTTTCTCAATGGATATTCAGAGAGCAACATCTGGGAGAACTTCCAGCTCATGCTAGCTCCTGTTTCCTTAAAAAAAGTCAGTATGGATCAGAGCCACAAGGTATTTCTAGTATGCAGATTGCCAGAGATCTAAAATTAATGTATGAATCTTTTTGTCCCAAGAGACTAGAGTGACTATGGATAGCTTTCTTCAGAAAAGCCTATCTAGCTATAATGCATGATAGCTTTGCCTTCCAGGTAGGCAAATACAGGCTTTCTGAGTTAGCAAGGGCATGACAGTTTGGACTAGCTAAGCCAAATTTGGACGTTGCTGAGATGAAAAAGTGAGATTTTTTTTTTAGGGTTTCCTCTGGCAGAGAAATATTTCACTAGCAGCCTTGGTCAAAGCCTGTCTGAATCTGTTTCCTCGTGGGAACATGCTCATCTTTCCTCCCACTTCTGTTGCAGTCTCTTCCAGAGGATTGGTGATGGTGAGAAGGAGCAATTGCATTGGTTTTGAGGACTCAGTTTGCTGTGAGCACCCCAGCCCAGGCTCTGTGCTGGCTGGAAAGAATGACGTGAGGAAATAGGATTGCAGAGCCTGGGGGAAAGCTTTGCAGACCACCTGGCCTTCAAATTCCTGGCACTGCTTAAACGTGTCTCTGTAGGAAATCCATGTTCCAAGTCAAGCTCAGGTCACATGAGAAAATGAATTTGGCAGGAATTTTGACTCCCTACTGATCTGCCAACAAATCCACCCCAAGCATCATCTTGCTCCATGGCTCTACACTTAGAATAGAGCAGCACAACTGACAGCCTATTGTAGAAAAAAATACACTTACAGAAGAGCCTGGAGGTGGCTTCTGCAGGCTTTTCCATCAACCAATGCTGCTGCAAGCTGACTTTCCTTAGCAGTGTGTTCTCCTTTTACAGAAAATAAAAGACAAGGGCTGAAGGAGGGCTTGAAAGCAAAGAGAATTAAGGTGACAGGGAAAAAAAAAAAAATCCTTCTATTTAGTTTTGTGTTCCTACTGTCCTAGGAAGGCTTCAGGTCTCCTGAGTGGTGTTTAGACACTCAAAATATGTACAAATGTAGGGACAACTCATACTTCTGTGCCCAACTGACCTCCTCTGACATCATTACTAGCAACTGGTGAGATGTTGCCAAGTGCATTTAAGTGCCATTTTGTGTATTGTTTTTCCTAAAATATCTCAGCTTCAGAGCAAGGTGCATAAAGAAAATGAAATTCAAAATTACTCTGGCACAATTATAGCACAAATAAGCAGCTATTGAGCTTAATACAGATGCCATGATGGGAAATAAAATCTAATTTCCTCCTTTTTTTTTCTTTTCCTTTTTTCCCTTTTTGTTGTTGTTTGTGTTTTGTGTTAGGTGCTCTGTTATCATCTTTATGTGGGATGTCCAGAAATTTTATTGCATTGAGCACATCTGCGAATTGGGAGGTCTCTTTATTACAGAAGGCAGAGATTTCTGAGATGGGCTGTCAACAACTTGCAATGCTTTAACATCTCTTCAAGGTGACTGGATGATGTGCTTGGTACAACAGTGCCCCTTGGGGCAGTATAACTGGAAACATGGGACTTCCTGTGCAGGCCACAAATTTTTGAAAATTAGAAGACCAAAATTAGATATGTAAATCAACCCTTCTGTAGGCATAGGCACAAACGCAACTATGTAAGGTCCTGGTTGTCACGATTGCTGCTTAAAGTTCTAACTGTGGGTACTCAAGGCTGAAAGTCTGAGCTGTGATGTTTCCTAGAAGAACTGAGTAACCATGTTTGAGTAGTTTTCCTTTAAGTTTGTGAACATGGCTGTATTTGTGTTTATTCGTGCATTTGTTTCTGGATCATATAAATGCAAGACATAATATTTATCTTCCATAAGTAAATTTATTTAAACAAATAAATATGAAAACAATGCATATAAATACTTATTTGTTTGCATTTCTATTTAGATGACCTAAGTTCTGCTAAGAGATAATCAGAAATACCTAAACTATTCACTGGAGTTAAGAACAACCTGAAGAAAAATCTTTAAAAATCCAGGTATCAGAAAAGCAGCTGAGGTTGATGGCAGAGATCCCTCCCTTGGTAGTCATGCAAACAGTGTGGGTATGGCTCTAGTCACTGCAGCACTGTGCGTGAAAGACAGTATTTTGTTTTCCTTCAGGTTGTCTCAGTTAGTGCTCTCCTGTCTTTATGAGGACAAGGAAGAGCTATAGGCAGGAGTCTGAGAGCAGAGGTTGTGACATGCCCAAGGTCTGGAGCCTGGGATCTGAATTCTCATCTTTCATCTTTATGAGTGTTGGTACCACATCTGCTCTGTGGCTCCCAGGGGACGGAAGGGGCTCTGGCTTGTTAGTGGGAAGTGCTACTGCTCCCAGTTTTCTGTGTCCAAATATGTGAGCAGCAAAGATGCTGAAGGAGCCAAGTTATTTCTAAGGTGAAAGGGCACCTGCTTGAAGATGAATGAGACATCCTCCTCCTTCCCTAGGCAGGCAGGGGGGGTGGATGCCAGCAGTGGCTCAAAGGCGGTTTGTACACTGGGGATAGTTTTCAAGGTGAAAACATCAATTTGCCAGTGCCACCCAAATTTGAAGAGGCTGAAGGAGAGACTCAAGACTTGTACTCTGCTCAGACCAGCACTCTGGATGCCAGAGCAGGTAGCCTATTAATAAGTCAGTTAAAGGATGTAGTTAAGCACTAAAAAGGATGTGAAAGACTTGCATTGCAGGGAGGAAGCAGCACATTGGAAGTTTTCCCTGAAGGCTTTGCCTGCATGTGTCTTGCTGCAACTGAAGCTTTCATGTACAATTCTGGGTTGTCGTTTTCCCAGGAAGGGCTGTAGGGCCCTCCTGGCGTGGAGGGTTGGAAGAGGAGAGCAGAGGGATGGCCAGGTCCGGCTGGAGGTGCCCTGGGTGGCTCCTCACATCAATTTGCAGGCGAGCCACCTGATGGTGCTGTTTGCTCAAATTCCCGGCCGCCGTCAGCCCTCCCAGCCCGCAGAGCTGTGGACTTGTATGTAGATCTGTCTTATCACAAGGCCTTTAATTAAAAAATAAATTATAAAAAAAGGTCTGTGACGCCTACCTGGCTCTGGCAGTGGGAAGTCACCTTTCTGTGAGGCCCTGGGGCAACAATAGATGGGGGTTTTTTAAGCTCGATTTCAAGGAAGGGCCTTGAAAAAGGCCTGGGTTTTCTGCATTTTGTGGAGGCTGACAATGGCTTGCTAGGTTTTCCTAATTTACTTTGCATTCTCCTCACAGTTTCCACTGTGGAGCTTTCCCGTACAAGGATTAACCATCACAAGCGGTGCAGTGCAGCGCTGGCAACCTCCCTGGAAACCACGCATCCTGAATAATGATGAGAGCTAAAAGCAGGACAGCAAATCTAGCCTTCTGTTCCCTAAGTCAGCACTGGCTAACACCACCCCAGACAAAGAGGAGCGCTCGACACCACCCCCGTTCTCAGAGCCTGCCCCATTGCGAACCTGGATCCCTCTCTGCAGGGCCTCACATCAAAACACACAGGCAAGGCAAGAAGTGTACTGTGAGGATGCTTCTGCCCAGCACCAGGCACCTACTGGGGGGGCCAGGCTCCTCATGTGCTTTGGAGGGTGCAGGCTTGTGTTTGCCATCTTAGGGACTGAGCTTCTCAGTGAAGGACTGGTGGTTCAGTGCTCGGCGATATAGGTGCAGCGGATGGGAGTGACTGGTGTTAACAACCAAGGCCATCACACAAGGAGAGCAAAACAGCTCATTCCGATGTCCTGCCTCATCTGGTTCATTTTCTAATTGTGACAGAGGGCAGGGAGCAAAATTTATCCCAGATTGCCCCACTCGCTCCCTGCACAGGCAGCGTTGCCAGTGGGTCCCTCTGAAGTTAATGGGCGGGCTCCTCGTTTGTTTCTCACTGTCAGGATGATGAGTCCAACTAGATTTCTCTCTGTTTGTGTTTGCTGCTTGTCTATGCTGACAAAACATGCGTAGTTTGTAGCTCCCTCGCTTCAGCTGGTTGCTGTTCCATTTTAATGTGAGGTGCTTCGTCAGAGGTCATTTACCCAGTATGTTGCTGGGCCATTTACAAATAAGAGCTGATGAATATTTCATCGTCGTTCACCAGGAATTCTGTTGAAGTGTGGAGCTTCATGGCAGTGAGTCAGTACATGATGCACTCGACCTGAAATTGTTTCCTTGCTGCATCTTTCATCAAACGTACTAATTGCTGACACGGAGGAGGTAAAGTTGGTGGAAGGGGGAGGACTACATGTATGTATTAATGTAATAATGTTCATTATCTCACCTTGCTTCTATTTAAATATCCCTGGAATTAGCGTTGCTCCAGGAAGGGGCCCTTTCAATGAAAAAGCAAGAGCAGCCATCTCTTCCTGTTCGCTCTGACAGCAATACCAGGCTGGCTTTCCTTCCTGCAGTGCCACACCTCCAGGAGGAAGGCTCTGCTGGGCTCAGAGACTCCCTCTTAAGTTCCAGGAAGAGTGAGTCCTTGCAGCGGAGTGGATGGTGAAACCAATTTATCTTGTTGCAAAATATCCTAGTGGAAGCAGGTCACGGTGTGCAGGCAGTGTTAGTGCTTGCTTGAGACTAAGAGCCTGGAGCTCTGGTTCTGCAGGGGGAGACCCAAGCCATTTGTTTCAGAGTCCAGTGGAACCAGCATCATTAGATCTTTTATTGCTGAGCCAACTAAAAAGAATGGAGGCTGGGATAGAGTACTGAGGAGCAGGAGTCTATAAAGGTAGTTTACCCAGCAGCTGCTAGCTGAGAGGGAGGATGTTGCTGTACTATGACAGTGGAGTGGCAGCAGAAAGTCCCATCTGGATGGTGCAGATGTGCTTGTGGCAGTGCCTCTTGCCTCACCTGCTAACTGTGGAAAAGCCAGCAGGAAGGTCTTCTCCTGTTACAGTGCTGTTTATGCCACAAATATTTTGTATTGCACTCCTGGATTTCCTGGACTGTGCAGCTTTCATGATAAATGATGTGGTAGAGAGCATTAAGGCACATTGTGTTTTACTAGTAAGAAAGTAATGCAGCCAGAGAGGTCCTGTAACCCTCCAACCTTCTTCAGCCCTCTCCCATGGTGGTGCTGAAGCTGAGCTCTGGGGGTCTACCAGTAACAAAGGTTATTGTAGCTGTGCTGGACACAGGAGAAGGAAAGAAGGCCACATGTAATTATCCTGCTATTACTATTGTCTGCTTCCGTGCATGCTCAGAAGTTTCTGTTTGCTGCCCAGACCACAGGGATGGGCTGCAAAATGTGCCTGCTCTTCATTTACTACTGGCTGGTTACCTGGTGCTTCAGAGCTGGAACAAGAGAGAGAAGCTGTGAATATACAAAATCTGGCAGCTGTGAGGGAGTAGGGGGTCATCTTGACAGATGCAGAGGAGAAAGGCTGGTAGTTTGTAACTGGGCTCCACAACTCTTCCGAGGGCAGAAAATGAGATGGGCTCCTCTTCTCCATCTCAGCTTGGCCTACATTACACAGTTCACACATCTCTCAGAACTGCAGTTTGTCTGGCGCAGCACAGGGCAGGCCATCCCATGCTGTGCTGTAGGTAAGGTTCTGCAAACCTGGTTGGGTGCCCTGCTTTGTGTGGAGCTCTTGCCATACACTGTGCAGAACAGGAGCAGGATATGGAAACTGGGCAGATGTGGACTCAGCATTGTGTTCCCTGGACTACTGGCTTTTTTTTTCATGCTGGCGATACTATCTAGTCACTGCTATTCAAAGGGATCTGTTGTGAACTTACAGAACAAATGGACTCAGCCCTCAGCACCTAACTACCTGGAACGATTTTTAATCTTAATGATCTCTGGGGTTTTAATTTTAGAGGTTTTTTTTTTCTTTTCTTTTCTTAAGATTCTGTGAAGTCTCTCTAGCATGGACAGCCCACCACTGTGTTATTCAAGTCTGCCCATGTCTGTATGTGCATGTATATGTATATGCATATGGTATGTTTTCTCTTATCACATATTTTGACATAGTTCCTGGGAGCATCCCCCAGGAGAGCTTGGGTTATCCTAGGTACAAGGTCATAGCTGCCCTTTGGTTAGTGGGCTGGATTTCCTCAGAAAGAGCCCAAACCCAATGAAGACAGTGGGAAGATTTGGTGTAGAAGCAGAGCTAGAGATGGACTTTTTGTGACTAGAAACTTTAATTTCCATCCTGCCAGAAGCATCACTTATATGTCTGGAAAAATCAACCTTTTTGACTCCTTAAGCCCCTCAATAGTTAGTTTCTGCTTTTTGAGTAGGTCTTGGAAGGTTTTTGTTTGTGGGGTTTTTTTCTCTTCAAACTTGACTAATGTCTTAATGGTTTTTCGGGCTGGTATCCTACGATACAGACTGCTCCCTGAAAATCACTGAAGGGCAGACCATCTTGTAAAAGGATGATATCATCTGGAAGTTAGGAGTATGGGAACTTGATGCCAATATTCATGAAACACAATAAAAGCAGGCAGTGTGGAAAAAAAAAAGTGAGAGTGTCTTAGACTCCATTGCAGTCTTTATTGGACTTCTTAGTAGATTTTTTTTTTTTTAAATATAATTGGATTTTTAATTTGACCAATTGTAATGACAGAATGAAACTGATTATGTTGCCAGTTCTTCCAAAACAGCTCAATTAACTTAGAGATCTTTGTAATATAATTAAGAACTTTTTGTAGAGTGAGAGTTCTTTTCTGTGGGGGTGCAGGCATATGTGGGTGGTTACTCAGAATATGTGGTACTCTAATCACTTCTCACTGTCTATCTTCCACTCTTTCTGATGCCCACAGATATTATGGGCCAAAATTTACTACTTATGTCATTCCAGAAATAAACAGGACTAGTCATAGGGCAAAACATGACTTACTACATAAAAAGTGACAGAAATTGTACCTGAAGAATGGAAAAAATAAATGGTCATTTTTAATAACAGTTTCCAAAGTGGAAAAGCAAATGAACAAACTCATATTAGGGTCTAGAAGAAGAAAGAATTATTACCATTCTAGAGAACCTTGGTTGAAGTGGGGGCAATTGCAATGGATATTGCTATTTGAGGTGGAGTTTCAAAATTCTGATTCAGGATAGGTTTTCTCAGCAGCATAACTGACATTTCCCAGTTTTTCACACTATGATTTTACAGTACTTCAGTCATGAGTTAAATAAGTTCAGATATTGCATAAAAGAGTAAATGTAGCACATTTTACTTTCTTACTTAAAAAGTAGGTGCTGCAGCTGTCCATGTCCTCTATTAGTAACTTTTCTCTCCAGACATGGATGCTATGTGCTTTAGAAGTCCATCTGCCAGTTGATGTCTTTGCTTGTCCATCTCTTTAAGAAAACTGAACTGTGAGAACCATCAAATGTGTTTCAAACCTCATTGTAAATTGGTCTGAGCCACTTTTTTCTGCTGTTTCCAGGGTGGTGGTAAGGCTTACTGATAAGAAGCCCAAAGAAATATGGACTGGGGGGGTATCCCTAGGTTTCTCTTGCTGTTACCAGCCCATGCAGAAATGCTAGCCTACTTCCACCTCTAGCAGCCCTGCATTTGGTGATACTGAAGACCAACAGCAGACTGAGCTGTGTTAGCGGCAACTTATTCATCAGGTCAAGGGAGGTGCTTATTTTCCTTTGTGTGGCGCTTGTTAGGCCATATCTGGTGTTGTGTGCCCAGTTCTAAGTCCCTAGCACAGGAGGGATATTGGGAAGTTGGTGTGAGTCTAGTAAGACAGGTTGGGGGCTTGAGTATATGCCATACAAGGACAAGTAGAGGGAAGGACAAGAGGCAACAGACACAAGTTACAGCATGAAAAATTACATCTAGGTATAAGGAAGAAAATCTTCTTAGGGAAGGTAGTTGAACACTGAAAGAAGCAGTCCAGAAACCCTGTAGGATCTAATCTTTGGAAGTACTCAGCTTTAGAAGTTGGACTAGATGATCTTCAGAGGTCCTTTAACAATTAAATTATTCTGTGGTTTCGTGATTTATGATTGGACTTAACGATCTTCAAGTTCTTTTCCAACCAGGATGATTCTGTGATTTTGTGCAAGAGTTTGTGCAAGTGTCTCACACAATCTGTATGGCCTCTGTGATGCATCAGAAAGACTTCCAAGCAAATGTTTTGTGCTCTCTCTTGAAAATGAAATTCCTTCAGTACTCTCCATACCATGAGAAGCTCTGCCACAACTTTGCAGGCTGCCACTCCTTAACCCACGCACAGAGAACTTTGTCTTTGCCTGTATTTTCCTATAAGTGAAAATGGCTATTAAACCCATCCTTAAAACCTCCAAGGACAAACACTGCACAGCTTCTTTGGGCTATGACTCTTCCAAAGAGGACAGTTGTTCCTAGTTTTCTGGAAAAAAGTTGGTAAGCTGAAGCCCTAGTTCAAAGGAGTATGTCGCGTTGTCAGCAGAGAGCTGTGAACAACCTGACTACGGCTTGAATAAGTCATTAAAATGTCCTCCAGCTTTCTCTTTGTGAAGTGGATCCAGTAACACTAAAGGTGCCAGAGAGACTGTATCCTAGTTCAAGTTGCAGCTGAGCTTCAATGCAATCACAAGTGCTGGCATCCTTGTTGCCTTCAGCTCTGGAACTCATCCAGTTCTGGACAAAGTCATGCTGGCCTTAAAATCCAGAGCTGAACTCTGGAGGCAACATGGGTTGATTTTTTTTTTGTTAATTTGAAGTGAATGAGAGAAACAATTGCTGTAGGGCACTCTTTTGTTAGTAGTCAGTAAAAGTAAGAAAGTTCAGTATTTGTTTGAGATCTCATGCAAAGATATGTTGATTTTGAAACTTCTTTGCAGAAGCTGCTGTGAGCCGGGAGCATTGCAGTGTATGCCAGCTTAGCAGGAAGAGGCCACAAGTTACTGAGTTTGACCCAGGAGTTCCTGGTTGAAAGATTATGGCCTGTCCTCTGTAGGAAGCCAAACAACTGTCAGGTTTCGGATCAGCAAAGTTCCTCAGCACTGAGTAAGCACTTGCAAAGTCCCCCTTGCCAAACTTTTTGTAGTCTCGACACTTTCATGAGTTTTCATGAGTGAATGGATCTGTGATGGGAGTGTAGAAGACCAGTGTGATTAACTGTCTGAGCTAACACCAGCTCCAGAAACTTTTTTGAGGCATCTGCCCCAAACGCTGACAAAGACTGGCTAGTTTTTTTAGTAGATGGAAAAATTTCTTGCTTCTGTTTCCCTGTTTCCTTTTCTACTTGATGAAGCACCTTTTCCAGGTCAGCTTTAACAGGATAGATGAATTTCTGGCATTTATCTTGATACCCAATGGCAGGAAAAAAAATAAATCAATATTTAATAATTCCTCCTTAACACAGCCCTCCTGTCTCCTTGCTCAGAATATTCAAGGTCACCAAGTGCTGTTCAGAGGCATGGGGGCAGTAAAAGCTGTGCTCTGAGAGCTATCAGAGACTGTGTGTTAAGCTCATAGATTGCTCTCCCCATGACAGCATATAGTAGTAATCTTAATCTGTCGTACTCACGTGGCTCCCTTCTTAACTGAGCAAGTACAAGAAACAGCTTGTTAGAACTGTTGCACATGTTTCCTTTGGATAATGATGCCCTCTATCAGCCTATTAATAGTAGAAGCAATGTTTAATTAACGGCTTTCCTACAGCCTGTGTCCCCCTGTGGTCTGGCTCTGAACTCTGTCATGGTGGTTTTCTCTTTGTTGTCATAAAGGTATCTCTTTTTGTTCTCCTAGAAATGAATGGCAAGCTAATGTTTGTATTTAAGGATCAGTTAAGGTGATAAACATGTCAGACAGTCCTCAGCCTGCTGAGTTTACTTCACTCAGAGGGAGTGAGAGGGTAGAAGTCATCAGAAGTGTGCAAGTGACACAGGCTCCAAATTTAAGGAAGTGGGGTATCTAGAAGCTCAAATTTCACTGATAGTTCATGAGATCTAGGCTGTCAGATTTTTACAGGGTGCTGTACCTGAGTGTAGACATTTCCCCCACATACTAGTCAACAGAACTAGGCTGGTTTTCCATGAGGCACAAAGTGCTTTCCAGCAGATGTTTAATTGAGTAGTGTAGACTGGACATTCTGTTTCTTTTTTTCTGAATTTCCCCTTTCAAATTGTACTATTATGTCTCCTTTACAGTTCTGCATGTTGTTTGTGTAAAGATCAAATCGTTATGGGAGGAATCCATCTGTGATCACTGATCCCAGGATAGCTCTCTGTAGGATTCCTGCAACGTAGTGCACATGTGGTCATATTTTACCTCCTGTTTTGGTCAGTTCTCCCACTTTTTACGTTCTGTGTTGGGCTCCAAGTTTCAGGGGTATTCGCTATGTGTATCTGCACTGGCCTTACTTTCAACTTAATTTTGTGTTGCTTTTTTTGTTGCCTTTTGCAGATAATCTGCTAGTAACGTTGCACTTGATAACGAGCAGGTAAAGCCTCTCATTCTACTGAGTAGCCATAGGCCTGCCTTAGTGGTTTCATGTACAGAGAGCTGAGTTTTAGAACCATCAGTTTCCACGATGAGCAACTTTTTCCATGTTGACACTGCAAGTTACAATAGAAAAAGTTTGGAGACCTCATCTCTGCCTATAAATACACCAAATGAATCTTTGTTAGCCTCTTTTGAGGTCTTCTAACTTAAACTATGTGGTAACATCCAACCACTGAGGATTTATGAAGCTTGGGTAATGGCAATTTGTTGACTTCAGTGTTCTTGCTCATTTACAAAGACAGTCAGCTGAAGGACAAGCATTCATACTTTATTACTCTTCCTTGAACAATGACATATTTATTTCTCAAGAATTGTTTTTCTTTTTAATTCAAAGGCAAAACACAATTTCCCTTAATTTGACACATAACAGAAGAGAGTCCTGAGGATGCTTTGAATTCCTTTTCTAGTAATTACAAAATTCACTGTCCAATCTTACTTTCTAATAACTGCAGGATTAAAAACTGAAAAATAGGCTGCTCAAGAAGAATAAAAGTCATTGCTGAGATGTCACCACCACATTTTTTTCCATGATAAAATAGATATTTTTGACTGCTCTGTCACAAATCATCCTAATTTCAGCGGCTGCTCTTCTATAACCAATACCTGAACAAAATAACAAAAAGTGTTATGAGAATAGCAGAACTAATTATACCTGTGCACCTATGAATTTGTGTCCTAAACCATACAGCAGTGCAAAACTGCCTGCTCTGGCAAAGGCAAACACCAGTGTTGCTATTCTGCTGCCGAATGTGTACGGGTTTGTTGGCTGTCTCAGGCTTGCCGGAATATATAGAGGCTGAGTTTTGCTGGCTTTCCCTTAATGGAAAGCACTAATTTTGGTCTTTCTCCTCTCTCCAGCTGCCAGATCCCTGAAACTTATAAAGCTATAATTATCTGTGAGACTCCAGCCCGTCTTTCAAATTTGGTTAAAATTAGCTAAGGAGAAAATTCACTAAAGGGATCTGACAGACAGGAATCAGGCCAAAAATACATCAGCCATCGTGTCAGTTGCATGTGTCATGGGTAGCTGTTAATTTAATACTGTGTTTCTCCCAGACCAGCCTGTGGGGATAGCTACTCCAGTGCCCAGGAGGTGTTAATTATTCTGTGCCTATTTCAGAAATGTTCGGGTCTGTCCCCTCTAAGCACTGCTCAAGTACTGAAGGTCATTGTACACTCTTGAAGGCAGCTCAGCAGCCCAGGGTTTTCTGCTCCTTGAGGGTTTGGGGACACATTAGACAGCTCTGCACAAGGCAGGTGGCTGCCCCTGTGGGCTTTAAGTAAAAGCAGCAACCAGGCTGTAACAACCCAGGACTGCTCTCTGGAGGAAGACCTTGGTCCTCAGTGAGCACCAACTCTCTGTACATAAGCTGGTGTTGCTCAGTTATGGACAGAAATAACCTTTCTCTCTACATCAGAGCAAACACAGTAAGTCCACCTGTTCCAGCTGCATTTTTGACTCTGCAAGACTCAGTTTGGCTCTTGTGTTTTGAGCCTGTGCAGAGTAAGGTGCATTTGAGTGCATGGTAAGTTCTGTATCCAGGGTACAACACCCACTTGTGTTTGGCACTGTCAACCTCAGTAGCATTGTATCTTGCACAGGCTCTGTTGAAGAGCTAGTTTTCATCTGGGGGGTGGGGGGGGGGGGGTTTACCAATTTTAGGCCTTACTTCTACAGAAGACCCATATGCCTGGATTTGACTTTGTGCCTGAGAACACTTCTGTTGAAATTTGTACCCATATTCATCTATGCACATTTAAGCTGCATAGGTTGCCCTGGCTGGGGTCTTTCTGCAAGTTATATTTAACACCCTATGTCCACAAGGGTACTACAGCTGCTATTCTACTGGTGTAAAGGAGATAGTAGTGTGCACCTTTTCAAGGTGTGCTGAAAACAAAAAAACCCACCCTGTTTCTCCACTGCACAGTGCAATTTAGTGAAGAGATTTCAGAGAGAGCTCTAAACTAGTTAGCTGCAAGTACTGTAAGCAATATAGCTGCATTAGCACAGAGCTTGGCTGGGTAAATTAGCATTGTGCAGCATAGACATATTCTACATTTCTGATATGGTTTCCTCAGTGACAATTTTTTAAACCACAACTTGAAAAGAAAATACAATTTTTTTTTCACCCCTCCAAAATACTGTGCTAGGAAAGCTTTCATATATATTTTTTTTTCTTTTTTGGTACCTCACTATCTTATCTTTTAAAGGAAATTCTAACCTGACTGCCTCCTTTTTTTTTTTTTCTTTTTTTTTCTTTTTTTTTTTTTTTGTGGCATCCTCTCATTCATCTGAGCCTGGATTCCCTGTAACCAAAGCTGTTTCAGCTTGGGTACAGAAGATTCTGCCTCTGCATTATAAAAGCAGTTGTTTCAGTTCCCTCATGACCTCTTGATGCAAGGCTAGACATGATCAGAAAAGGAACAGAGATCTAACATCATTATGTCCCTATATAAATCTATGCAGTTCTGATCACACCAACTCAAATAGGATGCAGTAGGACTGGAAAATGCTCAGAAAAGGGCAAGAAGGATGATAGATGCTGTAGCTTTTATAGCGTGAGTCCAAGTCACAGTCTCCAGTCTGGGAAAAAAGTGACTGTTGAGGGTTGCTGTGGAGGTGTGTCATGAATAGTAAGGTCATGTTATTCATCTCAAAGGGATAATAAGGGCTTATTATCCTTTGTCCTTCTAGGATTGGTTGCTGGCATCACTGGGTAACCCACTAGGTTGTTCTAAATACTAAGCTGCCTCCACCTTTTACAACAAAACTACCATTTTACACAGTGCTGAGTTCTTCAGCTAAAGCTTTGAAGAGCAAGGGAGAAGGACAAAAATAGTACTGGCTGAGGTGGATTTGCTCACTCAGTCTCCCCCAGGAAGTGTAGCATCATAATCCTACCTGTTTGAAAAGACTGTAAGAAAATGAAAACTGCGATGGTGTGTCAGAGATTGATGGCTACCCTGACATACCTCTCTGCATCCCATAGCTCAGGGAATTCCTGAGATTAAAGTTACATCAGGATTGCTCTGCTTAATCAATTACAATGGCTATTTTAGACCCCTGCAAATTGGAAATAACAGCAGAGGAAAAATGAGATACAGCCAACATCACAAGAACCTCTATGAGGTTTCAGCTCTACAGCTGTTTAAACATCCCATATAAGGTTGTCTTTCAAACAGCTTGCTAAGGAGAGGTGTTTTTGCAAGGAGAGTCTTGGTTCAGTAGAGAATGGCCTACATTCAATATTTGTTGAGATCTTATATAGCTAACTTTGGTTGTAGTTTTCCATGGCATTTGTTTAATGGCTACACTATGATTTTCTTCTTCCTGGCTTCACTATCCCAAGAATGTGATAGAGTGAAAATCAAGGACCATTGGCATTTTTTCCATCCTTTGAAGTGACATGAGACAAAATTTTAAGGTTATCATTGATATATGGATTTTGCAGCTGGTTTCACATTTGGGGGAATAAATATGAATATTCTGGGATCAGATAATTTCTGCCCATCTGAAGGCTCATTCTGGGGCAGAACAATTACCAGAAATCTGGGCTGCAGGCAGTAAAGTAGAGGTTTCAGTACTTAGTCTGGAGTTGGCTAATAAGATAGCATGACTGACATAAGAAATTTGATCCCTGATCTTGGTTATGTGCAGGCAGTCAAAAATAGCATTATTTTTGCTAGAAGAGTTTGTTCCGTTTCTGCCTTCATACCTGGCAGAGAGGCAGTAACTCTGAGGCACAAATCAGGAACTCCCACACACAGTTCTTGATTGCTTCTTTTTCAACTCACCATGCAATTGCCATATGTGTATCTAGCAAGTGACACTTCTTAATGTAAAGCACTATCACTTTCCTGAAAGCACAAACTTAAATAGACTGTAGCATTGTGTAAATGAAACCAGGGCTGAGCCTAGAATGTGAAGTGTGGACTTCTAATAGGACAAGTGCTCTCTGCTAATAACAAATAGCAGTTATTGATACTGGAGGCAGAAAGCCAAGAATTTGGATGTCACAGAAACCTGGGTTTCTGTGTGCACACAAAATTAAACCTAGCAAATGTAGGGCATATTGAAACTATGCTATGGTGATCAAATTGTCTCCATCCATTTCTGTTTTCATCCTCTGCCTGTTCTGCTACTGAGATGGGCAAGGTATAGATCAGGGCAGAGCAGTGGGTAATAACATCTGATCCTTCATTTAGTGCCTCTTTTCCTGCATTTTAAGACTTACTTTTCGCAAGTTCTCTGAGCATTCCAGCAATATGCATACAACATATAGAGACTGTTTGCAGAGAGTGGAGGTAAAAAAAAAAGTGAGGCAGCCTGGGAAATGTCTGTCTTTGTCTCTTCCACATTGAAACAACAGCACTTCTTCAGAGAAGATCCAAAGCCAGCACATGCAGGCATCGCATGGGTGAGTAAGATGGATTTGGGTCTGGATCTCCAAAGCACGAGCAGGTAAATTACAAAGGGCAGAATCTTCATTACTGGTGATTTAGAAGGCATAAAGAGACATAACTTGATTTGTGGATCCCGAGTGGAGTTTTCAAGGCTGACAATTAATAATGTGAAATTGACTTGTAAACTGAATGAATCTGACACAGGGTCATGGAGAGAAAATTAAATTTGAAAGCACTAGTGCCATTTTTCTAGTTACTTGTGAGAAGAGTGTGGAACTGTGTGTGTACATACCTTTCTCCTTTTCTCTTTCTGTGTTTTTCTGCCTCCCTCCCACCCCAAAATTCAAACCTTTCTTTGGGGATTTAAGTATTTAACTTCTTAATCTCATAATTTGAAATAACAAGACAGTTGGGTGACATTTTACAAGATGAAAACCATTGAGTCAGCCTCTCATAGCTACACAACTGTTAGAATCCCCATATGACTAATTTCTAATTCCCAGCAGTCTACTGAAAATAAAATAATATATTGATCTGTGCTACTCTAATATCCCAAATAAAGCTCCCACACGACTTCCATTTCAGCTCAGAGCTTGGTTAGCCTAATGCAGTGATGATGTTTATACAGATCACAGACTGCATTAAATAAAACTCTCCCCATAAACATTTGTGGGAGATTATATTAAGATAAACAGTCTATGAAATCTCCTTAAAATTCAGGGTGCTTGGACTCCTGTGAAATAGTATTTAGGAAGATAAAGCCACAACAGTACTTCTGAAAGTGTATCTTTACTTCTTCACAACCAAAGGACAGTTCTGACAAAAAGATTTCTTTGCCTACAGTGATTTTCAGCCCCATCAAGCTTGCATCCAAAGGGCCCTTTGAGAAGCAGTTTTCTTGTTTTTTTTCCCTCCAGACAGAGGTTTCCAGACCCAGGAGATCTCATTTACTTTGATTCCTTTCCAACTAGCTGCTTACAGGTGATGTTAGGGGATGATCTCTGAGTTGGAGGCAAACAAAAAATTAGCAAGAATTAAACCTGTGCATGTGCAAAGAAAAGATGGGGCATGTCCCATGCCTATTTTTAATGGCATCCAACTCAGAAGGTTGGGCAAGAAACTGCTTCTGGGCTTCCCAGGGATTGTAAATCATTGAAGTGTAGATCTGCACAGCACAGGAGCTTTCTTCTGTTTGAGGGAGCAAAGCATGGCTCCTCTGCCTGCTTTTGGAGAGGTGTGGTAGAGCTCAGGTCCTCCAGACCCTCAGATGCAGAGAGGTTTAGGGATGGATCCAGGCTCTTGGATGTGGAGGTGTTTGAGATCCTAGCTGGGCTAGGCCGAGTGAGCAATAGGACACTGGTACATAGTAAATAAAGATTTTGGTATGTGGCTGGCTTGCTAGATCAGGAAGTCTGAACCAAACCTTTACCTGCCTTTCAAAGAAGGGCAGTGGTACAATGGAGGTACATTCTTTGCATCTTTGCATCATTCTTTTTGCATCAGTCTTCTCTGGCAAGTTCTCCAGCCTCATCACAAAGGCCACAGGAGGTGAAAGCAGGAACTGGGAGAGTGACGCACCTCCCACTGTATAAGAACAGGTTTGTGACCATCTAAAGAACATGAAGATGCACAAGCCTATGGGGCCTGATGGGGTCTTGAGGGAGCTGGTGGATGCAATTGCTAAGCCTCTGTCCATCATATTTGAGAGATCATGGCAGTCTGGTGAGGTTCCTGCAGATTGGAAAAAAGGGAATATAGCCCCTATTATAAAAAGGGGAAAAAGGAAGACCCAGGGAACTACAGGCCAGTAAGTCCCACCTCTGTGCCCAGCAAGATCATGGAGCAGATCCCACCTGGAGTACTGTGTACAGTTTTGGTGCCCTCAGCACAGGAAAGACATAGAGCTGTTGGAGAGGGTCCAGAGAAGAGCCACAAAGATGGTCAAAGGGCTGGAGCAGCTCTGCTGTGAAGACAGGCTGATTTGGGGCTGTTCAGCCTGGAGAAGAGAAAGCTCTGGGGAGACCTTGTAGTGGCCTTCCAGTACCTGAAGGGACTACAGGAAAGCTGGGGAGGGACTTCTCACCAGAGAGGGCAATGATAGGACAAGGGGTAATGGCTTTAAACTGAAAGAGGGTAGATTTAGGTTAGATGTCAGGAAGAAATTTTTCACCATGAGGGTAGAAAGGTGCTGGAATAAGTTGTCCAGGAAGATTGTTGATGCCCCTTCCCTGGAGGTGATTAAGGCCAGGGTGGTTGAGGCTTTGTGCAGCCTGGTCTAGTCTGAGGTGTCCCTTCTCATAGCAGGGAGGTTGGAATCTGATGATCTTTAAGGTCCCTTCCAACCTTAACCATTCTATGATTCTGGTTCTGTAATAAATACAGTATTTTAAAAAATGGCTTATATCTTTGCTAGCAGATGTGTTTCACTTAAGCTGCAGTTTCAACACTTCATAAAAATCCCCTCTAGTGCTACCAATTACTGTGCTGAGGAAGCCCAGACTGCAGTCAGACCTGCCCTGGATGGTACAACATTAGGCCTTGCTGTGTTTCTCTTCACTTAGCAAACCCTGTGACTTGGAGGATGACCTGTGCCACTGTGGTTTTCATAGTATTTTTATTGTGAAACACACAAATGGAGTTCTCAGAAGTGCTGTGTGTTGTACAGGCTGCGTGATTGCTGTCAGCAATATGTTCCCAGTACCCGATGTGGGAAAGGGAAATGCAAATGAAACATTTGTCTCCTCTGAAAAGGCTCTGAACTGTTTGAATTGGAGGGACAGGCTGAGGCTGCTCTGCAAATCAGAGCTCCCCTCTATCCATGCAGCAGAGAGCAGAATCTGCCTTTGCAATTCTTGACTGTTGGTACAAATTCATGGTGCCTGCTCACCAGCTGGTGACACGAGGCGGTGGCTCCCGCCCCTGCCCAGGGTGGGGAGACCCTGCATAAAATTAATTAATGACAGCAAACTTGGCACCTCGTAGAAGAGAAGAAGAAAAGGCATGGGCTCTGACTCTGACTCCCCCCTGTTGTGGTCCCTTTGCATCAGGCTGGTGCAGGGGAGACACACAGTGCTACCCACTGTGCTGCAGCTGCTCTGAGCTGTGGCAACATGTGGCTTCAGGGTTGTCAGTCCAGCAGCTGTCACGGTCCCTGTGTGGATGCAGACTTCTAAAAGGAGCTGCAAAATGTCAGGGATTATCTGTGTGACCTGCCCCTGCTGTGCAGACCAGAGCTGATGCACAGCACAGAAACAGGTAAGATGCAAATAAACACGCAGACACACACACAAGAACTTTTGCTGAGTTTAATTGCAAGAAGAGATTTATTTTTAGGATATATATTTATTTCTGATGGCTATGAGCATACCTGCATGCAGTGGGCTTTCACCTCCTTGTGACAGACAAGACCCTTGATCTACCTAGGGTAGCAGCAGGGTGTTCATTCACTCCTCTACTTTGGGCTGCTGTTTTAGTATTTTTGTCGTAGCACCCCACCTGCTTCCAGTGCCCAGGTGGAATTGTGTTCTCTTGTGAGCTGTCTTGCCACTACTGTGCTGTAGATGAACAAGGCAAGCAGCAGGACTACAGTTAGGTCCCCATTAAACCTGGAGAGTAGCACCTCTTCTCACATCAGATGCAAAAGTCTTAGGAATCATCTTTGCCATGATGCCGTTCTCCCACAGAACAGATCCCAGCTTAATGGCAATTGCAGTCAAATGCTGAGAAAATTGAGATGCAGCTGCAGAAAGAAAGGAAAAATGTTCAAGGCTGAAGTGATATAAACATTTATTTTTTTTCTAGTCCTGTGGATCTCTGCAGGTTTTACTTCGTGTTTGTCACTCACACATTTTTATGAGACCATTTATGCTGCCAGTGAAAATCTAACTTGGTCTTTTTCTTGAAAGTAAATGTTGTCTAGTTTGGTCAACACTGTTCAAGTATTTCTAGGTAGGAGATGAATGGAAAAGGAAAACTATTTTTTCTTACATAAAACAAGTTTTGATGTCCCCTGCCCTCTGGCTTTATAACAGCTAAAATGGCTAAGAGAAAGAGTAAATTATTCAACCTGAATAGATTCTTGGAAGAATAGTACCCTGAGGTTACTCAAGATCTGAAGTTAGTCTTTATGTGGTAGTTTTACTACCTGTGTATCTGGTGTGTTTTATGGGGCATCAAGACTTAGATCTGTGTGCATATTTCCTCTTCCTAGACTCAAAGATGGCGATCAGAATTTTGTTCCTCACTTATAGGCTTCTGGTTGTTGCTTCTGATTTAACTGCAGTTGAAATTTAGGAACCAACCGCATTGTTTATTGACTTCATGCCATAGCTGCAAAAGGTGCAGCTCATCCTCTGCACCTCTGCACCTGCAAAAAACAAGGACTGCCTTTGTCTGGTCCTGATACTTTGCTGTAGATTGTCTACAAAGCTTGTGAAGTTAATAAACAAACAAACAAAGCTATCAAGTTTCATGCATTTATTTTTACTATATAGCATAGACTTCTGGAGCCATGTTATTTCATATGACTTTCATGTGTCTTCTTAAAAAGTAAGATTCAGATGCTTGTGGCTACAAAGAAGAGTTTGGGAACCAAACCTCATAATTGTAAAAAATCTGAAGACAAATAAATATCACAGTTCATAATTATTTAGAAAAGCTGTTCTATTTCTAAAGCAGTCTGATGAGGAACTGAGTCACTACTTTTAAATGCTAATGGCTGACAAGTACTGGTGAGAAGGCTGGGAATGCACTGCAATGAATGGTTGCATCAATTAATACTGATCAGAAGATCTAGAAACATTAAGGGGAACAGCTGCACATTTTGGGTTTTCTTGTAGGAAACCCTGCCATTGTGCTATCAAGAAGCTTTTCAGCTAATGAAGCGTAGGGACATTTTAATGTTGTTTAGGCAAACATGTAAAATACTGGATGTAAGAGCAGGATAAAGATAGGTAAAGACTGAGAAGTTGTTAGTCTTGTATCTACATTTCCTGAAGCACCTAAAAGGAAGGTGAGAGATCCCCTTCTGCACTTGCTTGTGGCTGTGTCTAGGCTAAGGCATATGCCTAAATGAACAGCTCTCAGTTTCTGATATTGTTGAGCATTGTATTTTAAAACTCATTTTACAATTTGCACATGCTTTTACCTGATTCTTTGCAAGAATATGGGGTCTCAAAGGCATGTAAACTAAAGCACCTTCAAGATTCTCATGGTTTTCATAGTTTTTTTTTCCTTCAAAATAACAATAGAAAATACCACAGAAAAACCCATCTTGTGAAGTCTTCGCTTCAGCCCTTTTGCTGCTTTTCTTTTATGTTTGGTGAGAAACTTCTATGAAGCATCTGATCACATCAAAGCTACATTCACGCAAAGGATCCCAAGCAGAGACAAGTGCGCCTGATTTTCTGGGCTAAGATTAACTGTGGAATAACAGCCACTCCACAGGAAAAGACACTCTTGCACTTTTCCCACGTTTTCCTATGTCTTTGAAATGTAGAAAGTAGTATTTTTGAATGTGTTAAGAGCCAACAGATGTTGTAACTGAGATGATTGAGGTAAACGCTGTTAGAAGCGCTAACCTACCTGAGTGTCCGTGCTTTGCTTATCATACACAGGTTCCACAGAGCAGTTTATCTTAAATTTTAGACTAATTTTTGTAGTATGGGTGGAATATGGACATAATATGGAGAATACATTCCTTGGTTAATGGCCTTAGTCTAGATAGTAGGACAGGGCCTACTAAGGCCTCAGTTGAAGGCCTCCAAAATCTTCCAGCATGCAAAGACTAGATCAAGCACAGGGCAGAGGAATGGAAACCCTGGAGGGAGATCCATGATAACTCTGGCAGAATAAAAGCAGGAAAGGAAGTTTTTTGAAGATCACGTTCTTCTAAGGAGTGGTCTGGTTTACACATATGTTATCCCCTAACTAGGTTCCCAGGCAGAAGGCTGAGCATGCAGTACTTTTTGCAGTCTGCTCTTCAGGAATGGTCTTGGCAGAGATGTCACATGCACAGCATTGTATTAAAAGTAGGTTTGATTATTTCTCATGGCAATAGCAGAGCAGTAGATATGGTAGTAGGAAGAGAAACGGTAAAATGGGTGCAAATGGAAGCTCATTTCAGTGGATACTCTTGTGCTGCTGCTGCTTCTGCTGCTGGAAGAAAGGTGGCTGAGAGATAACACAGATGGTGCAGCAGCCTGTCAGCTACCTTTCTTCATTAACTTACACTGCAATAAAACACAGCTTTTAAAACAAAGTTCAAGTAGCCAGAGCCTCTCTGTGGAAATTAATTTCCTCTGGAAGCTGGTTTCATGTAACTCACCACCTACTTCAGCGAACATTATTCAGCTCTGTCACTGATGACAGAAGTGCTTGAAAGAGCTGCTGGAAACTGGGTCATGTGGTGGATAAAACAGCCTGCTTTCTCAGGCAGCTTTTAATGTGGACCTCTTAAGATAGCAGTAAATAATAAATACCTGCAGGCCACCGCTGGCATTTTGTGCAGTGTTGTGGAGCTCTTCTCTTGTCCAGGAGAAGACAAGATCATGCAACAACAAGCCCATGATGTAGGAATGTAGAGATAAAATTCTGGCTGACCCACTCTGTTTCTGAGCTACTAATGTGCTGTTTTTTTGCCGAGCATGGGCAGATGTATACTGTTAGTTGATGCAATTTCTACCCTCACAGGCCTGCTTCCAAGGTTTGGGATGACATTTGAGGACTTGTTTGGGGTGGTGGTAGCAGCTGTTGGTCATCGATGCCTCAGCAGTCGCCCTGATGAGAGGAGCCCTGTGGGGGCATTGCTCCTGGGTAAGCACACAGCTATGCCTGGTTACAGAGGGAGATGTTTGGCAGTGGGATCAGCAGTTGCTGCCAGAGCAACCATTTCATGTGTCCCCATAGGAAAAGGTTGTGGGACACAAGGAAGTCAATGTCTTTAAGAAGTCTTTATTAAAAATACAAAGCAGTGCTGTTACAGGCTTTTTAGAAGTCACGTCTTTTATTTGAAAAGGAACCTGCAAAGGACTAAAAAAATGAAATTTGTGATCTGTTCCTTTCCCATCCCATATCCTCTTCCCTTCCCTTTCTCTTTTCTATTCCTCCCTACAAAGGTTAGGACTTTTCCCAGTTTTTTTTTTTTGTTAACAGCTTTTTATCCAGCCTATAAATGCTGGATTTCAGTGCTTTCTCTCACTGGAAGAGCCAAGGCACCAAATCATTAATGAGGTTTGTGCCAAAAGTTTGTTTGTGATTAAGATTTAAATAAATAAATAAAAATATCCTCTCTGCTAAAATACTCATCCTGAAATTGTGGTTTTGGACTACTTTATTTACAGACAATTATTTTTTTTCTGTCCGAGTGTACTCCAAAGAACTGTTATCCTTCCTGCCTCACCACTCTGCTTGGACTCCTTCATAGTGACGGGAGATAACATCCACATGATCCCAAAGGTAAAGTTGCATGTTATGGCTGAGTCTTACTAACAACTTAAATCTGCTGAGGTGAAGAGATCCTCCTCCTCCTTACCTTCTTGGTCTCAGCTGTGCAGTCTCATGCTGACTCTGCAGCTTATAAAACTTTTTACTGAACCAATTTCCCCCCTATCCTGGCAGAAAAGTAAATTGCTTTTTCTGAGATAATGTGCTGCTAGATTACTGGCTTGTATCAACTCCCAGAGGCTCCCAGCGAGCACCAGAGCTGGTGAGAGAGGAGCAAGAGAGCATGTCTAAGAGTGATGTAAGGGATGTAGGACTTCCTCCTTTCAACAGTGGCAGCAAAATGTTGGATGGGCCCAGTCATCCTGTGCTGCTTCTCCAGTGAGACAGTCACTCATCACTTAACCATAGTAACCCATGGGATGTGAACTCTCAGCCTGCCTCAAAAATGAAAGGTGGATGTGTTCACATAGAAATACTGTCCTGAATGATCAGCTGAGATGAGTGTTGCTACTTTGTCTCAAGCCACATTTCACCAGGATGAGGGCTGCTCTTAGAGCAACTGCTCTCTAATAGCAGAGGATCCTCTTGTTGTGGCTGCAAGTATTCCTTCAGGGGGTTTTTCAGGGTGAAGACAGATGTGGCTTTTGTCCTTCCAGAGATTTTTTTATAGTCTTTGGTCGATGGCTAGCCTTGAGCTGATGCTATTCAGAAGAAAAAATGAAGAGAGCTGCCTTTGCTGGAAGCAGAAAATTGGATTAGCAAATACAAATTGCAAAGGACTGCAGAGATATGAAAGACAATGCCAGTTGATCAGCTCCCGTTAATCTTGTCTTCCTGTGAGAATTACATGTCCATTACCTAGCAGTTACATTTGAGTGTCTCCCAGTTTCCTCAGTACAGGCAAATGAGGAACTGGAGATCCCTCCTGGGAAATGGCACCTTTCTTAGGCTTTCATCTTGGTTGGTGCTACACAAAAGAAAAAAGCAGGAAGGGCTTTAATAGCAAAACAGAGAGACCCAGCAGTCTGAGCAGCATGCACATTATGTTGGTAGATGGGCACTGTTGCCTTTAAGAGGTTATCTTTTTCCATTAGAAGACTGTTTAAATTTTTAAGTGGTGCACAAGCTCATAAGAGCTTTTACTGTGTGGGTTCCAATTTTCGTGTGGGTTTTGAATCTGTGGGAGAAGCTGATGCATTAAGAACTGCTCATGAATCTCCTCTATTTCTAGGCTTCCCCCTGGGAACTATTGATGGTCATTTCATCTTTCTTATGTGACTTTTAAGATCCTCAAAAAAAAAAAAAAAAAAGAGAAGGGAAATGGTTTTCTGGTTACTTCCCAGTGGGATATCTTACAAAGAAATACCAGGGCTGAAAACGAGAAGTAAAACATACATTCCAAACAGCTTAGATTCAACTAAATTCACAGTCAGGATCCTCAGCATTTATTTTAACATAAATTCCAAATAAAGTTAAAGGCCTGGAAAAATAAAGAAAAAGTAGTAACAAATTACTATTTTTGTATTGCAATTTGGGCTAAGAGTGCTTAAATAGTTGTGCTGATGCAAAATACATCCAGCAATATGACTGGATTCCAGATGGGAGTTGGAGGAACTATGTTAATGAATTATGAGTCTGATGAAAGGCCATTATTTTTCCTATCACATAGACTTCAAATCAGTCAGTGTGTCTCACTTGCTCTTTCTTCTAATCAGAATGCTGCATATTCCAAAATCTATTTTCCCTGGTGTTTTGCAGCTAAAGTAATTTCTAATTTGCTTTAAAACTTGTTATAGGTATGGAGAGAACCTTAGTTGTATAGAGAAAATGCTCTTCACTTTGAAGATCTCATTTGAAGGGCTGATGGAGAAATGCCCTGAAATTAAAAGATATTTTCAGGTTCAGAGAACAAAGGGAGGAGAAGCACAGAGACTCAAGAAGGAAAGGTAAGCAACTTATCTATTGGAGAAGTTACCTTGAAGTAAGTGAAATTATTTCCCCAGAGATCATTTGGTCTTTGGAGTCAAATTGTCATTAAACAAAAAGCCAAACAAGAGCAGCAAATTGATTTTGCTTCCAGTGTCTTTCCTCCATTTTTTCCCTAATTAAAAAGTGAAGATGGATGTGATAAATCCAACTGTTTTTTTCCTCACTATTGCACTCTTCCCCAAAGAACCTCTTCACTGTGTCCATTTTATTGGGTGCAGAGGGGTGGAATGAAAGCTCCTAGTTCACAATTTCAGAGGTGAGCGCCTATATTCACCATAATTGTAAAAACAATGGTTTTACAGACAGAAAACACCTGCATCTTTGCCTGTCATTAGGGAAATCTGTATGTTCAGCACCTATGATAAAAGTGTCACATACACAGATGTGAGTTGTAAGCACTCAGGTGTGTGGTTTTGGTCTGAGTGGTCCAGTCAAACACCTACCAAAACTCATGGTGAGAAGGGGAAATGAAAAGGGTTTTTTTAAAAAGAAAGTTAAAATAAAGGAGTTCAGGTTTGTTTTTTCATAGCAAAAGTTTGTGTATGTCTTTCTGCAATCATCTGTTTCCTCTCCCAGCACATGCACACACAGAGGCTACATGTTCCTTCCTGCTTTTTGGTCTTGCACAACTTTCCTTCACTGGTCTTGGACACCCAAAGCACTTTGCGCAATTACTTGCCTTTTGGCTTCTCATTTTCCCATATCTGACCCTAGCATTTCTCACAAAGTTCCTTCTCTCTCCTATTCATTTGTTTGAACACTTTCTCCCCTGAGCTCATCTTTCTTTTTTTAAACTCCTGGTGAACGGGTGACAGGGATACACGAAACACATCCAAGCATTGCTTGCTTGTTTGGTGACAAGAAAAGCAAGGTGCCAGCTCTAGGGAAAAGCTCAGGGTTTGTGCTTGGTAGTTTATGTTTAATATTGCAGAAGAATGTGGGTTTTGTGCCTGACTCTTCAAAGGTGTAACTTCTGTGACATGTTTTGCAGCTCCTTTTGTGTGTGAGAGAGTAAAGGACACTTAGACTCACTTGAGATCCCTAGGATGTCAAAAAAGAAAGAGAAGAAAAAAACTAAGAAAATACAGTCATGGAAATGCTGAGGTGACGAGGAGGTGTCTTTTAAAGTCTATTCTTTATTTCTCTTCTGTTTAATCAAATTTAAATGAGCTAATCCTGTGAAGGATTAAAGCTGTAATGTCTCCATGCCATGTTTCAGTGTTTTGGGCTTTTCTCATGGGTTAGCATTTAGAGCAGTAATGAGCTTTGAGGTTTGGTAGAAGCAGAGGATGCAACTATTTACACTTAAAATGGTGGAAGATAGTGCCTTTTCCATGGTGAAAGAATGTTGTTGTTATTTTCAGTCATGATGACATTTCCTCAGTCAGTCACATGGCCTCTTAAAGCACCTGAGAAATGGGTTGTTTCATTTTGGTTCACTGAGACCTTATTTGCTCTTTCGGGGTTTGGGGGAGGTGGGGGGAGGGAAGGGGAGGCAGAGGGATGGAGAGCTGATGCTGAAGGAGAGATGTCCTGTACACAGTTCCTGTTTAGGATGCCAAAACCAATTCTGCCCTGCAGAGGCAACCTAAGCACCTCTGTGTGAAGAAATGCAGAAGTCAATGGTTACTTCTTTAGGAATGCAGAAGTGCTGGCACAGCCAGTGCTTAGGCTGGGGCAGCTGTGGCCTGCTGCTACTCTTGCTGTCAAAAAGGGTGACATTTGAATTCAGTAGGAAAAAGAAACAGCCTGGAGAGTATGAGGGACTTGTACAGAAAATCAGCAGAACATTAGATGTATGGAGAACAGTATGCAGTGACTTGTTGTGGGAGACAGCATAGGAAGCTCATGCAGATGGAATGACAAGGAACACTGCTTCCCTGAGAGGAGAAGAAAGAGTAAGAACAGCATCGTGCAGACAGGCAGTGGCACCAGTGTTTTCTACAGATGTGAAGCAGTTTGCTGCAGGACTGGTTGGCTTGATTTTATCCAGGCAAGGAAGGTGGTATCTTTTGGTATTATCAGGGTTGGAAAGCTTCACATTTTTGCCTTCTTGTTACTACATGATGGGCTTCATGGTGTTTGCTTAGGTCTGGCATATCTGGCAAAATAAATGTAAAACCTGTATGTGGAAGATCTGGGGCTTTTTGGCAGCCCTGCCATACAGTGCAGCTGATCTCTGCCTCAGTGGTTGCCCAGTAGCTCCTTGGCTTGGTTGAGCTAGGTGCCTGGGCAGTACACATGGAGCAGTCCCAATTACCCAGGCTTACACCAGTGTGGTAACCAAGGCTGGCTGCCTTCTGCCAAGGCTAATGCATCTGGCCAGTGGTTTCCCTCTGAGTTGATGCTAGGCTTGTAATGCCAACATGAGAGGAAGTCAGGAAATGTGTGTTTGCATGGTGACAATTACTGTCTTTTATAAACACCTTTTGCTCCATCCAATTCACACCAAAGTCAATAGAATTCTTTTGAGTCTGAGGAGCTGCACCTGACCTGTTTGTAGCCACATACTATGGGAAAACAAATAGTGAAACTCCAGGTGCATCTCCCTTGCACTCTAATACTTATTTCCATTATGATTTTCATTCAGTGTTTCTCAGCTTACAGCCATAATAATTTGGCTTATGGTCCTTGCCTGTAGCCATTTGCAATCCAGTATTGACTTAGTAATTTCCTAATGTGACTAATCATTCAAAGAAAACATCCTGGACCTAAATCTGTTCTCTGTTCCACACTCTGTTGTTTGGTTTACTCTTTGTTGAGATTTTCCTGAGTGTAGATGGTAGCTGGTCAACAGTTCTCCCTGGCGAAAGACAGAGAGCTGGTTACCTCCTGCTCCATGTAGTTCACATAAGGAAGTCCTGGAAATCCTGTCTTCCTGCAAGTGCACAGCACAGACACTGGCATCACAGGCTCCTTAACTGCTCCAGATGGGAAAAAGAGTTCACTCCTTGTTTGTGGCCCTCATAGAAGCAACTTGCAAAACGAAGGACTTAAATGCCTGCTGTGGAAAGAACTGGCTCCTGAAACTGGCTTTAAAAGGTCCAACTCACTCTGATCTGACCTTCCTAGTTAGTTGGATAATTAAGCACATAATTTATGGCTGAAAAGAGAGTCCAGTTAGGAGTTTTTTTGTTTTATTTTATTTTGTCTTGTTTTGTTTTCCTGGGAGCTGGCATAAAATGTAGATAGGTCATGCTAATGGGTGTCCTTACATCTCCTTCTGACTTGAATAAACTAACCCTGAATAAGGTTATAAAGCTTATATCAATAATTCTTGGGTCTGAGAGATAGCAGATGTGGATAATCTCTTCTGAAGTGAGTGGGTACTGTTGTAGTTAGCATGCTTCAGGAGAGTCTCAAAGGGGTCCCTGTTATCCTTTCTTCTCCATGAAGATAATGCTTCTATTAAATATTTATATGGGTGGAAATATTTTCTTTGTGGTTGGCACTGTGGTTATGCTATAGCAAGATAACCCATGCAGTTCCTGTGAAACCACTGGTCTATCTAACTGACACAGTATCCACTGGGATAAATAATAAGGATGGTGTGAATCTGAAATGGCTTGACAAGCCTTACTTTATCAGTCATGGCATGAGCACACAGCTGGGAAGGGGGAGGGTCATCTGAACATGCAATGGGAGCACAGCAGCATAAGCTAACAAACGCTTCTGGCATCATGAAAAGTTGGGTTTCTGGAGGGAGCTTTCCACCTACAGAAGACCACCTTTAGCTGTATGTCATAAGGTTCCCTATTTTCTGTAATTCAACAAATATACACATGCAAAGACAAAATCAGTCCCTGCTGTAGATTATGGGAGCAAAGAAAGCTCTCATGAAGGATGAGCTGCCTCATACATAAGTCACCACCAGCAGCCATAGCTGGGTGCAGGCTCACTCTTTTGTGCCAGCATGATGGTCAGTAATTGTGTGAGAAGGACTTTTGTCTCTGAGTGCCCTAGGTGGATACCAGGGGCTGACAGGTGTCGTCCCACTGGAGATTGAGGTATCATGTTTAGAAAGAAGATATCTATGTTACACTTGCCCAGAAAAGACTTTCTTGCTCACAGCTGGTATTTGGGTTTTTTTGTTGAAACCCTCTTCATATTGGTTTAGATTACAGCTGTAATTGCCCATTGTAAAGGTGATGTGTATGTCTCTGTTGGCAAAGGAGGAACTGGGTGACTAGAGTTTGGTGCTAAACTGGACCTCTGGGTCCAAACTCTATGAAACTTGGAAAAAAGTCTGAGTCCCATATTGAGCTCTAGGGCTCTAGGTCCTGGCTGATGGGCGGGACTTATGCTGGGCTACAGGATAGATGCACAAAAAACAGCTGTGCTTAAAGTTTCTGAGCTGTTTGACACTAGTTAATGCCTAAGGCAGAGCCCTCAGACTGGCTCTGTAACATGCTGCAGTCTGCTTGTGAAAGGCAACTCGGATCTAGTTCTTGTGCTGGAAATGCTCTTTAGTGCTTGTAATACCAGAGCTTCCTTGGGTATGACCTTCTGTTTTTTAGAATCACATTTTCCAAACCTCTCATCTGTTGCATGAAAGGTGTAGATGTACTTACACGTCCAGGTAGTTCACTCTGTGCCCACAGCTCAGAAGCACTCTTCTGTAACCGCTTTAAATACAGTAGCTGTGTTTTTCCTAAGATCCTGTAAATTTCCTGCAAGGACATCTGGGAAGATTTCTTTGTTTACTTTAGCTGGTATAAATAGCCCCATAACGCCCAATGCTCTTTTTTGTGATACAGCTTTGGGCTGCTGTTATTTCATATGTTTCCAGTGTTACAACTGGTTCCCTTTTCTGCATTTTTACAGTGAAGAACCAGTGAAGAACCAACTTTTGCCGGCACAATTTTTGTTTTCTCACTATGATAATTTAAAGCAAAGAAAAATGGGCGGGTTTAGGAGGATGGCATGCTCTCTGCCACTCTAGAGGCAGAAAAATGTCTTGCCTTTCATAAGTGACTTTTTGGCAACCA
Organism: Chaetura pelagica; assembly: GCF_000747805.2. Classification (NCBI taxonomy): domain Eukaryota; kingdom Metazoa; phylum Chordata; class Aves; order Apodiformes; family Apodidae; genus Chaetura; species Chaetura pelagica. Next base: position 6,428,050 of record NW_009953786.1, on the reverse strand, counting down.
GTTTGAAGTCTCTTTCTTGACCTGTCAGTGCATAAGGGTTAAAATGAAAAGTAAAAGTGATGAGAATGAACCTTCTTGGCAGTATTCATTAAAGCTACAGCCTGGCCTTCTTGCCACTCTGTGCTTTGCTTTATGAGACCTGAGCCTTTACTGACCTACTGAACAAAGATGATCAGGTCAAATGAAGATCAAGGTATAGCTCTTCAAAGAGTTTTGCAGGGACACTAAATATGCAGGCCTCAGCTGAAAACTATTTTGAAGCACGTTGGTGTGGAGAAACCATAATGGTTTCTCTCTTTTTATTTTCTTTTTAATATGTTTTTCACTTCTTGAATTTCTCATCAGCCAAAAAAAGTGCAACCAGCTGAATGATATTGAATGTTTTTTAGCCTCTAGAACTGAAAACACTCTCTGTAATTGATGGCTTGTTTTAGGACCACAGGAAACTACTTGTCACTATCCATTAATGAGCCCTTTTCTAGCTGCTTGCCATTTTAAGAAAAATAGATGATGAAGCAGAGAACCCCACCATCCACAGTCTGCTATTCTATCCCTCCGTCAAATTAATACAGAACTAACTCTCCTCACAAAACACCTTTTTCATTATCTGTGCTCTCTATTTTTTCCCAGCCTCATTAAAACCTGCCAGAATAAGAAAGCATTAGGTAAATCTACGGTGAGCTCATTCTATCTTGGGGGCAGGAAGGCTGTTTCTCTTCTTGATGGTCCCATGTCAAGGCTAGATCCTATTCGGTGCAAAGAGGGTGAATAACTTCCCTGTGACATCAGTGAGTGTTTGTGGTGCAGGATGCGCTATTTGTCCAGGCTCATATGGGGAAAAAGTGGTGGAGACAGATAGGCAGAGACATTGACCCATCTTCACAACCTGAGTGTGCAGGCAGCATGGCAGCAATATCATCCCTGCCCAACGGGCATGTCTGGCTGCAACAATGATGTAAATAATTTAACAGAGAGATTTCTAGGCTTTCTTGTCACTGTGGGGTCTTAGATTGCATTTAGTCACATTCACCAAGATAGTTGCCCTGAACCTGAGTGCTAATGTCATGTTCATGTGTAAGATTAAAGCTGACATCTTCAGGTGACTGATTAAAAGGGAAAACCTCTTTTCTCCTATTGAAAAAATAGTGTGAAGGACTATTTTTGCCTCTTTCAAATTTTTTTTTTAATTTTTGGGCAAGTTTTCAAAGGCATGATGGAATATCTCTACAGGTTGAATTGGCATCTGTTTGAATTCAAGGCTTTTTGGCTGTAAAAGCTCATTGTTTTGCTCATTTTCACAGTAATCAAAGCAGTGTGTCAGACTTGATATGTATATTCCATACAGAGGAGGATATAGCAATTGCTTTGTGAGGGGAAAAAACTGAGCAATTGCTTGCACATAACCAATTTCTTTTTAAAAATTGGAAAAATTCCCTTTTTGTTTATTTGCTGCTCTGAATAATTGATGTTTTTCTGTTTTCCACAGTCATTTTCTGACATGGAAATAGCAATTTAATTTTATGTGGGACAAATCCTTCCTGTGGGCTTCCCACTCCGTGAAATGGAGTTGGGGGTAAATATGCCATTTTCCATAAAAATCCTGATGACTGAATTAAAGCATGACTCAAATGGCTACTGTTCTAAGCAGCCATATCGAAGTTGCCACAATTGTGTGTGGGCTCTAACCTTCCTGGATGGTACTTGCAATTAGTCTGCAGATCCGTGAGTCAAGGCAACTGTTAAAATCTCTCTGAATCTTCGGTGGGGCCCAAATGACTTATTTCAACGTGCTAATAGAGTCATTTGAAGACATAACAGAGAACTGACTGCAAAGCAGGGCCAGCTGGGAGCATAGGTGGTGTGGGCTCTTGCCTTGGGCAGCAGCAGCCTGCCAAGGGCACAGCGAGGCGGTCACATCTTCATTGCTTGCTTTGGCTCTGCCAGTGCCTGGGGAAATCAGGTTTGCTGTTGCTGCCAGGGCAGGGATCAGGATGTGTGAGACTGGGGCCACCTGCTCTCAGCAGTCCCTGCTCCTGCCTGGCCATTCACCTTCTGACAGCAGTTGTCTGAGATGAGATGTGTAGGGGTCATGATTTAAGAGGATGTTTTTTTCCTGGTAAATTGGGACACAATCCTTAACAGCTGTGGTGGTTTGTTTAAATCCTGTCAGATTTATAGCCTGTGTGAGCATGGGTAGAGTCTTTATGTCCTTGCTATGAGCTTGTGGTGCAACCCAGCTGGGGAATATAACCCTCCATATCCTCCTCTGAGCTGGATTTTCTATGAGGGCCTGATGTTCCCATGGACGGGATGTAGCAATGCAGTTTGGAGCTCTGATAGCACCGTGGTGTCTGCAGGGTGATTATATTTTCCATCACATGAAGGTATGGATGTTGTCAGAACCTTTCATAGTGAATTTCAATGTAAAAGTAAAGTAAATTTTTTTACAGTACATTGAATTTATGTCATGTGAAGAAAACTGTATTAAAAGCTCAGGCCTCTGAAGTTATGAGTCTGAGGTTCTGGAGTCAGTGCTGCTTGTGTTTGACAGGTTTCTTATTGCTTTGGCCCTTTCTGTCTGTGCTGACATATCATGTAATTAACCAAATCAACTATTTTACTCCCCTTTACAAAATGATTGTGTCTTCCATCATCTTCCACAACATTGGGATTGCACAGCAAGCTAGAGTTAAGGGAAACCTCCTTGTGGTTTCTGGAGACAGAACTCTCTGTGTAGCATAAGCATCAGTTCAGAGTGTCTTTCTAAAAGATGTGTCCAACTTTTTACCATCTCATTTCATGACTTTTTTTTTCAGTTAGGACTCTTAGTGAAACAGAAGTTCAGTCCCAGCAGTGTACTCAGAGACTGAAGCAGAGAGCTAAACAGAACTGGGCAGAAAATGTTGTTCCATCTGGAAAGGTGTAATTTTCTGGTAATCTTCACTGGGTGCCTGCAAGTACTCTTCAGTCAGTTGTATTAGAAACAGTTGTGGATACTGCAGTTGCTTGGTTTCAGGAAGCAGAGTGGAAAGTATTTCTTTCAGAGTTTGAAAGCCAGAAATAATTTTGCACTTGGCTGTAGGATGGATGTCGTTACCTCTGAAAGCAGCAGGTCAGGGTAGAGTGACTGGTTTGGAACAAATATCCCAGGTAAGGCTTACTCAGGTGGTGATCTTTCTGAGCACTTCCTCCTTTCCCCCTCTCCCCCATAACTGTGGAAGTATGCGTGTGGGGGAATCTGTTGACCATTTCTAACTGGGATTCCAATAATTAATGTCACAACAGTCATCAGACACTGTCATAGTGGCTTCACTGCTCCCTGACTGTCTTCACTGTAATAATCCTCAGGTGGCACTTCAGATATGAAGAGAAAAATCCAGGTCGCTGGAACTCTGTTGTTGATTGTGGTGAGATTTCAAATATAAATGCTCCAAGTTGCTTGTGTTCAAGTGCCTGAAGTAAGATCTTTTTCAGTTTTGCTCCACAAAATCTGATACACCAGAAGGCTATGTGGCCATTCAGGGAGACCTGCACAGGCTGGAGAGTTGAGCTGGGAGGAACATAATGAAGTTCAGCAAAGGCAAGAGTAGGGTCCTGCATGTAGGGAAGAATAACCCCATGCACCAGTACAGGTTAGGGACTGACCTGCTGTAAAGCAACTTGGTGGAAAAGGATCTGGGAGTTCTGCATTAGCCAGCAAATGGCATTCCAGGGTATATAAAGAAGAGTGTGGCCAGAAAGTCGAGGGAGGTTCTCCTCCCCCTCTGCTCTGCCCTAATAAGTCCACATCTGGGGTAATGTGTCCAGTTCTGGGCTCCCCAGTACAAGAAAGACAAGAAACTTTTGGAAAGAATCTAGCAGAGTGCTATGAAGGTGGTTAGGGGACTAGAACATCTTAGAAAGGAAGGCTGAGAGACCTGGGTCTGTTCAGCCTAGAGAAGACTGAGAGGGTATCTTACCAATGCCTATAAATATCAAAAGGGCAGGGGTCAAGAGACTGGGGCCAGACTCTTTGCAGTGGTGCCCAGTGGCAGGATAAGAGTCAAAGGGCACAAAATGGAGCACAGGCAGTTCCATCTGAACATGAGGACATACTTTTTTACTTTGAGGGTGACAGAACACTGGAACAGGCTATCCAGACAGGTTGTGGAGTCTCCTTCTCTGGAGATATTAAAAATGCAGCTGGATGTGATCCTGTGTAACCTGCTCTTGTTGAGCCTGCTTTAGCAGAGGATTTGGACTCTGGAGGTCCCTTCCAGCCCCTACCATTCCAGGAAATTCAATGCTCTACTTTTGTGTATGACTGAGCAAGCCCCATAGGAATGAAAAGGAGAAGCTTTGGAAAAATCTCTCTGTAGAATAACTTAAACTTGACAGAAATGTTCCCAGGCTCTTCAGCTACATGGTTAACTCCAAGTCCAGCACAAAAGCAGTATCTTCCATGAGACTGTATGAGACATGCATATCTTCTTACATAAAAAGGATCATATTGGATCTCTTTGAAATATGGGAATACAGTATGCAAAATAGCTTCATACTTAAAAGTATATTAAAAGTGCAGATATTTTATTGCAGGGAGTATCTGGCTCAAGGTGGCCAGATCTGGCTCCTTAAGAAAGAGGTTGCTTCCTTTGAAAAAGTCTATGTACCTCTGATAGATGTACACAGTGCCTGCAGACGTTTGGGTGCTGCAGATTGAAACCTGACTGATCCTAGGAGTGAACTAGATGACTATAGCATTGAAGAGGCTTTAGTACCTGATGGCAAACTTTAGGTCAAAGTGCTGCTTAAAAACAAAAATCAAGTGATTTTCAAAACATTGTATTCCTGTCAAATAAGTTGCAGTTTGTTGCCTTATTGCAGAGAAAGGTACTCTCCATAATTCTAAGGCACTGTTATCTAAGCATTGGTGCTGCCACTCCAGTGCCTTATGGCAGCAGGAGCAAACCACTGAATGATAAATATTTAATGAAAAGGTTGACGTACCTCTACAGTGAATCATTGCTACAGAACTGTAAATAAAACAGTATTTCTGATTCACTGTCTAGGTCTATTTAAGTATACCATGTATGAGTTACGTCCACAGAGGAGAGTAACTAAGGTTAGAGTAACCTGGGCTACAAATTAGGTAGCATATAAATATATGTTTTTATCTGGTGGCTGTAGGTAGTGTCTGCATCAATTTTCAACATAGGTATGTGTGTGTTTGTATGTCTGTGCACCAAAAGCTTAATGTTTTGATGTACTTAATTTAAATTCTGCTGTCCAGACCCTCAGTTTGTCCTTCCATCCTTTTCCTCAGCTGTGTGTGTGTTGACATTGAGATAGTCTTAAAATGGGTGGTCACACTGCATTTTCTCACCAAAGATGGGTCGTGCTTTTTAATTTCCTTTTATTCTTATTCATAGTACTTCATACACATCCTTTGAACCCCACAGTGAATACAGGCTTTCATTAGCAAATGCAAATACTCTGATCACAGTTTTCTAAGTTTGTGTATGCAGGAGTATTTCTGTTGGCAGGTAGCACTCCATAAGGTGAAGTAGTGCTAAGTCCATTTTATATGTGAGCCTCTGAGATGCAAATGTTAAATTATGTTGCTGTCTGATGTGCCCAATTACTTTGGATTCTGTTTATGGGATATGAGGGACCAGAGTACTTAGCATTTTGTTCTCTTCTTGTATTTGCATATAAAGCACAGCTCATGTTGACCTTCTGGGGGGATGTGGGAATTCTTATGTATTATGCAGGTACCAAATGTCCCAAACTGGACACCTGGAAAATGAAACATGGGTACATTTAGGGGATGTACCGTAGGAGGGTACATTACTTAGGAGGTATCCTGGGGATCCCTTAGGAGGGATCTTGGGGAATTCAGTGATGTAGGAAAGCTGTGTCCACAGAAGGGTGAAAATCTTGTTTTCCAGGATGGCACAGAATTATTAGTAGTACACACACTTTCATGGCAATTTGGGAGGCAGTTCAATCTGTCTCAACCAAACCTGCTGTTGGAATTAAAGCTCGTCCCCACATTAGGTATTTTGTCTGTGCCACTCTCTCTACTGTTGACTGTGTGGATACTTTTTACTGTCAGCCCCTCTCTCCACTTCTCAGTTTGAGAGTGAGGACCTCTGGATCTCAAGAAGAGAAGCACCTCTGAAAAACCTAAAGTTTTTCCATATCTTCCCTGGGGAGTCCTTTTACCTTTTTGCAATCAGCCCCAGAGGTTCCCATCTGCAGGACTCAGAAGTTTTTCTGTCCTCTTCTGCCACAGTCTCCTAATGACATTTCAGGAAGGGATTTAGGGCAAGAAGAGGGTCTCTTGCTCTACGCTATGAAGTCTCCTGTCCTGTGTGGGTGTGCAGGAGGGCATATCCCTTTGTAAAGTCACATAATCTCCAAAGGGAAGCACCACACATCTCCCAGCTTTTGTCATTGTGGGTACTGTCAGACCACAGTCTGCTTTAATATGCCCTCTCTGTGTCCAAGCTAGAATTCATCCTATATGCTGAATTTGGCTGTAAACTGTGGGAAAATACTGGGGTATACAATATGTGGATATGAGTTAGGATTTGCACAGTCATCTGACTTTTGGTGGCTAAAATTTGCAACACTATTTCTTTGAACAGAGGAGTGTAGACTGTGTGCCTAGTCACTCTGAAAGGATGGGAACTAGCCTCAGCAGTCTGCCTGAAAATGGCTCTTTGGTTCAGGTTTTTTTTTTCTCTTTGTGGTTATGCCATTTCTTAAGACTTACTTTATTCCTGAATTTGAGCACCTTCCTAGACAAGTTGTCTCACAAGTTCAAAGCAACATGTTATGAAACAGCACTAGTAGGGAGATAAGTATCTGGCAAGAATAGCTGTTTTATGTGCTGTAGAAAAATAGCAAGAAAATAAGCATATGTGAGACCAGAAGGCCATTTATCCTACTAGCAATTCTCATATGTGCCCACTCGGACTCACTGTGCCACACCCTGGGGACTCTGCCTAATGGCAGAAACATTAAACTTTGGTATTAAGGGAATGGACTAAGTTGGTTGGAAGGGTACCCAAGAGGCTTTATTGTTTTTGCCTATGATGTTTACAGTGAAGCAACTTCAGTTTTCTAGGAATATCTCTCATTTCTCTTCCTTATGAGACTTATCTGTTGTAGGAAGTGTTGATTTAAAGAAACTATGCAGAAATAAGTAAACAGGAAATTTCTCAGCAATGTTTCCCACCTTGTTGTGGGAGATGAAACAAAAACAGAGCTGAAGATCAGTTTGGTGGTTTGGCAAACAATACATGTTCATGGGGCCAAAGAGTTAGAATAACTTGATACCACACCAGCCAGGGCTCTTAGTGGGGAACAGAGACATATGGTTTAAGAATGGTAGGTGAAGAGGAATGAGGTGAGATTCAAAAAACAGAACTTCAGAGTAGTTTATCAGGTGAGAAATGCTCTTAAGAAGATGAAATCGTGCTCCTGTTTAATTAGAAAGGAGAACCCTGATCTTCAGTGTCCTAGATGAATACTTTTAAAGTTGGAACTGGTGGAAAAAGTCAGAAACTTCTCATCGCCCTCTGACTTGGTGTGGAGCACACATGTGAAAAGTTCCCCTTCCTTATTTTCAGATTCCTCCTGCTTGGATTCAAACATTTATTCTGATGCCAGATTGATTCAATTTTCTTTTCTCCTGAATACCAAAGTCTTGTCAATAGGGATCCATCTCAATGTAATTGACTATGACTTCCTCAAGCTGCCAACGCCAGTCATTGCAGTGCGGTACCTTGCAGGGCTTGCTGAGCAGGTGACAGTGCAGGACCCAGCCAGAGCTGCCTTAGACAACAGCCTTGCAGCTCCTACTGCTTCAGTTCTCATCCTGACAGAAAAATAAAATGCAAATTAATCAGGAACATGAGTCAAGTGGAGGCGCTCCTAGTACTGGTGGAAGAAGCAACCCAGAGGCCTTTGGCAAAGGATTATAGATGTCAGCTTTTGTGTCTCCTTGGTAAATGAGTCACTGTTGCTGTGTGTCTTCCCTTTTCATGCATTCGTAACAATATTTTTTCCCTGTTCATATGACTACTTCCAAATACTAACTTCAGATACATCCGTGTGGGCTTTTGCAAATCTGTATGAACTCCCTCTGCTTTGCTGGATAGAAGCCAGCTTTGACCCAGCAGCTGTTTAGCCATGTTAGCATGGTCCAAAACCTGGATCTTTCTGGCAGGGTTTAAAATTTTGCTAGCTGGCTTTTTGTTATAAGAGTGCGTTCTTGACAGGTGGACCAAAATAGAGGTAGACTGAGCTTGAAGTTACTTGCAAAGTAAGGCTGACTTTATCCTATGAATTTGTGGTATAAGAAACAACAAACCTAAGTAGCATGTTAGTTCCCAACTCCATTTTTCATTGCTACTCCTGTTCTGGGAGAGTTGCTACCTTGTCAAAATATGATATGTATGGGAGAAAATACCAAAAAGAAAATCGAGCAACATATGGGATGTTCTCATCATGTTGAATTTTGTGGTGGAAGATGTTCGCGACGACGCCATGTACTAGAGATCACACCATGGTACATAACTTGAATTAGAACTCTCTTACTGCTGGTTTTGTTGTGCCAAAGTGCTCTGCTGAGTTGGCACCGCCGGATGCAGGTTTTTCCTTGTTGGGTGCTGGCAGGAAACATTGCACAGAAAAGGGTGGCTACTGGACACTTGCAAGGGGAGATAATTTCCTGAGTGGCATGAGACAGTGTGGTTTGTTCATCATGTAAAAAGCCCAACTCTTGTGGCATTTTCCTCTGATTGCTAAGTCCACTGCAGAAGACTAAAAACATATGATACATAAAAATAGGATATATCCTGAACCATTGCAAATGCCATCTGTTCTCAAAGAAACAACGAAGAGAAAAAAATAACCACGGGTTGAAACCTTGCATGAAATTGCCATTTAAAATAAGCGAGGTTGGCTTTGTTATTTTAATTTTTTTGGAGGTGTGGGGAAAGGGCTGTTTGATGGCAACTGAAAGAAAAAAGAAATGTGGAACTAGAGTGTTCGTGTTACAGACATGTAGAGAAGTCATGTTGCGAAGACCTGTTAAATAGCAAACCTGTATGCTGTTTAAATCAGCTCATGCAGTAAGGTGTCTGTCCACCACCAGAAGGTGCTTTCTAATGAAAATGTCTGCCTTACTAGTTATAAACAGTAAGACCTAATTTTCCAACTACACCCAGTTCTATGGTGAATAGTATGATTTCCTCACCCATTCAAATTTCATCCAATCTGGCAGAGACGGGCAGATCAGTAGCTTAGGGAGTATTGACTCCTTCTCTCTATGCTGCTCCCAAATTCCACACAGAGGCCTCACCTGGGAGAACATGAGCAAAATCTCTTTCGGCTTTGGCTGTTCCCAACAGTCAGCATCGCTTTTTCTGGCCCAATTAGGGTATGAGTACGTGATTGAAAAGAATCAGTTTTTTCTAAGAGAGGCAAGTTGCTGTTCCCCCCTGGAGCTGCAGTAACCAGCTGTGCCACCTGCCCCAGGCCTGATGAAAATTCCCAAAAGCCCTTCAGCAGACGTGGTCACTTGTGCTGCCTTGGATACTCTGCTGAGGAGTGGGATACCTTTAGAGTATTCCTGTGTTTTGCTTTGGAACTGGAACAGTCTGAAGGCTAAAAGCCAGTTACCAAGCTGAGGAACAACTCACTTGCCTCCTTTGGCATGAGCTGATGGTTTCAGAGCTTCTGTGAGCTAGAGATCTGAAAATGGGATGCCTGTGTTTCAGTGAGTTTACTCCTGTTCTACACTAATGGGAAGAGCAGCAGACTTGTATCTAAGACATATGCCAAGAGACTGTGCATGAAGTAAAGTGAATGAACACCGCATGGTGTTTGGTCTAACAGGATAGTCTTATTCTCAGGGAGTGTCCTAATCCTGTCACTGTTTTTGCTAATCCCAAGTGGGACAGCATGGTGAGGTAAGAAACCAGCATTTTAATGAATAGGTTTGTTAGTGATATTTATGACTGTCTTCTTTTTTTTTTTTTTTTACATCTCACAGGCCAGGAATAGCTGCAGTGATGTAATGTTGCTATTTAGAATTTTTTCAGAGTATATTATAAGTTTGGTGTCTCGGGGTTTGATAATTTTGCTTTGGAAATGAGTACACCTAAGGTAAAATGCTTTGTGTGTGCATTTTCAGGCTCTGTCAGTCTATCTGAATTTGGTCTGCCATACTTTTGATCCTCTTACCTCCAGTCTGAACATCAGAAGATTTGAACAGTGCTACCTTGTGCTCAGCCTTTTTGACAAGCAGCAGAGGGATGGGAGAAATTTGTTAAACATATTCTCTGCTTTGTGGGGGAATAAAACAACGACCTGCTTGCCAGTTTTTGGTCCTAGTAGACCTAACCCCTGAAATTAAGACCTTTAGGTATATGCCCTCAGGAATGAGTAATTTGTTTGTGATGTGCTGCTACAGCACATTTCTGTCTTCTGGAGACATGCCTTAAAGTGCTGCAGCAAAACCTCGCTGCATTGCCGCATGGTAGTCACAAAACAGTGTGACCTCAAGGGTAAAGCTCCCTGGAAGCATGAAGAGTGGTTTGGCTGGCATAGGTCACAGTGGATGGGAAAGCAAACTTCTGATTTCACAAGTGACAAGACAAAACCCTCAATTTTGCAGGATTTTAATTTTTTTTTGGTCAAAAGCAGTTTCATATTGGATCAGTGCTGCTAACTTACCAGCCTACAGAGAGAGACAGTGCTGAGCCCTGTGTAAGCAAAATGCACCGTTCATACAGCATGGTATTTATATTTTCAGGCCTTGCATATATGAGTCAACTATAGTTAATGTTTTAATAATCTAGCAGTATTTCAAAAACACTGCCTTTGTCTACGCACTTTTTCCATTTCATGGTCTCGATCTCCCATGGCAGAAGTCTGATATCTCTCTAAAGATGGGGCAAAATCTCCTGTACTATGAAACATTAGATTGACCTCTTTTTTTCTTTTTATAACTGTCAAGCTTAATGCATTTTTAAAGCATCCTCCTACTTTTAGGTACAGCTGAAGTTGTGAAAAGTGAATATGTAATGGTGCATAGATATTTACTGTACATGTATCTGTTCATGAGAGGCCTGGACTGAAAACTACATTCTGCCACCCCCTAAATTTGGTAGAAGTTCCGCTCACAGGTTTAGATCTAGCTGTGAAGTTTGTAGCTTTGTGGATCTTTATAATGGGTTAAATGAAAAGTCTGGTTTTAGGCAATATTAATTTTTGGACCAAAACATATGAGTTGGCTCGTAGTACCTTCCCAGTGTTAGGCTTCATCTGTATCACGTTCCCTAATATGACTTCCACCTCATGTTTGCTGTGATGCCGAATAGTTAAACAAGTTCATTAGATACATCCGTGTTTTAAAAATATAAGCTACATTTTTCAGGCTATGGACCAACATGTTAAAAACCATCTGTGATATCAGTTGCTCAACTTATGCTCTTGGAAGAGCCTGCTTTACTTAAGGCAAGTAAAGTTCTGCACTTACAGAAAATTAAGATGGTCATAAAGTGCCTCAATTAACTTTTGAATATTTCAGCTGAGACTCTACCATTACAGCTTTTATTGTACCCAACCCTGTGGGGTCTTTTGAAAATGTGGCAGGGTGAAATACTTCTGTCATTCATCCCAGTTATTTGTGAGCCCAAATGTGAAGTTAGGTAACTGATTTCAAACACATAACCTTGAAAACATATGATGAAAGTGGTGAATAAAAACTAAATGAAATTTCACAGCCTGAGGCTTAGGCAAAATGTCCCTTTGGCTGTTCAGGTTAATGTGATTGCCAGAAACGGTTCTTTTTCCTGAAGCATTTATTACAAATGTGTTTGTTTAGTCCTTTGCTCTGCTGAGTGTGGCCTTTCTTTGCCCTTCTGTATGTAAATAAACTGAATTGTTAGATACTGAGTGAGGAATTCTCTTCTGCTATCAGAGAGTCTAAAGAGGGCAAGAATACATCTGAAAAGGATATATATATATTTATACATATATATAGAGTTTATTCTTTTTAAGCCCTGCTGGTATGTTACCTGGGGGTTACCTAAAATTATAGTCCTGTAAAACACAGCACAGGTGGCATAGAAGTGCAGGGGGAAATTGCATTTTGCACAAAAATTCTGTATTTACAGAAGGATCTTCTGCACTGCAGGGACACATTAAAGAGGCACATTCAAGGTGATAAGCCCTAGTTGTAGAGCTCTTCTGAATTTTAGTAATTTTAAAGATATTTGATGATCAGTACTTTATCCCATGTGGGAATGACAAACCAATCCTCAAAACAGCAACACCAAATACTGCCAACTTGAGGTAAAAAAATCTCTAACACTTTCTCAGTTTTTGCTCAGTATGTTGCTTTTTCTGTCCTCAGCCACCATGAGTGGTAGGCATCTTGATTTAAACTTTCAAGTAGACAGGCTTTCTCCAGGTCACTGGGGGTTTCAGTTGTAGAGCTCTTCTGAATTTTAGTAATTTTAAAGATATTTGATGATCAGTACTTTATCTCATGTGGGAATGACAAACCAATCCTCAAAACAGCAACACCAAATACTGCCAACTTGAGGTAAAAAAATCTCTAACACTTTCTCAGTTTTTGCTCAGTATGTTGCTTTTTCTGTCCTCAGCCACCATGAGTGGTAGGCATCTTGATTTAAACTTTCAAGTAGACAGGCTTTCTCCAGGTCACTGGGGGTTTCTGCTCTGTCATTTTTTTCAGAGATAAAAAAAAAAAATAAAAACCTCCCATCTTGGCTCTCCATCCCAGGCTGTGAACTTTTTTAGTTTCATGCTTGGCCTGGGTTGTTCTCTTGCAAAGCTCTGTCAGTCACTCAAAATGGCCTGTTCTTACAGGAAAGATCTTGGATGCCCAGAATATCTGTTTTATTGTTGACTGTTGCTTCTTGCAATTCCAGAAAATTCCACTATCTTCATGCAAGACTGTGTTGACCACTAAGGTTTGCATAAGATGTTGAATCATATTGTACAAACTGTCTTTGGTCTTGTAAGCCCTTGGCTTTGTTCAGATGTCTACTTCCACCAGTTTCCTTCTCAGAACCCCTCCTCAGGTTATTGCTGTAGTCAAGCAAGACTTCAGGCTTGCTTCTGTTCTTTCAGCTCTTTCTAAAAATACCTGTTTTCATGTTTGATTAGTCTGTGATCAGTGTTCTCTGATTCGTTGTTAGTATCTTGTCATGTGAGAGATGAACATTTTTTTGGCTCAGTTTGGTCCACTTAACACAATAAAATAAAACAGTTTTGTGTGGGACTGAGATGGTCCCCACACTTCAAATTAGTATGGTTGATTTGCCTTTTTGTAGAAGTATCAATGTAAAAGCTTAATGAGCCTTTCTTGTCTTAGTTCATACTTGCTACATTTGTTTCTAATGCTTTGATTTGGATTGCCTTAAAATTCCCTATTCCTACTGGGTTCTCAGCTAACCATGTGAGTGTACTGGCACCCATAATAGGACACAAAGACATAATTTACACACTTTTCTGTATAAAATAGTTGGGATTGTCAAATTCTGATGATATGACTGGTGGTTTGAGTTAGCAAGATAGCAGAGTTTCTCCAGAGCAGAGGTCAGCTGCTGTGCTTGACTCATTAGCTCTCTCATTTTATGACCACATGGTCACAGCTGAAATTAAAAAGCTAAAGCAGAAATTTTCTCCTTCACTTAGCAAGAGCTTGTGGCTGAGTTAATCGGCTGCATGGAGCAGCTGATGAATGTCACACAGAAGGCACATCTGGTCATTGTCACCTTTCAGGCCAGTGCTCTGGGGAGACAGAATATTATTGCTGATAACATCCCCACGTTTGTTACTATTATCACACTAGCTAATCATGTAAAGATGGTCTGAATTATGTCCTGCATACTGAGAGAAGTGTCAAACAGAAACACAAACCCCCTTGTATTAGCTGATGAAGTTGTCCAGGTTCCCAGAAGTAAATGAGGATTTGAAGGTATTAGCTCGCTAAGGAGAGGAAAAGCCATAGGACTCAACTCATGCTCGGCTCTGCTTTACTTAAGCAGCTATTTCTGTTTCTACTTTAGTGTGTGCTAGAAAAGGAGATTCTGGATAAAGATCTTAATTTTCAAGGCATTTTTTTTTCCCCAGTAAAAATCTTTATCCTTTGAAATTTGAATTTTTTTTTTAAATACAAATAAATTTAAAAAAACAACAAAGCAAACTTTTTCTTTAATTGGTTTTGTTCCTTTCCAAATATAAATAAGGTTTTTGGTGAAGATATGTGAATAGGGCACTTGGTTGAGATTGAATAGGGTGTGGAAGCCCATTTCACTAAAAATGTAAGAAAAAGTGTATTACAGTCAACTCCAAACCAGGAAAGAATGTCTGTGCAGAGAATGCCCTTTCTTTTCAGCCTGCAGTCTGCAGTTTCAGATGATAATAATGACTACTTAATATTTCTGGCTGGGAAGTGGAGACGTTAGTATCCTCCCAGTGAACTCTCAGCAGTGATTGTAGATTGCATGGTACTCTGTAAACAAAGCAGGAAGTATTTCCTTTCTTGGACAGTTTAATACAGAGCCTCATCCCATAGTATATTACCCATGTTTAGTCTGCATTTTGAGTAATATCACTGTGTCAAATAACAGTGCTGTAGAAGCTGTAGCACATCTTCTTTTGGATGGAGAGCTGGCAGGAGCACCTGTGCATGCAGGTGAGGTGTCCCTCATGGTCTGTGGCTTATCCTGCGTGAAAGCCAGGAGATATAAAGTCTGGGCTGAAATTTCCAATGCATTCCTAGGGATTTACTTGCCGTTTTTAACAAGATTTATGAGGATTAACCCTTTCTCAGCCTTGAAAATGTCTGCTCTATTGCATTTACTCACAGTGATGTCAGAAGGTTTAAGAAGTTTCTTTTGCTTTATCTGGGGCTATCGTTTTGGGTGTGAGATGTTAGCACTGGGAGTATGTTGGTGGGGTTTTTTTTATAAATTATCATAGTATCAGATTAAACACTTTGTGACATGAAAGAAGGACCATGTCTGAATGTCCTGGGTTCAATCTAAGGGGAGATCAGTATGTTCAGCTGGGATGTCGTTTTGTTTCTGAGGATCCTTTGAGGCGTTGTTTCACCTAACAGTGGTAAATACTGATTACTCTTACTTAATCAGGACAAATTAAGATACATTTGCATAATGAAGATATATTCAGCTGTAGCCAAGTCATTAAGTAGTGCTTAAATTCGTATTACAACCTAAACTTTCAGAATATTCCAAATAAGTGTTAAATGAAGATGTGATGCAACAAATGTAATTTTTTATTTATTTTTTTTCTATTTTTTTTTTGTCCATCTTTTACATCTCTTGACAACTATTTAGACCAAGGTTTTTGATAGCTTTTCTTTTTTACAGCTGTTAGAACAATTTACTGTTCATCAAGATGCCTCAATTAAGAGGATTTCAGTGTATTGTTATTGGTAGGTAAAAGTACAATTTTTTAAGTTGAAAGTTTTCTTCTGTGGACAGTTTTTCTGCATGCTATTGAAAAAGCTGTGACATGGTAGTATTGTCTGATGCCAGTCACCTGGCTACCTCAGGCACTGCCTACAGCAGTGGGTGGAGGAAGCAGAGATCTCAAATGCTGCCCCATGGTCCGTGTGCTTTCCCAAAATAACCGTACCCAAGCTTTTGCTAGCATGGCACTCATCTCTGAGGGAGGTGGTGGGGAAGGACCTCAATGCACATGGAAATAAAAGCACTAGAATGTTGAGTTTTGGGAAAAATAACCCTCAAAGAAATGGAAAAGTTGGTGGAGAACTCTACAGTTTCTTGAGGAGCTGCTAGAGAGGTGGGATCTTTTCCAGTGTTGCTTCTGCATTTCCAGGACCTTAGCAGCATGGCTGGCCCCATGGAAACAGGAGGGAGGTCTGAACAAGGAAGTTGCTCAGCATTGTTGTGAGCTTGATTCCCACTTGAAGTTGCCTGTGAAAATCTGTTATCTTCCTTACAAGAAATCAGCTGCTGCTTGAAGCCTTTGACTTGGAGGTAAAGAGAAAGCCAGAAGTTGTGTGTGTACTTGCACAGCTAGGAGAAGGGCTGATAGGTAATCAAGTCTGGATGATAAAACATGTTGAAAGAAAAAGTTACTGTAAAAAGTCTGACTTTGAACAGACCTGTTAAGTGGAATGCTCAGGTGACAGATTGTTGTGGCCACCAATATTTTCTGGCTGATATTTAGGATAAGGTACATTGGTTAATCATGAATGAGACCCAGAAAACATAATTTTGAAGATCATATGTGTACATAGAGGGAAAGTCAGAGTCTCTGCCATCTTAGATCAACAGCTTTATTTTGAAGTCCCACAAGTGCATCAGTCTCCTTTGGCTAATCTTACTGAATTAGATAGACTTTATATTACTCTCAGAAGGTATTTGGCTTGGTTTTAAAAATAAAGAGTTGATAGTTTTGATGGATACACTTGTTACATCCCTACCTGTAGGCCAGTGAGGGCTTCTAAGCACTTACCCTTCTTTTACAGGATCCTGAGGCAAGGGAAAAAATATTTCTGGTAGGCATCTTCATGGCGCTGAGGTCAATAGCCACTCTAGTTCTGTTTACTGTGACATGATGCTATAAAGCCATCCCAGCTTTGAGTGTGAAAAAGAGGAGCCTGAGACCCGTGCTTTGTCACTTTTTTCCCAAGCAGGGCAGGGCCGGGTTTCCCTGTGGTCTGGAAGGATGCACACAGGGCAGTTTTTCTCAGCCTTACTGCTGTGTGGTGTGTCAGCTGGCAGAACAACGTGTTGCCGCAGGGCAGCAAGCCAGGCCTGAGGATTTCCATGTAGACCTTTCTGCTCAGCTTGTGCATTCATCTGTGCATGCTGAGGAACTGCGGCCAAGTGCTGCACTGTGGGTAGATGTGGAAGCTCTCTGGGAGGCCACGGAAGAGGGTGAGCAGGAACCCAGGCATGACACTGAGTGTGTGCCAAAAAGCTGAGTTTCTCAGAGCATGAGCATTTAGACCTGTGGCTAATAAATGAATGAGGCAAATAGATAAATGACTTCCAGCTACGCTGTGATGGGCAGTGGCTGATTCCCTGCATTACTTTGTTTTTCCACCTTGTAGACTCTCTGCCTACTGTGTGCTGCTGGTATGAAGGACCATGAGCAGGGCACGGGTCAGTCTCACAATTAGTTGTGCTTTAAATGTAGCACAGAGAGAGGTTTTTATTTGTATAAGTACCTTAACTGATTCCTGGGCAGACTCCTTAAAATCCAGGAATTTACCTTGTTGAATGCACGTGGAATGTGCCATGTAGCTTAAAATGGAGACTCCTTTTTCCCCTTCAGTGGAACTCTAAAATCTCAGCACACCCACATGCTGAAGGTCAGGCTCATTTGATGCATACCCAAGATTTCCTTGAGTGGTACAACACATTGCTGCCTCTGCACAGCTTTCCTTTTTTGCCTTCTGCACTGTGTTTTTCAGCAGTGAGGCAATTGCAGCCTCTCAGAAGCTCTTTGTCCTTTCTGTAAGAGAGAGGGTGAATTTTAAAAAAGGATGTAGTGCCTCTCTTTTTAAAAAAAACATGGGGCTTGGGGTCTTAATGTGAATCCATAACCTTTGCTGAAGTATAGGTTGATATGATAGAGGTATGAAGAGAGGGATTTCCCTTTATGGAACATAAACCGTCTTCTAATTTTCCCTATTGTGGCAAGCCTCAAGTCCCTGTTCCAATTCCAATTTTGGTTATCCAGCCTACTTACAAAAAATGGCATAATGCTGAAATACATCAGAGGTAAATTGTTTTATAGCTGTCATAACGAAGGGCACTATTAATACTGTATGATATGATGATTCCTAGATACTGGAGTCAATGCCTACCAGGCTGAATTATAGCCTGTCTTGATAATGCCTTTAGAAAGTGGATGAAGGATCAGCAAATACCTTCATCTGGGGGAATTCCTTACCCGTTGTCTTTGCTGGAGGACCACAATCTTAGGACTTGCTGTTTTGACTCCATGTCATGGCTCATTTCTCCATAATGCCATCTCTCCAAGGAAAATGTAGCTCATAGGGAACTTTGAAAATGCATCAAGTCTTGAAAGCAAGTAAATCATAGAGAAGAAAGGGTTACAGAGGCTGGAGATTAGATGGGGAAAGGTAGTTAATTAAGGGGTTTTATATATACCCCGTGTCCACTAGATTCTGACCACATCACTTTGTCTCCCTTGGTCCTTCATGAATCAGAATGAAGTTCAGCCAATGACTTAAAGACTGAAGACAAGCCTACTAAAATAAAGCCTAAATGACACAGGTCATTAAAAGATGGATTTATGTCATTAAGGATATCAGGTTCTCCTTCTTTTGTATCCAGAACTACTTCAGATTCCACCATTCACAAATCCAGGTCTCATTCTCAAGGTTTCTAATTACTAGGAATCAGTGATGTAAATTTCCTCAGCCTGAAACTTCCTTGAAATCTGAGGCCTGTGCTAGGCCTTCCAAGGTCTTTGCTTTAACCTTTCACAAGAAACTCATTGTCTTGGCAGTCTTTGTGTCATATCTGTACTTATACTTTTTGAATAATTAAATATATTACTGCTGGACAGAAAAAGTGCTTCTCGTTTCAGTGCTACTTTTTAGTTCACTTTCAATGGTGTTACTTTTTATGGTGGCAAAGGAGAAGTTAGCATCCCTCATCCTCTTCCTCAGACAGAGTGGCTTGCTGGACTACTGTACTCATGAGGGAGACCCAGGCTAAAATTCCCGTTGAAAATCAGCAAATAACTACTGCTCCACAAGTCTAGAAATCTCACATGAGAAACCTTGATGGTTATTTTGTTGGACCAATTTGGTATATTTAATGGAGTTTGTTACAAAGAACTTTTTTGTAATCTCTCATATGAATAGCTTATGAAAGAGTCCTGGCCATACCTGGAATCCAAATTATAGTTTTAGGGGATGAGAAATGCAATAATGGATTGCAGTGTTTTTTAGAACAAGGCAACTACCCTGTACTCATTTCAAAGCAGACCCTTCCAATTCCAGCATTTTCTCACCTCTGAAGAAAAATAACTATTTCTGTCCTACTCAAACTTTTTCCACTATGGCACTCTGAGTGTATCTTCAAACAATATAACACAGTGCTGCCCCATGCAATAACCATGATTCCATGGTGGCTGGTTCCTAATTCAAGTCTGAGACCTGTTAAAGATCTTGGCATCATTGAAGATGAAGGTTATAAATCATTTTGAAAGGAGCAGATTCAAAGTACAGAAATTTTCTCTGAGGAGACAGATTTAGAAACATAAAATTGATAAACTGCAATAAATGTATCTGAAATGTCTGAGCACATTCCATTCAGTTTCCTCTTCTTGTATGAAGCATAATCAAGAGCATTTCTTTTTTTTCCCATAATACTGTATCTAGGTTAGAAAGCACAGCTAAGTCAGTTTTTAGTCTGATAATAACATAATAGCCTGAAGTTCCATATACTGATTATTGAAGTGCTTCCTCAAACATCTCTTTTGAACAGTGCTGGCTGTAATGGCAATAACAATCACACTTGTAAGTCCACATAAGGAAAATACATCTGTGTTATAGGTCAAAGTGGAGTTCTGTTTTTCACATGTCTTGTAAATGCACATTAGAGCAGTAGTCACTGGGTGAATTTATTATTATGTTCTGTTAGTAGGAGATTCTGGATTATTCAAGCTAATGATGCTCATTCAGGCCAGCTTGATAGGGATGGGTCTTGTTGACTGAATGATATTGTGTTAATGGAAACAGTTGTCTTTCAAGAAATTGCATCTCTTGAACTTTTAGTGAGGAAAATAACAGGCTTTGAAGATTAGGAAAAAAATGGAACTATCCCAAAGTGCAAGACTGCATTGCCTAATATTACAGTGTTCCACAGCTGGAGAAAAATGACTGATGGTTTGCTCAAAGAAAAAAACAACCCAAACCTCTACCGCCTCTTCTGATCAATAGTTATTATCAATAGTTTTTATCAATAGTTATTTTTAAAAAAATCTCAGACAAGTAGAAAAGGTGTTTGGCTCTAAAAGCTGAAAGAAAATAAGCAGGTGGTAAAACAAAGTGGCTTAGGTTTTCTGGGATTCTATGGCAACAATTGTGTCTTAAATATGAATTTTTAAGCACCATTTGTCACATCACCTTGGGCAGCACCCCATTACTGACTCCATAAACATATCATGGGTGCTGTTCCACCTCTCCAAAGCAAAGTCACCGTCATGTGTTTGTTTCGAGCTGTGACTGTGGGATTTTAACCACAGCTGCAGCTGCAACAGGCTTCCCACAGCTCCTGCTGACACTGTGTAATTCAAAAGGCATTGGTCTTTTTTCAGAAGATGCTGCACTTCCAGGAGCAGATGAAACCCTTATCTAAAGGCTGAGCCCAGTCTAGTTACGTTTGGGACTAGGTGTTGCTCGTGCTAGCACAGGCAAAAGTGTCTGTACCTCTCATATCCCTTCTCTTAACCTCTCACACCAGGTGCTACCTGGCTTCTGACCACCTAGTTTCTTGGTGACTATATTTGTTTCCTTAACTCATCATTATATTTTTGGCAGGTTCCAGGCCTTATTCCTGAAATGCCTTTCTAAAAATAGTATGCCACTACTCTACTTCATGTCAATCCAAACTTTCAACTCTAATGTCCCACATGTCCAATCCTTCTTACCTCTCTGTTCCCCTTGAAGCTGAGCAGTGTGTTGCCATAGCCTTTAATACTCTTGCTGTTACAGGACAGAACTTTTATTTGGTACAGCCCAACTTGCACTAAGGAGCTGTTTCCAGTCATGGTCTACACAGGGAATCTTATGAAGAATTTGAAAACCAATTGACAGGGTGAAGTGAAAACTCTTCACACTCTTTTGTGCAACATCTTAGATTACAGCTCATTTTTAACAAAAAAAAAAAAAAAAAAAAAA
>NW_009953786.1:6390911-6406782 GCF_000747805.2 Chaetura pelagica | reverse complement strand
TTTTTTTAAAAAAAAAAAAAAAAAAAAAGAAAGAAAGAAAAAGAAAAAAGATAAGCAGTTCTTTTAGGAAGTTTTCCTTTCTGTATCTTTGGATATTGTACTGAGAATTAGCCCCAAAACTTGTCTGTCTCTCTTTAAAAAAATAAAAATAAATAAAATAAAAAATATTTTAGTAACTACTTGAAATCCCATTTTTTCTTGCTTTTTTCCTGCTCAATCATCTTTAGACATACATATATACACGAACACATGTATCTGTATATCTGAAAATGAGACATGGAAAAATTAGGCTGAGCCTTTTTTTTTTTCAACTTGAAGGATGGATACCCATTTGAAATTATCTCTGTTAACATAGAAACTGACAAAAAGGAGTATTTCACTTTATTCATTCAAATTCTGCTTGTGACAACATGAAAGATATATTTTTATAGTCTGGAGATTTTTGCAAAAGCTTGTTTTTACAAATTCTCTAGAACTAAGTAGCACTAATTTGGCAATATTTCTTCAAAATTGAACAGCTGAGGGGATATAAGAGGAGTTATGTTATCTTTGGTTTTTTACTGTTACTTTGTTTAGGGATTAATATCTAGAATTCAGTTACCTTCAAAAGGCCTCACAATCATTACCAATTGCTCAACTATTGTTGTATTAATGATTTATTTTGGCAGGTGTTAGTTATTATCTAGTATCTTATCTAAATAGTATCTCATATTATTAAAAACCAAAGCAAAACATAAATCTGGCACTTAATATCTGGGGCTTTTAGAAACTGAAATTTCATCTCCTCAGGAAACTCCATTGTTTCTAGGGTGTTTGAACGTCAAAACAAAAGCCAAATATTGTGTATTTATTGGAAAAATTGCTTGATTTTCAAGTAAAAGGTATGAAAGTACTTTGATATGACAATGCCAAACAGATTAATATTTTTTTACAGTTTTTTTAAAAATTCATTTTGTGTACATTCACTTTTAAATTATAGCAAGATAACAATAATTCAGATGTAGGGTAATGGATTACCCTAAATCAGGTTCTTTAAAATAAAAACTGAGTACCCATTTCCCCAGCACCTTTGTTTTTTTCAGGATGAGACTCAACAGAAACCATATGGGCTGATTTGGGACTTGATCTCACAAGGCATCAAGAACAGAAAAAGGGTCTTCCATAGATTAATAACATCTGGGAAAAATCTGTGGCTGGGGGCAGGGTGGTGAGCAGACAGCTACAGTCCTGGAGATCAGAAAGGAGTTTGTGGCATACACATGGACTCATCATATGATATTCAAAATTACATGTTCATCCTAAACTAAAAGATGGAGATTTCAGTAGTGCACTACAGAAATACTCACACTTCTCCTGCTGTAGGGTACCTGCAGATCAGCACTTTCTTATTTCTATGTGTCTTTTGAAATGTCTCTGTTCAGAACATCCCGCAGTTGGAAAATCACAGGTGTGCCTCAACACTCCAGGGGAGACAGAGCGATTCAAAGGCCCTTCTTAGACTGTGATGGAAAATGATGAACCAGGCTTCAGGTGTAAACTGGAGAGGACTTTACTGTCAGCAAGATGTGCTTTGAGGTAGTTGCAGCTCAAAAGATTGTTGAAATGAGAAGAGCCAGAGTTTGACTAGAGGCCCAGAAAAAAAGCACCTCAGGTCAGCTAATCTACCAGGTTGCATGTGGGAGATCTATGATGTGACACTGTTTCTGCCTGCTCTGATATAGTATAATTGAAGGGATAGAGTCTTCAAACAGATCCTTGCCTGAACAGTAGCTGTTAGGAAGTGCTAGACACCACTGGTGTAGGACTCAGGGAGCTACCCCAGCAAAACCATGGAACTGGTGAGAGAAGTAGTTGTGTGGCAGCTTGCAGCAGCTCACAAGGAAGGGTCTTTGGAGAGCAATAGGAAAAATACTGAGAGGGAGACCAAGCTGCTCAAAGATATGAAATCACTTCTGTACAAGCAGCAGCTGAATAGAGTTGGAATCTTCATCCTGTCAGTGATGGAGTGCCATGACAGAGACTGATAAAATCCTGAGTCTGAGCTTCTTGATGACCTGAAGGTGACTTCAAATTTTGTTATTACAATTAGTCAACATTTAGACACCCCAAAAAACTGAGCAAACCTCCTGTGCTTCACATACAGGTTTCTTGACATGTCTCGGACACAGCTGAGGACACTTACTTTGGAGACACTTATAAAATCAGGAAACAGAAATATTCAAAACTATACGGATGGTGTAACTTGGAACAACATTCGAAGAGGTGAACTGAAATAATGGGCAGCATATTCACCATCACCTCTCCATTCTGAAGATTTTTCAGTGCCAAAGTAATGGCACTTCAGTTCTCTCCTGATATTACAAAAGCAAGCTGAGAAAACTGTAATTATTGAAAGAGGAAATATCATGTGAGTTTTGTATAAAAACTCAAACATATCTCTCACTTTCTTGAAATGATCCACTCTGTCTTTTTCCCCCTTTCAACACAAGTGCACACTCACACCTACCCACAGTCTTCCTCCCCCAGATCCTAAAGAGCAAAGTCCTCAATGGGTGATGAAGAAATTAAGAAGTCTTAGCCCAGCTGCATAGGAGGATATTAGCTTTTGTCAAAGTTCTTGTCTGGTGTCCCAGAAAGGGTACAGGGTTGATGTATCTCTGGAAGATAGCTCTGTTTTTCCTTTAACCTCCTCTGACTTCTGGGAACTCTTGCATAACTGATCATTTCACAAATCTTCAGCTGCACCAGAAAAACGTGTTGCCCTGAGGTCAAGATTCAGTTGTGTCATTGTAGAAGTGTGTTCTCATTTCTGATTCTGGCAGGCTGGCTACCTGGCTTCAGTGAAGGTGATCTGTGTGAACTCCAGTCCAGATCTGAAAACATAAGCAGAAAACTTGCAGTGGTGAAACTGGATCATCTGAATGCAAAACTGAACATCATAAATACATGACTGTAGATTATTCCACATATTTTAAAAATATAATAGACATTTCCACTGAAAACTTCAGCTGGTTCATAATGGTTACTGCTGGATCTAACCAGGTTTGGAGTGGGCCTCCTGACTGGATTTCTTGGTCCCTTGAACAATAAGCCTTGTAGTAGAAACAAGGAGAAAGGAGAAGGATTCTAATGGAATTTCCACCTAGAAAATACAATTTTAGTCAGGGAGACATGCACAGCAATGGAGAGCCTCATGTTACAAACAGCCTACTCCCTGATTCCTTCCATCATATTTGATGGCACCCAGCACTTCATGTGATCAGACAGCACCAGCCAAAATTTTCCTCCAGAAATAGTCTTGTAGCTCAGAGGCCAAAATCAATCCCTTAATACCTAGGGCTCCAAATGAAGTTACTCTTTCAATACTATTATCATGGTTCCGATGTTGGTGAAACAAGCATTTGCTCTGAACAAATCTCCATCCAGACAAAATATCCAAGATCTGCCTAGGGTTGTCATGGTGTCTCAAAGATCCCAAGGAGAAGGTAGAGAGAACACCTTAGTAATTTGGCCATACAGAAACTGTCCTCTTATCTTACAGTTTTCCTTAGCACTCTAGAACAAGCTCCATCTGTCTAGCAAATAGTTGCTTCTAGTTAGAGGCAGGTTTATATTTATTTTATTAAACTTCTTTTCAAATATAATGCTATTTATATTTCCAGTGCAGAGATAGTCAGGCAAGGTATGTTGTTTAGGAAACATATTTGTCTCATGTCCCACTCTTGGAACATGTTAGTCACATCTGGATTAAATTCACATGGACTTTTTTTCTCTGGGAGTACTGGATCACATCACACTGAAATGGAAACAGCTGGAATTATACTTAATTTTCATCAAGTTTATTTGAATGATCTTTCTTACCTTGGCTTCCAAAAGCAGTTTCTTACATTGTGGTTTCATGAATCTTTCAATCTTAAATTTGGCTAGGCCCAATCCTTACTCAGCTTTCATTTGGGAAAAGCACTCCCAAGTGAAATGTCTTTCTGAACCTGTGGAAGTGAGGACTCAGTAATAATGTAAGCCAAAATATTTGATCTGGTGAAAGAACTATAGAAAGCTGCACCTCTCAGTAGTCCCACCCCTGTGCTATCTGCTTGTTTTCCCCAAATTGCAGATGATGTACTTTTTTTTCCCATGTCCACTCTTTAAATTCTTCAATTCTTTCTTGAATTCCATCATAGGCTGAGTATCAAGCTGAAACTTCTCCGATTCAAGACCCATTATTGCTGCACTGCTGCTGACTTTGCTGATCTCCCTATACGCCCAGCAACACTTCCATCTTCTTAGCTGCCCTAATTGTAGGTCACTTTGGGGCATTGCAGTCCTGTTGAAGGGCTGTGTGAGAAGCTCCTGAGAACTGTCTCTCCATGACCTCATGTCCCTCAAGTCCTCTGTATTTTTTCCTTGGTGTCTCCGATTAGGGTACACGGCAGATTTTTTTTCATGTGTACAGCAAGGACTTGTGGAATAGGTGGCATCTGGGTCCCCTGTTCAGGGTGTCCTGAGCTGCTGAGACATCCTGAGCACCAGCACATGGGCATTTCTCATGAGGGCTCTTGAAAGTGAAGCCAAGACATGTGTCACCAGCTACGGACTCATATGTGTCCGTATGAAAGTTTTAATGCTGGAGTAGTTTTGTCCTGTGGGTGTACGTGCGGGCAAACAGGTTCAGTCACTCAGGAATTGCATGGTGCTGTGGTTAGTGTAGGACTAGGTGTGTTATTTAGGCTGTATCTTTGCCAGATGTATGACTTGTAAACCATGTGGATTTTCCTAGAACGTAACTCAGTAGACAAAATCAAGCATAATTTTAGATTTAGAAAATTATTCGCAACTTTTTTATCTGTTCAAAAAGACAAATGTGTTAGAAGTTTTTAGAGTTAAAAGGTGACCATAAAACCTCTGGAAGTTAAATAATCTCATTACACTAAATGGAAGGTATAGGACTTTCCAGGGCTTCAACTAAGTCCTTTCTGCTCCCTGGAAAAACCAAAAATTCCCCAGATCCTTAATCACAGAGCTCTTATTTTGGTGTTGGCAGGATGGGTGAAGAGGAAACTGAGAAATCCTGAGTCTAGGGCTGGAGGGTAGGCAGCTCATTTAGAGCAAGAGGGAACGAAACTTTACTAGGTAGGTTGATTTATAAGCTGCTGCTCTTTGGAGTTACTTGTAGGATTGGGATGTGTTATCCTATAAATTGCAGAGAGATGGATGACTACACAGAGGATAAGGAAGCCTCAGGAGAGATTCACTTATTAAAAATCTCTACGATTTATTGTGTTGTGATCCCAGCTAATCCAATGGACACCATGGTAGCAAAGGTCATGTAATATACAACTAAGAGGTTCCTGTAAATCTGCAAGGGACTGTTGCTGGATATTTTCCTCTCTGATTTACAAACATTTGCCAAGAAAAGGAAGTAAAGCTCTTTAAGTGAAGTCCTTCTACCATGACAAAATACTTAAAAAAAACATGTTTGGGGCAAATACTGTTCTAAATCTCACTGAGTTATTTTATTTCTTGGGGGGGATTATTTTGTTATCTTTCTGGGTTTTTTATCAATATACTGTTTGTGGCTGCTGTGAGGGAAGGGTCCTATGATTAATATTTTATTCTGGCAAAGCTCAGATCAATACCTTGTTCTCTCTTTTTAAAATTTAATTTCATATAGGCTGCTTCTTTTCCAGGGTTGGCAATTTCCTCCATAACCTTTCTGTCCACAGGTCTTTGAAACTGTTGTGATTTTGTCTCTCACAACTTTTGACTTAATATTGATGTTGTGACTTGGAATGAGAGCTCCAGGAGAGGGTGAGAGGAGGTGTCCAGCCATTATTTGCTGTGCAGCCCTTTTTGGCCTTTGAGTCTCTGAAGGAGATACAAGTAAGGAAAGAGGGTAAGGAATTTTTGAAGGACACAAATATGTGACCTAGTTTTCACTGCCTTTTGGGTGGAAAATATTTGTCTGATTGTCATTTCTAAGTTCCTACTGCTTTTTTTCCATGAAATAATAGTCCAAACTGTGTTACAGAAAATCCCTTTCCCTGCTGCTTGCTTGGACATCTACCTGGCAGAAAACTTTCTGTTGCAGTGTTCAGCTGACAAATTGAATTGTTTCACAGAAACATGTATTTGCTTTATTGACATTTTCATTTCAGATATATTATATTCCATTCATTTACGTAAAAGTCTAAAAGGTAATGATTTTATCTAAACAGTCCTTTCAGGCTTTCTGAAAAGCATTCAAATGAAATATTTATGGAGGATTTTGTTTCATGAAATATTTGGAAGTTTTTATTTTGAAATGTTGTTTTTAAAGGGTTGGGTTTTGTCCACGTTTCTTTTTTTGTCTTGAAGAAAATCTAGATGTTGATGTCTTGGAAAGTCTTGCATGATGGAAAATTTGTCTCTTAATTAGCTATATTTGTAATGAAGAAATTTCTCATCTCTTTTTCATAAGAATAATAGTGTTTCCTCCAGCTAAGTGACTAAATTCCACTCTGTAGCTTTCAGGCTGTATAAAGCATTAATTGAATGTGATATTCCTCTTTGCTTCTTGACCTACGATTATGCATAGTCAAACAGCAGTGTTGTTTTGCCCTCGAATTGAATGCTTTGTAATTCCAGATTAAATGACACTGAAATGTTTGTATTCTATAGGTATTAGGAATTCTGATGTACTAAAATGTAGAGCTGTGTAATTATGTGCATTTACCCTGCACAATTAAATATCTAAGTTCTACGCAGCCTGAAACCTGATAGAGCTCTCAAGAATCCCCAACTATCCAGAGCAAAAGCTAGAAATGGAAGTGTAATATCACTGAAAAGCAGAAATTACCAGCATTGCAACATGCTGTACAGCTTTTGTTTCACCCTAGAATATTCTGAAATAAAATGAAAACCTGGTTTAGCTCATTTTTTGGTGATGTTTCTTGTGTTATCTCCTTCTTGCTCCTTCTAAGATCTGTCAAGTTGATAAGACAAAGAGCATGTTGCAGAAATCACCCCAGTGAAAAAGGGGTGATAGTAAAAACCAACTTGCTTAGCTTAGTTCTTCCAGTTATGTATCGGGAATGTGCATATAAATTGGGGGGCAGCTTAAAAGCTTTGCTGGCAATTGTTTGGGGTGCCCTTCCTAATAGGTTGCACTCCTGGTGAGGAACAGGATCAGGCATCATAAACTGATTGCCTATAATTTTTTTCTGAGGTTCTTGGTCCTGGGGCCCACTGTTGGCCTGATGCAATGATGAGGCTGTGGCCCTCTGCATTGTGTAACTCAGCCTGGTGTTGGTTCATTATTTCAGTACTTAACTTTTCTCCCTGCTAACATGGATAGTCTGACAGTGTATTTTGGTCGTCTGTCATATAGGCTCTTTTTCATGTTTGCTCAATGAGCTGGGCATTTATTGATTTGCTTGGGGTTTGTCACAACAGCCAGGGAAAATAATTTTGAACATTATTTGGACAATGTCTGCCTGAAAAGCTGTACCAATTGGCAAGGGGAATTAAGAGACCAAAAATAACTTTTAAGTCTATCATCAGTACATATCCTAAACTGAAGGAATATCCTTTTAGATAGACTTGTGAAATCTGGAGAGATTGAATTATTTTGTTCTTATAAGTAGGGCTCACTGTTAAAACAGATACGCGGTCTCTGACTTGACTGTGCATTTCTTAGGTTGCACTCAGAAGGAAGGACACAAAGGAAAAATGAGACTATAGAGGTGGACATCAGCAAAGTCTTCAGGATTCCTGTTTACATACATGGTAAAAATAGGACTCCTAATGACAATGAGCAGAGAGAAGAATCAAGGTGAGGAGGAAAGCATGTATGAGACTGTTAAGGAGAAGCAGGCTTGAGGAAAGGTGATTCTGTTCATTTATGAAGGACACACTCTCTCCACTGAATGAAGATAATATATAATTTTGTGTTGTTTTGAAGATTGGGGTGGGGAAACTGAGGATCAATCTCGATGTATCTCTTTTTATTAGTTTTATTTTTATATAAGAATATATAGAGGTTTCTTTCTCCTAATAGACATCCTGTATTACTTGTAAAATGATCAAAAAAGGATTCACTGCATACAGAAAACACTTTCCAAAATCAAGGTTCACTTGGCAAGCAGGGAGTATCAAGAGGTGCTGTACTGACTTCTTGATTCTGAAAAAAAAAATTGGAAGGGCACGGTGAACAAAGAAAGAAATGTTCACAAAACTAAGGTGTCCTTGAGGAAAACAAGGCTTCTAAAGCTTAGAAGATAAAGCAGCAAGCTCTGAGGCTCACAAGGGCAGCAATTAATGACAAACAGGAAAAGAATTAAAAGACTTCAATCGGTAGTTGTTTCAAAGGAACAGTTTCCTTTGTTTTACTTGCCTTAAATGGAGACCGATGTGGATCCTGCAGAACTAGGCTCAACCTTGGTGTCGAGTCTGAAAAGAAGTTTGAGAGAAACATTTGTGGCTGTTGACCCAAATGGTAACCTAACACTGAGCATGATGTTGCACAGAACTGATGTCAGTCCCACAGACCCACGCTGAATATGCCCTATGGTCTTCATAACCTCCTGGGGACATCAGAAATCACCACCCCACGCCTTCACCTCAACTTGAAAGAGATAATGGAAAGGAGTTGACATCTGGGCTTCCAGAGGAGTGAAGCTCTTGTCAATCAGTCGGTCTCTATCTTTCAGATCTTTATTATTTGTGTTGTAAGGGTGGCACTGCCAAACTGTCACCATCTGGATGTTCAGCTTCTCAACTTAGAGCTATTTGCCTCCTGCTCTCTATGAGGTGATGCATTCCCCCCTCTCTGGTGTACCCAGACACAGCGGGATGAACAGCCCCCTGGAGCTGTCTCCATTTGCTGGAGAGAAAGCACAGACAACTGATTTAGGCTGTGCAAAAATCCTAGCTGGCTGTGATGAGAAGTATCCAACCCCTGCTCACTTGGGTTAGGTCTGAGAATGGCAAAGCAAGGAAAAAAAACAACAAGTGAGGTTCACAATGATGGTAGATGAGAAGAAAATAAGTGGAAATAAAGATGGCAGATTCTTGCTGGAGGCTCTGTAAGGTAAAATATGATGTGCCTGGGTGAATGGCGCTTGCTGTATTACCATTGCCTGCTGAAACCCAGATATCCCAAAGGACAGGGAGACAACTGGTGCAAGAGTTATTCAAGGGGCTAGCAGAGGATGATACAAATGGCTGCCACATCCTATTCCCTGGTGTTACTGGTTGTGGTGAGCTCCAGAGTGGGTTTCTAAGAGACAGGAGAGTTGTGGGCAAAGAGGAGACAGAGATTTGTGCTGACCATGAAGAGTGATGGCAGAATGAGAAAGTATCCAGGAAAGTCAGTGAAGTAAATGCATGCAGCCTTCCTGAAGAAGCCTTCTTCCAGTAGGAAAGTTTAGGCATGTTCTATGGAGGGGAACCACATATATGTTTTGTATCAGGCTTCCAAAGTGACTTCACAAAAGAAAGAGACAAGATATTTTCAGAATGATGTGGAGTTGAGATCTGGTTCATTGGGCTGAAGTCCAAAGAGCTGAGCAGCCCCAGGAAAAAATAAGAGGTCTCTGGCTTCAAGTTCCTGCTCTGTTCAAAGGGCTTGCAATATGAAATGAGGACAGTATTTCTCCCTGGTAGAAGCAAAATTTGACTAACCAAGTACCTTGATGTCCTGTTAGTTTCTGCCCTTTTCTTTTGCCTGTGATCTCTCCAGCCAGTTACTGCTTAAAACATGTTGTGTTGCTGTTTCATTCACTTTCTTTCCTTGGAAGTGGAAGATGTGCAAGGTCTGTTGAAGAATACATGCATTCTGGCAGTTTAGGTAGCACTGGAGTTATTCCATATTTTTTAAAAATTTCTGAATATATCTACTTTTGCAACCATTCTACAAACTGAGAGACGTGTCTCCAATTCCCAGTCAGGGAAGTGGGGTAGCCAAAAGATTTTCACAGACTTCACACCATATTGAAACAGGTCAGTGGGGAGACTATGTGGGGGACATCTCCCAGTTTCCATTCTAAATTTGAAACTGTCTCTCAGTGTATCTGATCACTCTAGTCCAAAGCTATTTCCTTGGACAAAACTGAGATGGCTGCTGATCCAACAGCAGCTGCATCTATGTGAGTGGAAAAACTATGTGAGGGTGGTTTGGGCAAAGTGATCCCTAAATGCTAATGAAAAGAGAAACATATTTGACACCACTACAAGTTAGGCACTCTGAGGATTTCAAAATGGTGTCCTTTTTTATAACAATAATAAATTTGTCATTTATGTGGGGAAACATTGTGGAAAATGAATGTCTTTTACTACATTCAGAGCTGTTGCTCCAAATTCAGCAAGATAATGGCCAATAAAACTTTGATCTTGGAGGTTGAGTTCTGCATTGCTAAAGCCTTCATTATGTGTGGTTTTAGAAAATGTACATATGTGCCAGAGTGTCTCGTTGTTCTTTTGCTATTTTATTATTTTATCAGTTAGAAGTGGCTCTGATGCCAGCTATGGAATGAAAGTTTAGCTTATATTGATCCTGCTGTCTGTGTACAGGTCCTTACCAGCTTTGCAGGATGCCATTAAGAGCAGTTAGGTTTTATGTGCAGCTGAACCACACCGTACTCTGTTCCTTATCAAAACAAATTACATTTCAGTCCAAATGTACTTGATTTACTCTTTTTTTTTTTTTTTTTTTTCTTTTTTTTTTTTTTTTTTTTCCTTCTTATTTTTTTCCAGTTGAGACCTCTTTGGGCATCTCAAGGGGAATGTGACTTTCCAGTTCCCATTTTTAAATGGTATTCTCTGCTCTGGGCCAATAGCACAGCATCCATAGTCTGACCAGATTATTCTTGTCCTTCTAGTATAAGCCAGGTTCACCATTAGGCGTTAGGCAGAAACTCACCATTTGTTTACCTGCTGTGGCTTCTAAGATAGCATGGGTTTCCTTTACATCTTTGGCAAATCCACTAACTCCTTATTTGAAAAAGGTTTATATTTGGCTAGACTGGAATAAAATTAGGAGCTCTGCTATAATCAGGTTCAGTTTTCAGCACTCAGTGAAAGTGCCCCATCTGATGAGAAATTATCATCTGAATGGGTAGGTACATCCGATACCAGTTCACTTGTTGGTTCTTTAAATGTTATAGATCTAATTTACAACAACAGTGCTTCCCACGTAATGCCTTTCTTTAAATTTTCCTAGCTGCTGTACGGTTTAAAAAATTATATCTATGCTAGCACCCTTCATCAGATCCTTGGAGGGTTACAGGCACAATGACTTCAAACAGCATTAAAATACTGCAGCCTTTAAAAGAGTGGGGTATGTGAGGTCTATTTGCAGTGTGACCAGTGCTCTGCTAGGAAAAACATAACACCTCAGGCTAGAACAAAGCAAATAGACAAGAACATGTGCTTGCATAAAAATTCTACCCAGGCAAATCACAGAATATCTTAAAATAGAAGAATGATGTGGTACCTAGGAAACACATTGTTTGTTTACCATAAACCAGGCAATGTTTTGGTAACACCAAGGGTCTTACAAAAGACTATGGGGACTGTGTATCAGTGCACTGATATATCTCATCAGATCCAAACTGAAGTCCTTGAGGGACTGTGCCATGTGTTTTCTCAGCACAGGCAGAGAAATGCTTGATGAAATTATGTTTGTAGACAGCACTGAGCTTTTGCAGAGGAGACTGGGCACAAAGCACATGAGAAGTAAGACCTTACCACTTAGCCACTTAATGAACTGTTGCCAAGAGGGTGGCAGGAGAGGTGGGGGTGGCCTGGCTTCCACCATGTTCTACTCCAAAGGATGGCTCTATGGGAGGGCAGCAATGTATTGGTTGTGTGTCCCCTCCTTGGTAAGGAAAGCTCAGTGCTGACAGTGGCATCTGCCAGAGAATCATAGAATCATAGAATGCTTTGGGCTGGAAGTGACCTTAAAGATCATCCAGATCCAACCCTCCTGCATTGGCAGGGACACACTCCCACTCAGAGCCCCATCTAACCTGCCATTGGACACTTCCAGGGATGGGGCTTCCACAACGTTCCTGGGTACCCTGTTCCAGTGTTTCACCACTCTTGTAGTAAAGAATTTCCTTCTAACATATAATCTAAATCTATCCTCTTCCAGTTAAAAGCCGTTACCCCTTGTCTTCTCACTACTAGCCCTTGTAAAAAGTTCCTCCCCAGCTTTCATGTAGCCCCTTCAGGTACTGGAAGGCTGCTGTAAGGTCTCCCCAGAGCCTTCTCTTCTCCAGGCTGAACAACCCCAACTCTCTCAGCCTGTTTTCATAAGAGGGGTGCTTCAGCCCTCTGATCATCTTTGTGGCCCTCCTCTGGACTTGCTTCAACATCTCCATGTGCTTCTTGCATTGAGGGCTCCAGAACTGGACACAATATTCCAGACTGGGTCTCATGAGAGCACAGTGGAGGGAAAGAATCACTTCCCTTGACCTGCTGGCCAGGACAGAATTGGCTTTCTGCAAGTGCACATTGCCAGCTCACTTTGAGCTTCTCACCAACCAACACTTCTAAGTCCTTCTCCTCAGGGCTGCTCTCAATCTGTTCTCTGCCCAGCCTGCGTTTGTGCTTGGAATCTCCCTAACCCAGGTGCAGTACCTGGCACTCGACCTTGTTGAACTTCATGCAGTTTGCACAAGCCCACCTCTCATGCCTGTCGGGGTTCCTCTGGATGTCATCCCTTCCCTCCTGCATGTAGGCCACACCACACAATTTGATGTCATGGGCAAAGTTGCTGAGAATCAGAAAATGGAAACTGTTATTCTCTGCTACCTCTTTACTATCACTGGCACCTTGTCTGTAGTGCATAATTTTAGCAGGGTGTTATCACATGTATGGGACTGTGTAATGGTTATGCTATACCAGAAGGTTGTAGAGACATTTGCTGTTCCCCAAAGCAGGTTACATCACAGATGTACCACAAGGAAAATTCTTCCTGAAATCACAAAGACATTTTGCTGCTGGTTATATGCATTTGGAGAAATGCCACAGTCTTCTGTACTGTCCCTTGGATGTATACAGCCAATGGTGGAGGATTAGACCCTTAATTTTATCTAAGGAGTCAAAGGCAATTGCAGTGAGAGGATTTTAAAGCAGGGAACTGAAAACAGATAATTACTTTGTTTTGTTTGTTTTAGGAAAGACATTAAGGTATTGAATTGATTCTGTCTCTCTGTCAGATACATTCAGGTTTACCATGGGTAATTTTAGAGAACTAAAATATAAGACAAAAGTCAGTTAAAAACAGAACAAATTTTCATCCTTTCTTAGCTGTATTGTTTGTAAACAATACAGCATTACAAAACATACTTTTAATTGCACATTACTGTTTCTCCTGTAAGGTTGAGCAAACATTTACAACCCATGGGGATCAGCATTCCACTAAATATCTGGAGATCAACTGCAAACCACAGAAAGAAGTCCAGATGGTTCCCTGACATCCATGTGCTTTTCATAACATAACTCTCTCCCTCTTTTCCACAGTGGAGGAACCAATTGGCCCTTTCCAGTTTACACTGTGGTTGCTGAAAACTCTGGTTAGTCCACTCAGGACAAGTGGTGCCAGAAGTCATCTCCTCTCTCCTTGACCCCTTTCTCAAAACAAACACAGACACTTAAAGGGGTTCATTTGGTTGCTGCTCTGGCTTGCCACATTTTATAGCCCCATCTGTACAGGAAACAGCATCTGTAGGAGAGTGCCACTGAAGTCCTGTCAGATGTTTTTGGCAAAAAAAGCAAAGGGGAAGGTGCAGTTTGAGTGTGGGAGGTTTAAAGCTTCCGTGCTGGTCTCCAGTGTCTCTCTAGGACCAGAGCACTTGAACAAGAGGCTTAAGTGGGATGAGTAGGCTTGTGTCTGCACCAAATCACAGGAGTGAGTGGTGGGAAGATGGAGAGGGCTTCAGCTGTGGGCATCCATCCTCTGTAGCTCACTTTTAGTTCCTTATTTTCTGATGATTCAGCCCCTCTCCTTTTCCTTTTTGCAATTACTTTGCCCACTGCTAATTTGCATCTCAGGCAAAAAAAGAGATCTTTGTGTTCGGATGAGAAGCATAAAGCTTCACTCTAGAGGCAATTAAAGTGAACAGACAAAATACTATAATATACTGAACAATATTCAAATGTTTTTTAACTTTTTCCAGAAAAATATGTCTACAGATCTGAGTGCCATTGCAGAGATTAGTGTAGAGGAATTTAATCCATCAAACAGGACAAGATAATAATTTTTAATCTTTACTAAAATTCTGAGAGACTGGAAATAAGATGAAAAACAGCACAGAATGTTGAAATTGTGGAGAATACACCAGGAACTCCTGGAACATTTTACACTTGAAAAATATGTATCTGTATGTTGTGAACTCCTTCCTAATTGTTATAGGACCTGCCTCAAAAAGTCTGTCAGAAATGCTAGGGGATCAAGGCACTAATTTCTTTTTAGATCAGACTTTGACAGTAGAGCAAACCCAACAGAAAGGTCCCCAGGATGGTTTTATAGCCATAGTGGTCACACAATGCAGCACACTGGTTCCATAGGTAACATTCAGGAGTCTCCAGATCTGGTTCAAATGTCCAAAGGCTGCCTGAGGTTGGAAATGGCAATGACAGATTTTGTGCCAGAGCAGGTATTACCTGTATCTCAAGTACTACAACTAACTCAGTCTTCTGCCCAGAACCAGTCCAGATCAAACTCATACTCCTGAGGGCTCTGCTGGTGGGAAAACCCAGAGCTTGCATCTGTGAAACCCTGGTGAGAGACTCTGTTTTACCCCTCTCCTCTCTGGATCGAATAGCCTCATTCTATGTCACATCCAATAGACCACAGAATGGAAAGACAGAGACAATAGTTCCCTCTCTGTCACCTGGAAGCTGTCTATCTGGCCTTCTCAAAGATATGCTTCCTGCCTTTCTTATGGCCAAATTACACTAAAGAGAGGTGCAGGAGAGTGGAGGGGAGCCACTGGGATGGGGTAACTTCCTTTTGAAATAGTGCAATTATGTTGTGTTGTGTCAGACTTTGTCATGGAAAATTAGCCTTGAAGAGGAGCTTAAGAGATCATTAAACCATCTTTCCTTCTGAAGCCAGGTGCAACTGTATCAACATAATCCCTGACAGTTATGTGTCTTACTTCTTCTTAAAGGTGTCCAGAGATGGAGGCTTTAAGATGGAGGCCTCAAAGATGAAATAAGCATTAACAAGCTATTACAATGAACAGCTGCAATTACTAGAATTAAGCCTGTATTGTAAGGAGCTGGAAAGACTAATAATAATGTAAAAGTATCAGTGTGTAGGCTAATTAGCCATGCTGTAAAGCTAATTCAAAATTAAGCTCTGGAGAAGGGTGAGATATGAAATATCCTGGTCTTGCTTTTCACCCTTCCCCCCCCTCCAGTTGAGTGCTTTCTTAAGTATGGTAATATTTTGTTGTAGTGGGGAAGGGGGGAGGAATGCAATCATAATTGAAGGCATTCAGTGTGGTTTTGTCCATGAGTTACCTTTTGCTTTCTTTTTACATGGGGTCAAGGTGAGCAGGTGGTGTGTGGTAAGGCAGTAACTAGTTATGGCTCTCTAAATTCTTACCTGCCATGACTTAGGAACTGCTGAGCTTCCCTCTACGGGTTTGCAAAACTGCTGCTGAAAATCCGTATTTTTTCCTAACTTGAGCCTGTCAGGTTTAAATATCTGGCCAACTGTTTTTTTCTCTTTTATGCTTCCTATGGCCTTCTTTTAGGATCCTTTCTCTCCAAAATTGCTGAGGGATGTACGGGGAAAATTGTGAACTGTAGTCTTGATTTCAGAATTGGGTCATGAGTTATAGTTAGAGAATTTGATCCTTAAAACTAAATTCTCAGCAGG
>NW_009953786.1:6386377-6390537 GCF_000747805.2 Chaetura pelagica | reverse complement strand
TTATTTATTTATTTATTTATTTATTTTACCTGGATAACTTCTTCTCAAGCTCTGTAGGGATTGGATTCCTAGCCCATTTACAGCCAAAAGAGACTACTGTCTGTACTTCAGCAAGGTTGGGATTTGGGCATAAGTTAGGCTTGCTTTATACTGCAGACTTCTTTCTGTCATACACCTTCGTGTTTCTCTGATATTTTGCTCCAGAGCCAATGTAGTTAAGGCTACAGGGTTTTGAGCTGAGTGCATCCCTTACAGATATAAATCCCTTTTCTAAAATGGGAAAAAGAGAAGTACATTGTGACTGACAGCTCAATCTGAGCTTTGCATCTAAGCAAAA
Source organism: Chaetura pelagica (assembly GCF_000747805.2). Classification (NCBI taxonomy): domain Eukaryota; kingdom Metazoa; phylum Chordata; class Aves; order Apodiformes; family Apodidae; genus Chaetura; species Chaetura pelagica. Next base: position 6,390,200 of record NW_009953786.1, on the reverse strand, counting down.
CTCCCGTCTGTGTACGAGGCAGGAAGTGAATTGCAGAGCTTCAGAAATAGCACAGAAACCTACATTCTGCTGGCAAATGCACTGTTCATAGCTCCTACAGGGGCTGTAGCTCAGCCCCCTGCAACAAAGGCAGCAACCTGGGTGTGGAATAACATGTAAAAAGTTATGTTATGATACACACTTACAATAAGGCTTCCTTACAGCAGGTAGGGAATCTTCTAATTGCTTGGAATAAGTGTTGGAAGGTTGCCTTCATGCTGAGAGTTTGCATGGGAATGGAGCTGAGTGTGACAGAACAGGACTTTGGAGGTTCAGTCTGGTCCCCCGAAGCTGAAGTTGGGTCAGGCTTGGTGCATGCTAAAGGGAGGTGAGCCAAAACCCAGCACCTTTGGCTGAGCATGGGAAGCAACACCTGGCATTTGCAGCTATTGAGAGGTGTCAAAGTAGCTCTAGGCAGCTGGGTTCCATCCAACAGTCGTCTTTGCTGTGGTGTTGTTTCTCGTACAATGGGACTGGTTTTAAGTTACAGTGGGTCTGTGGAGTGAAACCTGTCTCTTTAAAATGACAAAGACAAGGGGTTCATTTGTAAGGTATGGTGTGGGCAAGACTACAAATGTACGCAAGACGCACAAATAAATGCATGCCTGGAGATTACGCTGGTAGCTGTGGCATGGAAAGGGCCCAGGTGAAAGCAAACCAGCTGTCAAATCCTGCCCTCCCCATGGCAGTACATTATTAAGATCATGGGCTGGATTCTGCTCTGCCTGCTGAGGGAATTACTGTGGAGGAGAAAACATGCTGGCTGCAGCTGCAGGAGGCTGCTGGCATCATGCAGAGGAGCACAAGGATAGTGTCTTTGTCCAGCCACTGTGTAGAGTCCGGAGTGTTCCCAAAAAATCATGCAGGGTGCAGTCTAGCCATGTGTGTGGGTCATCCTGGTCCAATGTCTTCAAGGATCAGGGGGAAGGCAGAGTCCAAGTGCCCTCATTGGGTTGTTGATGGTGGGAAAGGATTGGAGGGCTGTTAGCCGTGTCCTAATTCCATCAGGGTGGCATAGGTTCTTTTTTTTTGCACGTCTTATGGAGTTTGCTGCATCAAAAGGCTGCTGAATCTACCAGAGCCTCTCTAGAGTGTTAAGACCACAGAGGATTGTATTGGTTTTTGGAAGGCAGGAGTTTCTAGCACTCCATGCAAACTAGCAGGTGAAATCTTAAAGATCTTGACTAGAGAAGCAGTGAGGAACAAAAGATACAGACACATTCATGCTGTGGCATTCTGTCATCATGTTTCATGGAGCTCACATTAAATGTGTGTGTGTGTGTAAATATACACATCTGTTTGTTAAGCAGTTTCTCTTACTGTTCTAGGAAGTTTTCTTATTAAAATGAAGAAAATACACAGTTTTATACTACCTGTATTTCCAACCACATTGTAAAAGAAAAGTCTGTGGTAAGTTCTGTTAGTGCATCTGAAGAATGAATATCTGAATCTGGCTTATTCAGATACACCAAACACTTTTTTTTTCTTTTTTTTTTTTTTTTTCCTTCAATGATAGAAATTATAAAACCTTTTGGAATGCCACTTCTTATTTGCCTGAGTGGAAAACAAAGAAGCCCCTTGTTCATTCCCTCCTCAAACAATAAGAATCTGGAAATTGTTTTAAATGCTGGAAAACACCCATAGGAGATACAAAAAGGAGAAACAGAATTGTGAACTTTCCTGAATGATTCATCCTGGATTTTAAACTAGATAAATGAGTTTTCATCTCAAACAATAATTCTGCAAAAATCCTGACTAAATGAGACCACAGCTTTCCACCAGCCCGGTTTAGTTAATCTATATTGCATGGTATCCTTGTCCATGATTAAACCCATGGGAGAACTCAATGTGAAGCAGATTATGGGAAAGCAGTCTAAGTAAAGTAGTTTTGCAACTTTGAAAACACAGCCATTCCCTAAATGCCCGGGTTTGCAGCGGGGAAAGAGACAAGAGCAGGATGCTTGAGGGCTGAACCTCCACTGCATCTGCACCTCTCTGTGTGTTGTGCACTCCTGCCACGCAGAGCTATAGGCTTGGGGTAGGGCTGGTGATGCCACCCTTACTTTGGGAGAGCTGTGCCCAGCCTACAAATGGGAATAACTTGCCATCAGTTGTTTCCATCAGTAGGAGAAGTTTTATACTTCTTTCCTTACTGTGCATAACAGTTTCCTCTGCCACCAACTTCATTGATCAAGGTATAAATGAAGGTAGGGAGCTGACATTTGCTGTCCTCTCAGCAGAGAGAGGAATGCTGGCTCTGCAACCTCAGGAATGAAGGAAAAAAATGAAATGGCCTTGCTCCTCTTCTGCAGAGCAGTCATTAACCTCACTAACGGGGAAGAAAGTAGCTTTTTTAAACTCTATGCCTGGGGGATTACACATGCAACTACTCTTAATGTCAGCACTGATGTTTCTGAATAAGTAGGTGCCCTCTGGAAAGCATAGCCCAGGCAAGCAGAGGCTCTGACTGTGCAGATTTATCCCAAGGGGATGGAAGACAATAGAGGTAACAAAATAAAGACCAAAACCAACCCCATTTATGACAATGGAATGTCTACATGTTTTCATTTGTAAATACAAATTTCAAGGAATAGATACATGTATTACGGGATGTGAAGGAAAAAAAAAAGGCTATTCACCAATGTTCTGATATCATGCCTTGATACAATGACACTTTCTAGAGCAGTCGTGACTTTAAGCCGTATCATGGCTAAAAATATTAAAAGAAGGATTACCCCAACAACAATCACATCACTTCCCTTCTGCAGGGGAAATGGAAAAACACTCAAACTTTGCCAAACTGAATAAATTATCCAGATGATCAGAACTGTAAGGAAAGTTGTATGTAATCAGCTCTGTGTGTGTGAGCCTGTGAGTGTGCACACATGAGTTAACTGGATTGCAGGCTGTGTAATATGCCTGTCGAAGGGGACAGCTGTGAAAATATGCCCAAGAGAAAAAAAATGAATCACCGTGGTTGTACCTTAATAGGCCAGCAGATACCATGCACAGTATGGTCCTTGCTGCAGCACTGGGGATTCCAGTCCAGCTGCTGAGCTGCAGTCACCTGCCTGGGGTGGTCTGGAGATGGGATGAAGGACACCAGTGCTCTCTTGGTCTTGCTTCATTGTGGAGCTGGGAAATGGCTGGTTTGCTTACCCCAGTTTGGGAGCAAAGATGCAATCTTAGTCCAGTCTGGCAGCTGGTTTTATGTGTTGGGTGCAGTTTGCTTTGCCAAAGAAAATAATTTCATTAGCCAGGGGAGAAGAACAGGGGTGAAAGGGAGAGCAGGAGTAATGTTGTCTCTGCTTGATTTTAAGCACCTTGTGCAGGAGTCTGCACTGGAAGCTTCCACTTACCAGGCTGCCTGTATGGTCTGTAGAGAGAGGCTGGCTTTTTTAGAGGCCGCCTAAGGAAAGGACATGACTTAGAACAGTGCTAATGATGTCAAGATCTTTGGCAAATCCAGGATGCATCAAAGTCTCCAAAATCATGTTAGGGAAGCCCAAAGGCTTTTACACACAGGAAGGCAAGGTCAGGCTTGGAGTGCAAAGGCTGTTTGTTTCCATTTCTGCTTCTCCTGCCATTAAGAAGGGCATTTGTTTCGCTGTTTGTTGTTCCTGTACTAAACCCTGGATTGTCAGCCAGCCATCAGGCTGCCATCATTTTCTGGCTTGGATTTCTAGCTAGGAACATCCCTCAGTTTTTCAGGGATCACACTTTTAAAATCAATACTGTGTGATTGGTCTGTGTCTTTAGCCTTTCAAACTTTTCAGACTCCTAA
>NW_009953786.1:6372509-6386346 GCF_000747805.2 Chaetura pelagica | reverse complement strand
GCCTGCTGACAACAGACTTGCTTTTCTTTATTTTCTTTCATGCAGGCCAGTGCAGACTTGGGCTTGGCTACAAATGTAATAATGCCAGCTGTAAAATGGCCCCATTTGGAGTATGTACCTATCGATGGTTCCAGTATATACTGTAATGTTAACACAGACTGAATTCCAGTAATCACCTGTACCTGATGGTAACGTGGCTGAAAAATAGTTAAGATGGGGCTGGCAGAAGCATATGGGGCTTTCTCCTGACTTGCAGTACACAGAATCATAGAATGCCAGGTTGGAAGGAACCTCATCTGGTCCAAGCTTTCTAGGTACTACTATAGTTTACATGAGATGGTTCAGCACCCTGTCAAGCTGAGACTTAAAACTGCCCAATGTGGGGGATCTACCACTTCCACGTGTTCCAATATTTAATGGTCCTCATGGTGAATAATTTACCTCTTGTGTCCAATTGGAATCTCCCCAGGAGCCCATTACTCCTTGTCTTTTCCATGTGACTCCTTGTGAACAGGGAATCTCCATCTTCTTGGTAGCCACCCTTTAAGAACTGGAACATTGTAATAAGGTCTCACCAAAGCCTTCTTTTCTCAAGGCTGAACAAAACATATTTTCTCAGCCTCTCCTCAAAGGCTGTTCAGAGCCTTTGGGTGCCAGTAGCAGAGCAGGTACATGAGCAAGAGGACGTTCAAGTTTGATCACAGCTGAAGAGCCTGTGTGGCTTTCACTGCTGCTATCTCCACCTTGCAATGAAGAGCAATTTATGGCAAAATTGGTAACTCTGAAATATTTTGGTTTTCATTTTTTGAACTTTGTTTGCCAATTAATTTCAAGAACCCTATGGGCTCATCCACTCCTTGTTCACTTTTCTACCCTTTCATATCTTTCACTTTGGTGTGCCCACTGTGGCTCCAAGGTTGGCAGCCTGCTTGAATGCAGAGCCTTGTCAGGTGGAATGTGACATTGAACCATTGCAGTGGGCAAAGTCTAGCATCAGCTGCTGGAGTTAATGAATCCTACACCATGCTGCAACAGGGATGGGAATCCCTGAGCTCAGGAGGTTCTCATGGAGGTCTGCGGCAATCTTGATGTGTGAGTGACCAGAGGAGATGAAAGCACATCTGGATATGTTTAGGAATACATATGCACTGGGTTATTTTTGTTTGCATTATATTTAATTCAGTGCTTGCACCTTATATTTTTTTCCCCTGTCTCTTGTTAAGATTCATTTGTTTTTTTTCTGGATAAGGAAATATATAAGTGATGCATATGGTTAGATGAATGTCTCTTAGCTGAATGATTCTGTGATTGTGTGCTGGACCTTTAAAAATAAAGTGTTCCCCAGGCTGTAGGCTAGGAGAGATTGCTATGCATCAAGGCAAGATGGCCCTCATAGTGAGTTGCACTCTCTCCTGTAGTTGTTACTTCTCTTTGTTTGTTTGATTTAATTGGTTACAAAAGCAATCCTGATTGTAGGCGATTTTGATATAGGTATTGAGGAAATGGAATAGGATTAGGTCTGTGGAAAAGGTCACTGAGGAAATCTTACAGGTACAGCACATTGCTTCACCTACTATTGTATCAAAGCCAGGTCTGGTCAAGACATCTCCCCTGTAATGCTCCGGCCTACCTCTTAGAAGGACAGATTCTGAACTAGATTATAATCCAGTTTCATTTTCTTTCCCCTTCAAACTCTCTTCCTTAAAACTAAGGTGCATAAATTATAACCAACACCCTGGTCTACAAATCTGGATGGATGCCTAGCTGCAAACCTCATGTCTGTGTTCCTGATAATGAGATAATATTTAAGAAGTCAACAGTTTCTTTTATCCAGATGTACTGGATGAAAGTCTCAGAAATCAAGGATATATCTAGGCCAGCTCTGGGTCAGGTGCTTCTACTTTGTGTGTCTTTTTGTCACAGAATCAGCTTGCTTGCATTATCATTTGGGAGTAAGAGACTCAGCAGCCTCTAAGCTGAATGTGGTCTCAGAGTGCCTTCCTGAGGGGGCTATTTTATTCTCTCTGTTGTACCTTCCTGTCAAATGTGATGGGAAATCAATTATGAATAGGAGATGCCTAATCTCCATGGATACTTGTTCCTGCATGGTGTCAAAATCTGACGTGGCTGTTTATTTTATCATATTTTACCTATGATTAATTTACTTAAGAAGGTGAGGGGAAAGCAAGAGGCTATTTGGGGTTGAAGCAAAAAATGAGAGAAAGGAAATTTGGCAGAGGTTCTCATCTGGAGCTGCTGGGAGGTCTCCAGAAGCCTGTCCCATACCTGCATCCCCAGAGCTTGTCGTCAGCTCTCATGCTTTGTTATGTGCTCACGGTAGGGTCTCAGAGGAACGCAGCTGCTCATAGACCAAAAGGTGACCTTTTGAGTAGCCAAAGAATGATGCATTATTTAGTGCATTCCTGGCTGAAATGGAAATGAAATTATGTTGTGAGAAGAAGAACGATTTGTTTATCCTTTTGCTTGGGTGCATCATCTTTGCACCGCACAGTGTTGTGGCACACACGCTCACTTTTTCTTTTGGGTAAAACTTTTGACAAGACAGGTATTGTACTTTGCAAAACACTGACTGTTAATGAGAAAGACCCTACTAGCCAATGCAATACACTTAAATTTAGAGGTACTACATTCCCAAAAAAAAGCTTTTATTCAAATAATGTGTAGGGGTGAAAGCTTCATGGTGAAGCATTTGTCTCTCGACTATCACCTGATACTGGTTAGTATCATAACCAGGTGCTATTTCAACAGGATTTTCTTCACTTCTTTCAATTAATCATGAGACTCTTGGAGGTGCCATAGCAGGACGTTCATTATGGGGATGTTTAATGAAGAGAGTATTTGTAATTTGCACAGACAGAGGCTTCAGCAACTGCCTTCCAGTGATCTGTGGTAGCCAGGTACTTAGGCACTCTGCATATCTGCTGGGTGAAAGAGGGGAGGCAGATGGGAACAATTTTTCACAATGTCTAACTTTAAGTTTTTTATGTAGTCTTCCAGACAGAGATTCAAAGAACCTGAGGCTGGAGCCTACCTCTCCTGCTGACTGTGAATGAAGACTGCAATATGCTCTGATGCAAGTCCATCTGCTCTTGAACTTTACAAATACCTTTAAAAAGATCTGTCTAGTAGTGTTTTTCCTTCGAAGTCTCCAACACTGTTCATGAAGGCTTGAAAGTGGTATTATTCACGTGTTTTAGATGAAGATAGCTGAGTTATCCATGTATTTTAGTTGACAATAATTGAATTGTCAAGATAACAACTGATTTGAGAATGGCCAGTTTTCTCCAGGAGATGAGCACGTGGATGGACCTGCAGGAAGATCCAGTTCTTACCAGGGATTTCACAGAGCACAACAGGCCCTGAAACGTAGGAAGGAGAAGAAATTTGCACAAATGAAGAGGAACCTAGCAGACCATGCTATCACATTGGAGAACCCAGCAGTAAAACTCTCCCTAAAATTGTAAGTATCTGCTTCTACGGGATTATTTTTTTTAGTAGATGGGGTAAGGCAGGTAAACAGGGATTCTGTAAATGACTACAAGTGTTTCAGTTGCCTATTTGACATTGTCTTAGGTGTTAAACAGCACAGGATGGCAAAAAAATTGCCACCTTTCTACTCAGAAGATAAACTGTCTTTAAAATGAAAGGAATTAAACCCAATGCTATGATTCTAGGATCCCAGTTAATTAAAATAGACATGACCAGAGAAGCAGAAACACCAAAGCAGCTTTCAAGCCATTTCTCTGCCATGTTCTTAATGACTCCAAGCCCTTATTTGCAACCACAGTGTTTGGTCATCCTATTGCAGCGCCCTGCAAACCAGCCTCCCCCAAAGGATGCAGCAGATGTGGTCTGAGAGAAGAGCTGAGCACAAGCTGGTGAGCATTTACTGCAGGGAGAAATACATGCTGTGGGATTTAGTCAAACAGCAAAGCACAAGCTTCTACTATGACTCATCTAGTGTAAAACTAGTGCTAAGTATTGAACGTAATTAAGACAACATTATTACAGTGAGATAGCACTTCTTTTTTTGGCTTGGTTAAAATCTTGAAAAGGTGTCATGTTTGCAGACTTCAGAGCTGTGAAGAGGATGAAGAGTTCTGATGAGAGTTCATTCTAAAAGATATCATGGCTATGGTGAGTTTAGATCATAATTTGTGTTATTCCTGAAGCTCTGCATGTGCATTTCGGTCACCTTCTGAAAGGCTGTGTTTTTTGTGAGAATAAACACAACCTTAAAGTAGTATTCATTAGGTAAGACTTGCAGCAGTGGCCTCTCTAGACATTCCAAGGGTTTGCTGATTCTTATGCCCACAAATCACATATTCTATTCTGAGCCACATTTCTTAAAGAGGTGCTATTGGTATTTTAAGTAATAGACAAAAATAATTGTATTTACCACTGAATGCAGTAGAAAATGTTGGAAACAGTGCTGTCAGAGAACTATAGATTCAACACTTGAACATAGACTATCAGCAGGTATGGGACAGAAGTCAGCCAATGTTCCTACCAGTGGGAACAGTTAAACAAGTAGGCCATTATAATTTGCCTACTTGCCCCAACCTTTTCTTTCAGGGGTCCACAAATCAACTTTGCATTTTATGAATGCATGTTCTTGATTAATTTCATTCAGCTTATTGGTTGCTCAATAGCCATCTATTCAATTTACTTGCTTCTCATTATCCTGAAGCAGTAACTGCTCTTTATGGTGTCATGATACTTTTTCTGTTCATTGATTAGCTGTCCAACTTGCAAGCAAGAGGTGGGAAATCAGAATGTAAGATGGTGACATGGACTATTTTAAGGCACAGGACTTTCAATGAATCCATTTCCAACTGTGTGTTTCAGTGGATACCTTTGAAGTGTGTTTATGCTCCAACTTGAAAATGCATTAGCTACTTCTTCAACCTAAGGTTGCCACCACTTTTCTTCTAATTTCCTAATGTGCCTCTTGTACCCCATTTTCATGTTCATCTCCAAGGAATTATCCAAGTAAATTACAGAGACTACAGAGTTCCAGAAGGAATTCCAGGCAAAAAATGTACTTGGGCCAAGACATCTGAGCCACAGCCAGTGAGCCCCTTCTTTTTTGTACAAACTGAACAAACTGTAGGTTTTTATAAGTCTGAAGGTTAAAAATTCCAAAGCCCTTCCTGAGAAAATTATAATTTAATATAAAAGCTGGATCAGTTCCCATTTTGTTTGCACTGCTGTTTTCTGGATGAGTTTCCAATCTATTAGTGAAGCAGCAAATGCTCCCCCAGCAACCAACCATTGATGTTTTGAAATGAAATCAAAAGCAGTGTAAGGTTGTTGAAGAAAATGTCTTGAAAGAACAAGAGTGAAAGACCATACCATTCCTATGATAGCTGCAAAGGTTTGTAAAGATTAAATCTGAGAGAGAGATTGGGGCCAGAGAGAGATCAAGGAGTCAAGTAAAAGATACCTGCCTGCAGAGCTTTGTGCTAGAATGCCTTCTTGCAGGTTCCTAGCCTAAAACTTTGTAGAGGTTGATCTGTTAGGGGCACACAACCAGAGGTGGAACTGCAGGAGAGGATGGATAAATTTCAAATGGAGAGGGCACCTGTTGACCATGGTTATTGCCTTGGACTCTGTATGGCTCTGGCAGGATTTACACAGCTTCTGGACATGAGAGAGAAACACTGTGCACACCTCTTCTTCATAGCATAGGATTTTTAACGTTAGGTGAGCAGCCAGGGCCCTTGCTGGGGGTGTGTCCTGGAGCTTCACTCCTGATGCAGTATCTGTCAGCTGATCTGACATATCTTTACTACAACCACGAGCTCAGTTCAAGCCTCCCATTGTGCATGTTGACAATAATTTTGTGGATGCTGCACAGCGCTAGAGAAAGAGACAGATGTGTGCAGCCCTTAAGAAGGCGTTAATTCCTTCTTAGGTTCTCCTTTCTTGAACCACACTTCAAAAGGTTACAGTGGGAATAGCAAAGGAAAGAAGTTGCAGACTTCACAAAAATCAAAGCCTACAGCTTGTGCTGGATGGGTATATTTGGCACACATCTGTGATTATGAAATTACTTTAAAATTGCTTTTGAACTTCAGCTGGATAATGATTCATCCTTTCAATTTCCTTTCTCCTTCCTGAACATCCGCCATTAACAAACCAACCAGTTGTGATGTTTTGCAATCCACATTTGAACCTACTTCTCAAAACATGGCATACTTCCTTAAATAAGCAATTACTGAGATAATTTCCACAAAGATAAGGTCAGTCTTGGGACTGAAAGATGGATCAACAACTCACTTAGGCAACCATCTTTGAAGTGAGTCAAGAAGCAGTTGCACTAGAGACTTGTTAAACTGCAACATCAAGAGGCAGTTTAAGTGTTTCTGTACAAACAGATATTGTGCAGCCTTGATTTGGTTGAGCTGAGCCCATATAAAGGATTTAGGCATATGTCTAAAGATGGAATTACTTATACAACTGAAGTTAAGATGTGCTTAAGTGTTTTGTTGTGTATGGGCCTACACACTACATCTGTGTTTGTATTAAGAGGAAAAGCTGTTCTACAAGACATTTGAGCATTTTTAAATGTATTTTTGTTCTGAACTGGAACAGGAAGTTTTACCCTGAAATGAAATTTAGGAAATCTTTAATTCCAGAAATCTTGTAATTTAGCATACTTGAAACAACTGTATCAGTAATGTTGAAATGCTTTGTGACATTAAGATTGAAACATTGCATGTCCACATATGCTACTAAATTAATTAGAACCAACTGTCAACTAAGCTTGCTGGGTTTGTCTGGGTTGTGTACCACCCACCCCCTGGATGCAGGAAGAGCTCTGGTCTAATCTAGCTTCGTGGCTGAGCTTTTTTCTTCATGAGAACTGTTGTTCCACCTAGCGCTAAAACAAGGATATTCATCGGTGCATGACGAAGAGCTAGACCTACTAAACCCTGCTCAGCCCAAATGGCTTTGTGCAGGGACATCCCAAGTGTCTTGAACCAGGTCTTGTGACACAAGTGCTTCAGACCCTGTGCTTGTGGGTGGTTTGAATCTTCCTTGGCTTATCAGTTCTGGCCTGGATGTATCCAAGGTGACTCCACACTGTCCTGGAGCCACGGCAGTTTGGGCATAGCACAAATGGGTGACCATATTTTGCATGTGATGCTGTATGTGACAAGTGAACCCCTCTGGAGCTGAGCAGTACAGCTCTGCAGCAGCCTGTCTGGGTGCAGGACTGAGCTGCAGCTACTTAAACTCGACCTGGGTCTTTGCAGAAACTTTGAGGTTCTTTTCCCTGAGCTCCTCAAGCCCGTCCTGTCATAGTCATCCTAGTATCTGGGAACTACACCCAGGCTGCAAACTTGACATTTTAAAATAACCAAATCAAAGCTAAGCATGTTTTGGTAACTTTTTACTGTTTTACCATAATCAATTGTAATTTTCTTGATACTGTTTCAGTGTTGTGGAATCAGCATTCACTGTAAGAAGCTTAATGCATTGGAAAAAATTCAAGCAGCTCTGTGACTACAGCAAGAATGATAGACAAAGTCTTACCAGGCTGAATATAGTATTTGCTCTGCCCATCTTTAGATACAATGGCTGTTCAAAAGGGAGTAGGTATCTGTCAATAGAATCCTGGAAGAGGATCATACAAATTAGCTGTTTACCCTGCTCTTCGAGTTACAGTCATTCTTCTCCAGACTCATTGCCTGATGGACCAGGTAAGGTTGATCCCTAGGCCAAGAGCTTCTCTTTGGGTATGTGGGGTTAAGAAGACAAAATGGTACTGAAGTGATTGCTTTAGAAAAATCTTTCTTTGGCCCAAACATATTGCACATGTTGAAATTTATTGAGACAAATGTTTTACCTAAAGTGTTTTTTCCTGCTTAAGTGTGTGGCTAGTTATGGCTTTGCTTTTATATCCTGTCCTTGCTTTTGGGGTTGTAATAAAAATCTACAGTCCACAGCCTTTGAGTCTCTAAAAGCTTCTGGGTCAGCTCGCCACAGCAGAGAAGTTTTCCAATCCCATTTTGTACAGATGTTCTTTCATCCTTTAAGACCTAAACTCCAGAAAAGCATACACCAGTGAACTTAGCTGGAGCCTGTGAATATTGTCTCTTGTGAAAGATCCCTTTGCCCTACCTTAGCTTCTCTTTTTCTGTAAGAAACTTGGGATGCCCCTAGTACCCAACTGAATGTTTTGGATTCAGATGTCAATAAAAGTAGGAGTGGGAACCTAAATTGTATGTTCATAACAGACAATATGATGGTTTTCTTATCTTGTTACACTTACTACACGTATAGTTGTATTTCTGCCTGAGGAAGCAAAACGCCTTCATAGGTGAGTACAGAGAGATGCATGTGTTTTCCCAAACCTAAACTCATCAGCTTGAACATACCTTATTCCAATCTGACACTTATTGTAAGAAATGTATTTTACATAATTGGCATTGGCAGCCACATATTCTGAGGGAAAAAAGTTTATTGAACTGCTACTGTGTATCACTGATAGTGATTTGCAGCAGTGTCTTCCATTAAAGTAAAGGGTAATTTAGCACTTGAAAGCCAGGCCTCAAAAACAAAATAAAACCCTTTTCTTTTTCCATGCCTAGGGTGGGATTCATCTCACCTCACTGTAGACATCGACAGTGTGGACACATATGGTAAGACCCATTACCCCAAGCTCCCTTTGCAGTCAATACGGGGAACAAGCACTTTTAGGCCATGATTCATCTGACCTATTTACATGTCTGCTGTAGGAGGAGATGAATCACTGCCGAGACTAGATGAGTGCGGAGGATAAAGGGAGCCTAAGATGGCCAGCTCAGATGTAGATGCTAATACAGATCTACAGTTTGAATGTAGACTTGCAGTTTGGAGTGACAATTTTTCAGAGAAGACTTAAAATTTCCTAAGCCACATTTTCCTAGTAGAATGTGTGTGTATGAATACATTTATATATACATATATATATGTATATGGTTTTTCATTCCTGCAACAGAAACATTTGCAACAATATCTTTTGAAAACTGGCCCTATATCCTCTTCTCCAAATGTTCCACCATCTGAAGAGCTGCCATTTTATCTCTCTCTGTCTCTGCCCCTCTTTCACACATACAAACATGTGTACACATTCTATGTTTCAGAGCTGGGCCTTGGGAATTGTTGGCATTAATTCAAAATATACTCCTCTGTGTGTGGTAGCCAGAGCTGTTAGACACAGGCAGATACATTCACTGGTTCTGTTTTTTAAAAAACCCAAAGAAAAATATGCAAACAAAACCATGAAATGAACATTTCTGAATTAGCTTCTGTTTAAAATGAACATTTTTAAATTCATATTTTCTGCTTGAATCTGTTCTACTCTGCCTGCAGCCTCGGTGAGGCAGGGCATTGTAGGAAGATGAACACCAGTTTCAGGGAGACAAGTCGTGATGCAGAGGGAGAGGGAAGACAGGCTTGATCATCTAAGAAAGGGTGCAAGTTCCCGAGTGCAGCTGAGAGAAAGACAAGAGAGACGTAATCTACAATTCTGTGTAGAAGATCAAAGCTGAAGGAGTCTGGTTTATGGGGAGTGAGGATGATGCCTTTGCAGGTATGCTTCTGTGGTTACCGTAGGATAATGTCCCAGTGCATCTGAACACCCACCATCTAGACTGAATATGGCATGAGGGTAATATTGTTATAAAGGAAGGAAGCAAGTCACCCTTTTGCAGAGCTTTGCAGTGCTCAGCTGCTGCGGAGGAATGCTTGGTGTAGCTACAGCAGCAGTAGACAAAACATCCCTCCCATCCAGCCGCTGGCACACCACACAGCCATCACATAAATATGTGAGCACCTGGTTAATCTGTTTGCTTGTGACAGATCTTGGCATGCCCTCTCCTCTGACTGTAAAGCTTTACTGACTAGTGTTTAGCAGGATTTTTTTTTTCCCCCCTACAAGCTCTTGTCTGGCATGGGAGGACTTGGAACAGAGAGACACTGGCTCTGGCAGCAACAGGAAACTACATTTTGGATAACCCTTTACAGTGCAGGCTTTGCAACCATTTAAGGGCTTTTCTGTGGGGATCAGGAGGAAGTGCTGTCTGTTATCTCAAGTCCATTGCAGTCGGAAGGGTGACTGTGGCTGCAAAGGCCTTTGGCAGAGGCCATGAGGATCTGAAGGCTGCCTCTGAGAAACAGGCACGGGCTCATGGTTCCCTACCGTGCGCTGTGAAGAAGCGGCTTTAGGAAGAGAGTGCTCTTTCACTGGTCATCCCAGTGATCATTCATTAAATATAAGGCCCTACAGGAAAACCAGAGCTTTGTGTTCTCCATGCCTTCTCCTGCATCAGCCCTGATGTCAGTAGTTTCGAACCATGGAAGTTAAATTAAGGTCAGTGCAGTCTAATAGGCAAGGGAGAGCAAATGTGAACAAGTCAAGGTAATGAGAAAATACCTGCCATCTAGAGCTGTCATAAGCATGAATTTACATCACTCCCTACGAAATAAATAAATTACAGCCTGTGGAACGTTACTTTCCATGGATGCAAAACTTTGCTCATGCCACTACCAACAAAAAAGTTGGCCTCCCTGCTTTCCACGCAACCAGTGGCTTCCACCGAAAGCCCCGGAGGGTCGTGCTTGGGCACGGAGAGACATCTGCAGCCACTGCCTGCTTGGGCTCCGCGGCTGGAGAGGGATCTGCTCGGCTGCATCCCCCTGCTCCTTGCCGTGCTCTGGCAGAAAGTGTTTCTCCCAGCTCTGGCAGCACCACAGCCACTTTGGGAAGCACACGACTTCCTCAGGAGACAGCGTTTCTTACTTGTGCTGCAGGCTTGCAGCAGGCACAGCGCTGAGGCAATATTTATATCAGCTTTTGTAGCATCAGTGCAGCAGCTGCAATTTTGGGAACTGAAGTACTGGCTGGAAGTGGAAAGAGAGGCACAAAGCATACCATGCCACACTGAAATCAGGGTGGAAAGAAGGAAAAGGAAAAACAAGGAAAATCAGCAACCAGCCTCCTCCCCCAGAGAACTCATCGTGTTCCTGGGTGCCAGGGGTGCTGCTTGCCCTCCAGATGGTTACCGCGGGGCCCATCTGTCTAGGAAAGTGAGTCAATGGAAATTGCAGCTCAGGATGCCAATAGTGGGACTGGATCTCTCCCCATGGTGTGCCTGTGCTCCTTGGGGAGCGGGACAGAGGCACGGGAGTCCCCGGGCAAGTCGGCTTTCCCGGCCACGTGCCCAGCAGCCAGCAGGGAGAGGAAGGAGAGAGCTCGAGCCCCTGGCCCCTGTGCAGCGCAGGGCAGCACTTGTGTGCTGGTTAGGGAGGCTGCCTCCAAAACATCTGCAGCCTGGTGCCATGCCTGTCATCAGCCCCAGGAGGCTCAGGAACCCGGCTGCAGGGCTGTGCTGGTGCAGCCACTGGTATTAGAGGCCTGGAAGCCATGGCTGGCTGAAAGAGAGTGGAGTCCACTGCGTCTCCTCACTCTTTCATCCACCCTGCAACTAAGGCAAGTAAGTGCCCATGGCTGGTCCCACATGTGTAAGAGGAGCTCTTTGCTGCCCATGCATGCTTTTAGGAGGTGACTTGTACCTTTGCTGCCAAACAGCAGCTGCTGGCAGGACAGCGGGACTGAACTTTTCCCTGCACACTACTTTTTATCCACAGAACTCCACTGGTTTGTGAAGATATGTCTGACGGAGCAGGTGTCACACAGTCACCAGTTATCTTAGAGCTTAGTGGAATTGAACAAAGTTGCTGTGGAGCTAAAAGATTTCCAGCAGGTGCTGCCTCAGACACTGTTTTTTGGATGATACACACTTTGTCATGAGCAAAAGCTGAAGGTTATTTGCCCCAAACAGAGCTGTCTTGTTGCAAAATACCTTAACTCTCCTGAACTGCACATGGCCTCAGCAAAAAGGTCCTCTCCATTGGGCCACCTGTGAGCTCTCTGTGTCCGTGTTCCCCACAGCCCTCTGAAAGGGCTGCCATGAGGCTCCAGGCAGGGGAGGCAGCAGGCAGGGGAGTCACCGCTGAATCTATCTGGGAGTACTCTGAAAACCAACACCTGCAGACAACACCCGGAGACAGAGACGCTATTCAAGACTGGCAACATGATGTGCATGGCTTCTTAGGCCATGTTCCTCAGGAATTCCCCTCCGATGTCCCACTTTATATGCCCTTGTGCCATGAGTAGCTCTACTCCCTCTCCCTGAGAACTGAAACTTCAATGCCTAAGCTGTTTTCTTAGTACAGGCACCCTGCAATGTTCCTGGTGAGTGGGTTTGGGGTGAGACAGGCAGGGAGAGGGAGGGAGTAAGCAATGACATGCCAGCAGATCCTCAGAGGTGGAGGGGGGGAGGGCTTGGCAACTCTTTCAGCACTGTCCTATTGCAACAGGAGGGAGGAGGATACGCAGAGGTTACTTAAAAGCCCCCAACGTTTTTCGGTGTTTCTATTGCACTTCAGAAATTCTGCAAGGAATTCTGCAAAGTAGAAGGAAAAAAAAAATACTATCTGAAAAGAAGGTACCCTTGCTAACTAAAAAAACTTCCTTTAAAAGCTTACTGCTATTAAATAATTGCTAGATTTTGAATTGCTGTTTTCAGGAGCTTTGGGAAAAAGTAATGTTCTCAGCCATGAATATTTTCTTAGAAGTTTGGCATGGCTTTTTCATTGCTGCATGCTTACACTGAAACAGATGTGAAAGCAGTTTTGACTTGCTCAAAGAGAAGTCTCTGATCAGCCTACATCTGAGATTTCCCTTTAGGTCATTAGTGGGAGAGAAATAAGTGGATAAGTGCTTTTTATATTTTCTCCTTTTTTTTTTCTCTCCCCTTTCCCCCTCAATCTCTCTTTCCCCCAGCCCCCCTTCTCACAGTTTCTCAAAAGTGGATTTTCTAGATGCAGGAGTTGGCCCTTTAGATATTGGGTGTTCGTGGGCATAGGGACAAAAATACAATTCTCAAGTAATCATCTACAGACTGTTGTAGGATGTAGTGCTTGGGATGATTGCAGTATGACTTAGAATGTAATTTTTACTGGGGGGAGGTGGTATGTGATGCACTTTCTGGAAATATAATTTGCTGGTTTGGATTCAATCAATTCTATTCAATGCTGTTTTGGAGGGTAGGAGAGTAAATGATTTTCTAGTTCTTTAACCTGAAACTCCCTGATGTTTTTAATGCCCTGTTTCTCCTAGGATAATACTTCTGTGTTAGACTTCCCTCTCTTTCTACCGCCCCCCTTCTTCTCTTATTCATGTGTTTTGACAAACACAAAATGCCTTCCAATCCTTAGAGAGCTGTATTTCATCATTGCACTGATGTTTTCTGCTTCTCAGTTTTTATGTATGTGAGGCTAAAAATATGTAGCTCTCTGGCACCCCACACTGTTTCTGGTTTCTCCCATCTTACATGTGCCACACAGGCTCATGTTTGTTTTTTCCTTGAGCTCTTTCTTTCTTTCATGGTCTTATATAAAATATTTTTACTACAGGATGTCTGAAACAACAACCACCAGTGAAGAGAACAGGAAACCTCCTCTGAATGGGAGACGAGCCCTCCCATCAAGCAACTCCAATGATGAAGAAAATGAGGTCCCTGAGATGGAGGCTTTTGGATTGATACCTAGAGGATTTAATCCAAAAGGTACGGTGCACAATTAAAACATGAGTCTATTTTTACATCTTCCATACTCACCTCTGGCCCGATTTGTGAATTAAAACCAGACCAGTTTTCTCCTTATATGTTTTGTTATCAGATAGCTTTTCTTGCTGCTCATTAAAAACTTGTTAAAAAACCATCCTGTGCATAGAAATGTTACTGCAGGGTTATAGGTAGGG
>NW_009953786.1:6371518-6372093 GCF_000747805.2 Chaetura pelagica | reverse complement strand
GGGAAAGTTAGTAGTGAAGAAGCTGAGTGGCCAGTTTTCAACTTCAGCTGTGGGAGTGGTTAAAAAAGGCAAGAATGGGTTTTCCCAGTGTGATCACAACCACGCTTTAGGACCTGCTGGCTTCAGGCATGACTGTGGCAGCACTGGGTTGAAGGGGACAGGAGGAGCTTCCCCTCTTCATGGCCTTGCTGGTTTTTATGGCTTTAAACTGACTGTGGAACTACTGCAAAATGCCATCTGGCAGGGAAAACTTTTGCTAGATGCTCAGCTCACTAATAAAAATGAATGCAAAACTGAAAGGAATCTCCGTATTTTTAATTATTCTATTGTGAAAACTGTTCCAATTGTTTGGCTGGGGTGACTAAACAATATCATGGCAGAGGATACGCAAATCACACCACATTCTCATCGCCAAGTCTTTGGAGTGAACCTGAAAAATATTAGGTAAGATTTGGTTTAAAAGGAGTCAGGATTGGCTCCTGCATGAGTTACCAACCAAATGAAGTTAGTTTTTTTGGCCTATTTGAAGTGAACAGCAGAACTTGTTGAATGTGGCAGCTCAGGGTAGCCAGATG
>NW_009953786.1:6330217-6371464 GCF_000747805.2 Chaetura pelagica | reverse complement strand
GTCTGAACAAGCAGTAATTACTGCATTATACAAATTGAGAAGCAGGCAAAGAGATTTTAAGAGGCAAGCTCAGATTTTTATTGCAAAGCATTATTTCTGTAATCCTCACCATGTGCCTTGACCACATGTCCCCCATATTTTAATGCACACACATTTATTTGAAAAATGTTTCTTTTAAAAAATGCCTGAGCAAACAAAATGGCATGTTAGGACTGCAGAAACCTTGCTTGAACCTTTTTGAGCAACTCTGTAGCTCTGGGGAAAGTATGTTTAAACCGTTAAACGCAATGCGATACAGGTCTTGACTAGATACCGTTTCAAACCCAGTGTGCTCTCAGAAGCTGGAGATGTGTAAGGGTGTGGGATACTTTATAAGGAATGAAGCCTGTAGCTAAAGCCCACCAGTACCAGGAGAAAGATTCCTATTGCTTTTTAATGTATTTCACATCAGGCTCTGATTGAAGCATGGTGCTGGTGGGCGAGAGCCTCTTACTTCTCAGAAATGTGATGGAAGCTTAGGAATGTCAGGTTGAGTGAGTTGAGGCAGGAACACAACATATGCTTAAGGTGATGCTACTGATGAGAAAAACAGCCCTTGCCCAAAGCAAGAGTTTGTGTGGCCATAGGATAAAGCTGGCTATGGGACTGGTATGGTTGAAAATTAAATTTGTGCATAACAGCAAAACTCTTTTTGTACGGCTGGGTGAGCTCTGCTGTGCTGTTCAGCTCTGCAATGCTTGTAGCAACAACATGCAAGGAGAGACCTGAAGGGAAGGGACTGCAGCACTGCTTCAGTGCACATCAGATGTGATCTCAGCCTGTGGCACCAGCTGATGCCAGCGTGGTCCCTGAACACACTGTTTTGGGGTAGGAGACTCAAGTCACCTGTCAAACCACGTTAAAGGTTTATAGCCCAAAGGACTTACATTCAGCAGCTGAGCCTCCCCTGAGCCCCTAAAGTCTTGTGCTTGGGGGATGAAGTGAGAGTCTGAGGCAGGCAGAGCAGGAGTGGCAGAGTGTGGCAGGGCTCTTGTGCTGCAAGCATGTCCTTGCAGAGAGGACTGCCTATGCCACCTCTCCCCCTTCTCTCACACACCTCTCCCCTTCTGGGTTGTCCAAATGTTTTTTTGTAGTGGGTCCCACATTTCATTCACTGATCACACTGAAAAGAACATGCAAATGCTTTTATCTCTGTTGTTACAACTGAGTTGTTTTTCTAGCCTTTGGGGTAGATTGGGTCACCTGCAATAGACATCTAAATGTCAGTGTCCTCACCTCAGACCAGAGCCATACTGTGAGGGGAGGTGAGAGCGTAGGCAGTCTGGAGAGGCAGTGGGTGGCACTTCCAGTGTGATCTGTATGCTTCTCTCAGCTACACTGGTGGCAGCAACTGGCCATAATAAGAGGTTACATACCAGGCTCACTTCATTTAGATGCCTAAATTTAACTGAATCTTGCCCTTGATCTGTGCAGTGTAGGTGTCTACAGCTGAGCTAGTCACTCTCGTTTCCCTTGACAGCCAACAGAGAGAAACAGACATTTTTAGGGTGTGATTCATTTGACCTATTTTAGCTACTACTCTAGGATGAGGTAAAACCCTCTGCTTGACTAGCTCTCTGCTGACATCCACTTCTACTCCACTGAAGCACAGCTGGAGTGAGCTGCCTCCCCAGCCTGGTCAGTGGGATGCCTGCTGCAGAAGATACTCAGTGAGGAGGACACACGGCCCTTGAGTGCTTCTTCAGCAAGAAGCCTGTGTCTCCATGAACATGCCTATGCCACATCCACATGGCTCTTCCTAGCCAGCTCATCTCACCACCATGTGTTATGAGTGGGCCTGGTGCTTGCAGCCACTTGGTGGGAGGACACAGCCCTGCCGCCCCACAGTCTGCAAGCTCCCCACACACCCTCCTTTGCGAAGTTCGGAAATGTGCCAGGGATTTTTGCTTCCCCACTTAGCAGATGGGCACCTCCTTTGGAAACTCACACTATTCCATTTGTAATCCAGAGCCCTTTCTGCTTCTGCAAGAAAGCCTGATGTTTGAAGGCTATTCTTGTTATTAAAAAAAGCAGCTCAAGCTGGTGCTCATTTATTTCCTTGCAATCTTATTGTTGCAAAAGCTTTAAGAAAGCATCAGACTGCTGCCTCTGGTGTAGGCTATGGGCAGACCATCAAATGGATCTGACTTCAAAGGAGTTCTGCATGGCCACCTGTCCCTCACCAACAAATGACTGTGCAGCAATGTCAGGACTCTTGCTTTTGATTGTGCTCTGGTGATGGTGTTAGCACATCCCATTACCCTGCTTGTGTTTTGCCCTCTGTAATTGCCATTGTTGTAATTAACACAGGTTTGGTCACAGGTTAAGTTAATTTGGCAAACTCAATGTACATTTAAGACTGAGAGTTAAATATGTTTTCCGCAGCTGTGTGTGGCTATGTTTTGACAGGAGCCATGTAAAATCCTGAGATGAACTGAAGCAGACACTCACCTGGTGGCCCAGGATGGCTTAACCTTACAGTTCCTTGGAGGGGTTAACAGGCAAAGAAAGGGCTGGGTCACTATTGCCTTTGATTTCAGAACTCAAGATGAAAACACAACAAACTCTTGCCTCTTTGAAGGAGGGAAAAGCTGAGCTAAGCTTACTGATAACTTCACCCCTCACAGAGCCCCAAGATATGTAGCTCTTTTACATGCAGGACTTTCAGCCTGGGAGGGGTTGGGAGACATGGGAGAGACTCTCCCCTGCCGCTGCTCTAGCTTCCTCCAGGAAATTCCTTCCTCATGTAATTTAATTGTGAGTTTTGTCAATATTATTGTGAGTGAGCATTGGTAACTTTTACAGGGAGGGAAAGAGAGGCAAACCCCACTTCATGGAGGGGCAATGAGAATGATTTTTGAGCAAAACACAATGTTTCACACAAAACCATGTTTGTAGCTTCAGCCCATGCTAGAACCAATGGGGGTCTTACAGAAGTTACTCCAGAAGCTTGATGAATTGAGCGGAGAATAACAAAAAAAGTGCCATGGGACTTCAAGCTTTCTTCAGCATTGAACAGGGTTATTCCAGCCTTCCAGAAGATTAGGATTAGCAGTGAGTGGATGGTTTTGGGTTCCCTTTTCCAGGGCTTTTCCATGAAAAGATCCTTATCTTGCTATGTCCTCTGGCAGTTTCCTTTTCTTCTGTTACCCAAAGGGCAGGGCTAGGCAGATGATGGTGTCAATGCACAAGCAGGACCTGTTCCTACCACCTTAGTTTCTGCCTCTCCTGTTAGCTGTTGCCCAGAGCCCAGGCTGGGTGGCTTGGCCAGGGCAAAAGGACCATGCTGGCATCCAGGGGAGCTGCTGCCTGAGGGGCTCTGCTGATGTCTTGAACACATCCTTGCAGAAGGGCATGGCTAATGCAGTCTGGAGGCTACACACCCAAAAGCTGTTCTGCTGCTTGTCCAGAGCTGGTCACTATGTGGGATCTCCCTGCCTTCAAGGAACAGCAGTGTGAAAGGCTATTGTCTGAGCTTCTGTGAAATGAGCTGCATCCAGCCCTCAGTAACTTGAATATCCAACTCTCCTCAGCAGCAGCCAAATTACCCACCATCATGAGTACACACAGCTCCAGCAGCTGCTGTAAATGTGCACCTCTTTTTTTGCCAGGCATGTGTTTGGCTCTGTCATTGCCAGTAAAAAATGCAGAAATTAACTAGTTTCTAACTGTCAGCACCTGGAAAGACAAGCTGAGAGCCACAAATCAAGCTTTACTCTTCTGCCTCTCTCCTGGTGGTGAGCAGTAATGGTCCTCCTGGCAGAGTTTTGGTGATTATCTGCCCAAGCATGTAAGTGAAAGAATGATGTCCAGTTTGTTTTCATGTAATTGCTCGTTGTGTGAGAAGACTCCCCTTGTGAAGTTTCCCGATATGGTACAATCATGTAGCTTGTGGTGACTGTGAGTGCCTTTGCTATCCCAGGGCCACCCCACACTGGTCATTAGCTGAGCAGACTAAATCCTAGCAGTGGTAGGCTACAACCCTTTAGACAGCTTTAATTTGAAGAAAGCAAAGCTTTGCCAATGCATGTTATGGATACCTACTGCTGTTTGCCTGTAACCCTAACCTATAATTACATACTGTAATGTTATATTTAGTTTTCATAAGAAGACACTAATAGTAGTGGAAGTGTACTAAGAAGCTGAGTCTAGACACATACAGTACACCAAAACCTTATTTAATACAGACAATCCAAGCTCTCAACTGAATGTAAGATCATTAGCTGCCTCTCAGGCTCTTCAGCACTCAGTAGTACCACTTTGAAAACATTTATGTGTTTAAGTGTCACAAAACCCCTGTGAATCTGCATTTTACAAATGAATGTCTGCAGGAAGAGAGATGTGAGGCCACAGATATCAAAGGCCCACTGATTGCACTGGTGAACTTGTGACAGAGAGGCCAAGACTTGGAGAAAGCGGATGCCAAAGGAAAGATGGAGCCGAACTCTGACTGGGGACATTCAGCTTGTCACTCATAGCAGCTTTCCCCTTCTGAAATTGCTTTTGCCATTCACTAGAAACCTTGCAGCCTCTGTGAAAATGGGAGGTAGACAGAAAAGTGTCAGTCCGTAAGTCCCTGCTCAGCTGGGAAGATGTAAGCCCCAAACAGATCCAACATGCTCCCTTGCACAGGTCTCCTTGATGAGGCAAAGCTGGGGAAAGGGAGGACAAGGCCTCTTATGATGTTGATATCAATAGTGACATTCCAACATACTGAGCCTTTCCCTCTTTGTTCATTTCCATGTCTCTCCAGACTACCTGCGTGTTGTGGACATTAATATGTTCAAGGAGCCCCATGAGATTAACAAGCAGCAGCACCACACTGACAAGTATTACAGCCCCAAGCTGATAGTGCGTCGGGGACAGCCTTTCCAAATCCAGATTGACTTCAACCGACCCTACAAGCCAGAGACAGACCAATTCTGGCTGGAGTATTTGATAGGTAAGTGCCTGGCAAAGATTGTGTCACATCAGCAAAGTAAGGTTTGAAGAGTACCTCATAAACAGCAACACAGCAGTACTTAATGGTTGGGTCTTTTCCCATTACAATTGATAAACTATAAAAACAGGCTTCATCATAAGCAAAGAAGGGCTTTTCTAAACAAGGTCTGAATCCTTACTTGAGAAAGTCAGCAGAATTGCTTGTAAGAGAAGAAGTATTTGGGGCTTTCTGTTTAGCAAGAAGCTGTACTTCACTCCGCTTTCAAGGTTATCTCTGGTTGATGCTGCATGGCAATGCTGAAAGGTAGATGGAATAAGAAACACCTTTGACTAGTGTTTATGAGATGCAAGGAGGAGAAATCTATTGTTTAAGGTGGAAGAGATTTCTATGTATGAACTGGGATATCAAAATGTTGAGTGCAAAAGGGGGAGAACTTACAGAGATGGAAATATTAAAGAGTGGAAGAACAGGAGGCCTTGCAACATTGAAGTCTGCTTTTACATCCAACCTGGTTCTAAGGGAGAAGGTTCAGAGATTGGAGCTTTGGACCAGAGACTTACTCAGGGCCACATCAGATGTTTTCTTGAGCAAGAAAACTTGTTCCTCCCTCTGAGAGTTCTTCATCAGAGGCCAAGGTCTTAATGTACTTGTTGACTTACTGATGGTACAGAGAAGGGGAAAAGCAAACACAACGTGGGGCTTCCTGCTGTGCCCCAAAGATGGCCCCAAAGATGGTCCCACATCACAACTCTGGGAAAGCCCTGGCTTCATCTAGAGTGATCTGAGAGTTTCTGTGTTAAGACATCAATGCCTTATAAACTCTTTAAAGTAGGTTTGAACTGATGTTTTAATTTACGTTTCTGAGAGATGCAGTCCCAAAATTTGTAACATTGATTTTTTTCCACTGTTGAATTATGATGATGTGACCATTTATTAGATTTGTTGCCTTTTAAAGCTAGATGGGTGTTTATCTCTTAAACATATGTGCAGTGAAAAGGTTACTGTCTGCACTTTTTTTTTTTCATGGGTCTCTTCTTCCTAATTTAAATTAGGTTTGGAAGGCATGTTATGACAGTCCAGTGAATGATTGGCTGAAACGCCACAAGTGCCTTTAAAAATTTAATATGCATAAATATCATTAGTTCTTTTGGGATTTAATTAAATTCAAGACTGTTCCCTTAATCTTTATATGTTTAAAACAAACAGCTGTAGTAAGAAGAAGTGGAAGATGGAACATTTGTTTTTTATTGCATTGTGTGCAGTTTGCATTTGTTTTAATCAGCTATTCCATATTGGAAGAAGAAGTTTAACACTTCTTTTGATGTTGTACAGTCCACTTAAGACAACATATTCACTTATTTTCCTGTTGCTCTTTCCTAACTCATCTGTCCATGGTTTGTACCTTGCATTGCTAAGTATGGGTAGAAATCCCTTCATCCTAAACTGTGGGAGGAATAGGGTTAAATGCAGCCCAAGGCAGAGGAGACTTTGCAACAAACTCAGCTCTGAATGATGACTTTGGAGTCAGCTCTGAGTCTGTGATTGGCTTACTTTCCCTCCCTGTTTTTCACTGTCACTGTCTTTTCTGTGAAATGGCAATGGTAAGACTGATGTCCCATGGGTTGTGGCTGGCAATCAGCTGAAGGAAAGTGATGCATATGCAGGGTAGTATATACAATGCTATTGCCCTCCTCTGCTTTTAAGTGTCTGCTTCTGTGAGCACCACTGCCCTCTTGCTACAAATAATTTAGCTCACAGAGGTTCATCTGGGAGAAGAGATGTTCAAGCTCCTCTTGTAGGAACTGGTTAATACTGAGTGCTCCACAAATGTCTCTCTTTATGCACATGGGGTGAAAACACAGTACATTTGTTCTCAGAGACTAGCAACAGAAAGCAAAACAGAAACAGTCCACAAAGGAGAAGGAAATTATCCAGGAATGATCTGCTTGACTCTTGCTACTTCTCCTCTTAGTGCCAAGTCCAATGTTTAATGCCCTGAAGGGGAGAAAGAGGAAATTTCTTATACTTAGGAAAGGGCACCGAGTCCTCTTTTCTCATGGGGAGATATGGCCATTTATACCCATTTTTTTTCTGTTCTTTTGCCTGAAGAGTGAGCATTCACCTCTCCTAATTGCAGCTGCCTGGAAAGCAGAGCCCAGTTCAAAAGCTGTTGCTGCCTCTGTGAGCAGAGGAGGGAGGCAGGCACCTCCAGGTGGCAACTTAACCCTGCTGTCTTAAAATGAGACGACCTCTCTTCTGCATTTTTTTGTCTTCCTCTGTTGATTTTCCCCCCTGATGCCAGGCTCTGACTTCCCGATCACAAAAGACAGGGGAGGCAAAACCTACCCTTTGGAACTGCCAGGCAGGAGCTACACCCAAGAAACTGGCTGAAGCAACAGCCATACAGACATCAGAGGCAGCTCAAGCTCAGATAAGCTTTTTTGCACTGAAACAAGGGATATATCTCCTAAGAAGGTGCTGAGTTTGAGACACAAAGAAATACCAGCAGGTTGCTGTAAAATGATATTACCAAGGAACATTCTGCCTGCCTTAACAGTACATTTCAAATGGTGCAGAAGAACTGTAGAATAACCTAGGTTGGAGGGACCTTTGGAAGTCTCACATCTAAACCCTTGCTCAAAGGAGGTCCAGCTTGCTCAGGTATCTCCAGGAGTGGGAAGGTTACCCCAAGCAATGTGTACCAGGCTGTCCATGAGCTGTAGAATTTTTTGGTGTTTCAAGGGCCTATTCTCATAAGGTACAAAGATACTTTTGGTAGGGCTAGCTGGCCTTGGCTGCCAGGGAATTCAGCTGTAGCTGGGAAAACTCAATGTCTCTTCTTGCACGGCTGTGCCTGCAGTGAAGGCTGTTTATACAACATCACTGAATAAAGCTATTCAGAAATTATTAGTTCCCAGCACTGGAAATTTCCCAGCATTGACGTTAATCCATCACAGAATTTTTATCCATTAAAGACTAATTTTGCTCCTGAAAAATGTGACAATGGTAATTACTTGATCCTGTGTGTGTATGCAGAACTATTCTATTTCTTTTGTTCCCTAAAATTCAGTTTTACTTCTCTTTTTTTGCTCCTATTTTGGCTTCTTTTGAATCATTAAAATGATGATTAATGAAGCAAGTAAAGCAAGTAGAGACTGCTTAATCCTTCTAATTGATAATGAATCAAGGGTACCTAGGACTAGTACTTCCTGTGTCATGTGAAACTATGTCTGAAACATGCACAGAACAATCTTTAGTAACAATTTTTTTTTGATACACAGCCCATCTAAAGACCATTCACAGAGACTCTAGAATTCATGGGCTGAATTGTATAAACAAATACATATACATAAATATATAAATTGTCCCAATCTCTTGAAAGTATTTTTTACAGATATTCTTCTGAAATGGTTCCTTATGACTAAAGTCCTTTTTGCTTTAACAGACTGTTTTCTGTAGAGTCATCATTGGTGAAACTGGCTGAAGTGCTAATGTGAATTATTATAATTCAGTTTCTCACAAAATGCTTCGTTAAATTAGGACCATACTTGTCTGCCAAAGTATGGAAAACAACAAATGTGCCAAAAAATCCACATGGAAAAATATCCTCTCATAAAGAGTAATGGGACGTTACTCCAGTTCTCATGCTGGACTGCAGCCCTGCCTCAGTACCTGTGGTTTGGGAGCTGCTCCATCAGTACATATTTTCTTCCTTGCAGCCACTTCCTGGCTTTAATGAGAGAAAAGGTGAGCATCACCCCTTGGGAAATGTTCATATTATTGGTCTGGAGTTGAGATGAAAGAGCCACAAGAGAAGTGTAGATGTTGTGCTTGCATCCAGTTCCCCACAGTGGGAACAATTTCAGTTTGCTTGGAGCCTCAGGGAGTCCAGAGGAGCCAATGACTCCTTCAAGCATCTGGATCTCTCCTCACTACTGCCTTCCAGGTGATGGGGATATTTTGTGGTGCCCTTGGCTTTCCACAATGTGTGGCTCAACCTCTCTGAGCCTGGCTCCTGCACCTGGGGCAGCCAGTTTGGCATGAGTACTGCAAAGTTTCCACAGTCACTGATGCACTGGCAGTGATTTCTCTGAAAAGCAGGTGTATGATTAGGTGGGCTCATATGGCCCTCATCCTTGCTTTTAGTAGTAGTTCCCTGTACATAGCTGTAAATCCTTGAATGATTGATAAGTTTATATGGTGCATCCTTCCTCTAATGATATATTTCCCCACACCCTCATAAATTTTATATTTGTATTTTCCTTAAACAATTTCATAAATCCTTATATATTGGTCTAGCCCTAAATATTATTGTGAACGTTGTATTCATTGGCATACTCTGGAATGATCATAAATCCCAGTCCTCCAGGCTACTATCAACTTTCCATACATGTGCATGTGTGGACACTCACACACCCGCTGGTATGTACTCCTTAGGCTTCTGTAAATCATTGGATTTTGGCCTGAGATGAGAGCAGAGACTTCCTGCTTTTTCTACAGTCTTCCCAGGCCTTCTCTAGAGGAACAGTTATAAACACATGGAAGCAGCTAAGAAAAAAACATGTTGGGGGTGATCCCACAGGGCATATTTAGGTGACACCAAATTCCCACCTATAGTCACAGGGATATCTGAGTACAACTAAATAACCAGAGGTCTGATCTGGGACCCCCTCCAAGAATCAGTGGAGCTCTTCATACTGTCCTATGTCATCTACAGCCTTTCCCTGATTCTACAGCAGTGTTGGGACATGGGTTATTGCAGGAAGGTTGAGACTTTGTTCCTTTTGTCAGGAAGTAAATCTGTCTTAGTGGGAAGTATTAGTACCCCTGCTGTCACCTGTTCTCAGCAGTTCTGGGGCTGGGTAGGTGGTAGCTAATAGAGGGGCTGGGACGCGAAGTGTTTCTCAGAACCTCAGATGGGATGTTGAGCTGAGTCCTGCTGCTTGGAAAAAGTTTCTGTTTAGAAGTTGGATCTTGATTTTTTTAGGAAGTTTCTTGGCATTACACAAAAGCAACTAACTCTGTTACTGGGGAAAAACTGGTGGTCACATGTAACCCCGTGCTGAGACTTTATTAAACCTCTGTATACGCCTGTTTAACAAAGAACTACAGAAACTGAACAAAGATACAGAAATACCTGATGGTCTGAACATGGAGGCCCATTTTGGGGGTGAAAAAATACTGTATTACACCAGAACACTAGACATTGACTCCGGATAGAGGAGAGACCTGTTTGCCAGCTCTTAGCAAAGAACAATAAAAGTTACTTTCTAATGAAGGCACTGGGGTATTATTTTTTCTTCCCCTCTGGAATTCCCAACCAGGCCCCAGAGGAGAAGAGAGGAGGGAGTCCCTGGAAGTGCTCCATTAATGCAATACTTCACACAAAGAAATCTTTATTATGTTCTTTTGCACTGGTGCAGCAGCAGCAAGTGGCACATAAAATCTAGCTGTATTTTTTAATGGTTTTAATAGCTGAGGTGCCTGACTCCAGTGCATGTTTTACAACTGTCAAGTACTAGAAACATTCACTCCTGGGACAGAGGGGTCAGACGTTAAGGATTCCTGACTGGAGCCATAAGCAAAAATTATTTCAAGATATATGGGTTTCCTACCTTTCCAAGTTTGCATGCAACAC
Source organism: Chaetura pelagica (assembly GCF_000747805.2). Taxonomy (NCBI): domain Eukaryota; kingdom Metazoa; phylum Chordata; class Aves; order Apodiformes; family Apodidae; genus Chaetura; species Chaetura pelagica. The sequence continues at coordinate 6,360,845 of NW_009953786.1, read as the reverse complement.
TTCTGAAGGCAATGGGATTTGAGGGTGGGAGGAGTCCAGGCAGGGTGTTACAGTGGTGGCTTAAAGACACTACTGGTTTTTTTTCAAGAATTTGTTTCTCCTTCCTGCTTCTTTTGATTGTTTGGGATTTTATTGGAACACCTCTCTTCTTTCTTTTTTCTTAGATAGTTTTTTGCCAGTTTTTTGTCTTCTCTCATTCTTCCTTCACATTCTCTTCTTCTCTTTCTCCTCCTCCACCTTTCTATTATTTTCTTTTCTTCTTCTTTATCCTCTGCTTTTCCTTTTCCGTTTTCCCTCTTCTGACATTTTTTGTAGCTATTCATAGTGATTATTAAGGCATGGTCCCAGTATGCTAAAACTCATCCCCAAGATGCTTGTTGCAATAAGGCTTACTTCTGCTAAACAGCTACTGCACTTGTGGCTTCCAACTCAAATTTATTTATCAACCTGTCACAATTATTGTACTTTCAGGCCCAGAACTGAAATAGATTCTTTACCCTTTGAATGAAAGACTGTTTCCAGGTAAAACAAATAAGCCTAACAGGAGAACTGTTAACATTATTCTGTATGTCTCCCTCTCTGAAGGGAAACAGAGTCCTTGGTTCCTTTAGAAAACTATCTTCTAAGAAGCCTTCCTAAAAAGACTAGTGAGAAATAGCTTTGTTCACCTCCCTCTCTTCTGAAGTATCCTGCTTCCAAAAGGGAGGAAATGGCCTCTGAAGCTCACTGTATCAGTAATTTCTGTGCTAGCATTTTTTCCCTCCTCCCTACTGAAAGTTAAACACCTACACACTTGTGTAAGATCTATCCAGGAGGACCTGTGGGTCCCTCCACTGGCTGTGATAACAACATGACTCAAATTCACCAGTGGCATTTAGGAGCCGTTTAATGCATGCACAAATACAGCAATGTGTATGTCCACTGAGGGTCAAGAGAAAAGCTAAACTAGATTAAGATAGGGGCTTTCAGGGACTGGAAAGGGGAGGAGTGTAGTTCGAGCAAGCTCTGGTTCCTTTTCATCTCTTGGAAGGAGCAGGAGCAGATGTGGATAGCTGGAGGAGGAGGACTTGTGTTTTGCCAGCTGAACTTGCTGTACCTATCTCTTGCTCTCCCTCTGCTGCTGTAAATCTCTCTCTTGTGTGTCAGTTTTACCCAGAATTAAACACAGCTTGCTTCAGTGCCTGATGGGCCCAGAGCTGACATGCTAAGGAGCTGAGGCATATGTTAAAAAAAAAAAAACAAACCCACTTTGAATTTGTGTGTGTGCGGCCACAGTTCTGTGTTTTAGGCAGCTCATTCTTTTGCTACTGTGTCAATAAGATTTTGGAAGGCTTTAACAGACATTGTCCTCTGCTTTTTGCACCCGTAAAGTGTGTGTGTGCTTGTGATGGGGGGGCACCCCATACATGCCCACATTGACATATGCTTCAGTCATGATGCATTTTGCAGGCCTGTGCATTGTGAAGCAAGGGAAACAGATATGTTTGGGCCATTAAATGATATGTAAAAGGAAGGTTTCTGTAGAAATAAGGTGTTCTGACAGTATCAGGGCTCAGTACCTAGCACTAAAATGCAGAGAGTTGGAGGCCCATGAATGAGGGCCACTGAGAATTTTTTCCTGTCCTCTCCTGCCTCAAAGGCAATGTAGTCAGCAACCTTAGTACAGTGCTTGGTATCTTCTGATCTGCAACAGAAGCCTATAAAAAAATCACCCTACGCCCGGTGGTAACACTGTAGCAACATCCAGGCTTTCCAAATTCTCAGGTTGGATTTTCCCATGTCTAAGTGGTGTTAGAGAGAGCAGACAGGGCCATCTCAACAGCACAATGTCACACGAGACTTTGTCTTCCATGGAGCAATTGGCTGTGAAATGTCCTCGAGTGAGGGCCAGGGCCTCCTACACCCACAGCACATGTGAGCATAGGGAATGAGGCAACCACAAAGAACTGGCTGCAGAGCATGATTCAGGCTGCCAACTCCTGGAGCAAATCAGAGTGAGAGGGATGCTGAGCAAGCTGATGCTGCTGGCAGAAGCACCGTGTTGTCAGCATAAAAAGAGTATATCTTCTCTGCATGGCTCCTGGTCCTGACATGCACCCAAACACCCTCCTGCCTCTCCATGGGTTGGGTTAGCATCAGAGATCCTGCAGACAGTGCTCTGCCAGGCATTCATAGGCTCTTGGTAATGAGTCTGGATCATGTTGAATCTTCTTCCTCAGAGATTCTAACCCAGAGAAAGCAATCACCAATGTGTGTTATCCCTTCTGAGAAAGGGATGACTTTACAGATACTTCAAATATGAGCCAAAGTTGGCTCTACATTTCCACTGCAGACAGAAATGTGGGCTCAATATGTAGATGAAAGTCGAACGGCCAAGTCATCCTGAGAGGACTTCCATACAATGTTGATAAACATACCACTGGACCTATGAAAGGATTTTTTGGCCAGTAATCTTAACATGTAATGCCAAAGTTATTCAGTGTGATAGAGCTCTAGTATCAAGACAACAGATGTGTGTATATGAGACTAGTGCGGCTGGTGCTGTCAGGTGTGACTATAATCCAGCTCCACAAACCCTGTCAGAAGCAACAATTCCCTTGCTCTCCAATGTGCATTTTGGTTTTTGTTTCAGAAGATTAGGAAACCTGTCCTTCCCTAAAAGAAAAAGTTGGAAACAGCTCATTGTTCTCTTGAGGGCTCTGTCTATCTTCCCAGGCTTCCTTGTGGGTTCAGAATTTATGCAGCAGTTAGCAAAATCCAAGCTCTGCTCATCTGTCAGAAGCAAACAGTGTTATCTTGTATTTACTGTTTATAACATCTGCAAATTATCCTGATTTCTAGGATATCCCTTTCCTGGCATCCCTGCTATCTCTGCAGGAATACAGGCAATATCCCAAAGGGCCTTCTCCTCATGGGTGAGCAAGACAGTCTGGTGGTTTGCCTCTCCTACTGTGTAGGAGCAGCTGTGTGGGGCATGCACGGGCTCTGGGCTGAAAGTGAGAATACCAGAAGCTTGGTACTTTGCCAAACCTGCCATGAGGTAACCATGAGGAAGTTTCCATAAAGAAAAGGTCTTGCAAAGTCCCCTTGGCCTCTTTGGGATCCTATCTGATTCCTATAGGCAGATTTACCGGAGAGTGGTTCTGCAGCCTCCCCATGTGCACGTGGTGTACACGGACGCGGTGGTTCGTGTCCCCCTGCTGCAGCACAGCTCCTTCTGTCCCAAGTAGGCTCCTACAGTGATGTGCAGCTCCCAATAAGGCTGACAGAGTCAGTTCCTAACCACATTAAAATCTCTCCCCCCTCCCACCTTTCTGAAGGAGGAAAGGGAGGTATTTTTAAAGTAGCACTTGTTAACAGCTTTCAAGGATGTCAGTCCAATTACTTGGTTTGCTCTGGTGCTTTTTTTTGTGTGGATTGCTTTTTTTGTGGATTTTTAAATTATTTTTTTTAAAATTTTGTATCAAACCTAGAAGCAAAATATCAACTGTAGAGGCAAGCTGGGACATACCCAGTTGCACTACAAAGAACAAGAATATGTTCAGCTCTCAGATCACAATTGTTAGAGATAAATAAGAGTCTTGTGCCTGCTGTCACCTCTATGTTCTCTTCTCTCTAGACTGGCTTTTGTTTGATGGCTTCCATTTGAAGTGTCCAGTGCTTTATCTTCTAGGGTTTTCTATTGATTTTACTATCTTATTCTAGTCCTTTTTACTTCTGTTGGCCTTTCCTTTCTGTTGTGTCCCTCACTGGTCTGAATGGCTTTCGTGGGTTACAGCATCCCCTGGCATCACTGCTTAGTGGGCTATTTATGTGCACTGAACATCTGCAAAGTGGGAATTCACGTGCATTGAATAATCTCTTGAAAGAAACACAGTAGCCCCAGAATTCTTAGAAACATGATGTCATGGCAGCTCGTGAGCTTCAGATTTGAAGCTGGAGTTGTTCTTCCCCAGCGGAATGTAGCAGTGTTCAGATCTGGGATTATCTCTACTCTGGCTGTATAAAAATAAGCAAGCAGGAAAATCAATGCCCTTGTGAGTTAAATTTTGAAGTTCTTAAATAGTCGGAATGAAAAATATGGAAGTCAGTCTCTCAGTCTGCCATCATTGCTTTTCATTACCCCATTTTTGAATAAGAGTCTGACTTTCAGCCTAAAATCTGAAATGAAGGGAAGACTTGAGAATGTGATAAGGAACTTGGCCTTCTCACAAGCTTCTTTTCTGTCTGTGCTGCTGGTTGGCTTTCAGATATAGTTTGGCTCTACCTCAGGCTCAAAGGGTGGATCTTCACAAAACTTTGAATCCTGGCAGTGTACATGTTTACATTTAGCCTATATGTCTAGATGAGTTTCATAGATGGCAGTGTAAAACAGGCTTCTCTGGTGTGTGATTTGTCCTCCTGTGAGGTAGACTGTCACATGCAGTACTTTGGAGGTGTGTCATATTTTGGGGCCCATTGCTTGCAGTGAAAGTTTAGTTATCCAGCCCAGATGTGTTCCTCTATACTCTGGGTGCCTACAGTTTGTTCCCATAACCCATGAGGAGCTGATGCTCAGGAGGAACCAAATGTTGCTGGTGGACTGACTTGTATTTCCTCCATTTGTGTGGACTTCTGTGAAAGAGCTCTTGGTCTCTGTTTGTCCATGCCGTACATGTACAGTGAGAATAAAAAGGATCTGCTCTGCTAAAAAGCCTCAGAGCTGATGTCTGGAACCCAGTGGGCACTTGTGTGCTAGTGACGAGGGTGGTGGGTGCATTTGAGCTGGGGAAGGGTCTCTTAACTACACCTACAACAGTGTAGCTGACACTAAGGCAAGGAGCAAGCTGGCTTGCTGCACTAGTACAAACAGTGATAAGCAAGGAAATCCTGGGACAGCCCCTGCTCATGCTGCCAGGGCTACACTCCTGGCAGTGCCCAACCCAGAGAGACTGAAGCTTGCAGAAGTGAGATGGGTGGGGGGGTGTGTGCAGGCTGCCTGCTGGGAGGTGTTGCATGTATTCATGTGGCTGCACTGCCAAGTGACCAGGCACTGTGTGAAAAAGCTCTGAGAGAGGTAGATGGTATCTTGCCCCCTAAAATTTGCTACATCCATGGAAGATAGAGAAAGGGACAGAGAGCTGCCAGGAAATTAAGAAACTGGCAAAGCAGGGGTGAACCTCTTCACCTCTCTCTGCAGGTCGCTACCCACAGCAAAACAGAGGCACCTACATCCCAGTCCTGGTAGGTGATGTGCTGAAACCCGGTGAGTGGGGAGCCAAGATAACTCACAGGGAGAACAAGTCCATTCGCCTGTCCATCATGTCCTCTGCCACCTGCATCGTCGGGAAGTTCCGCCTGTACGTTGCTGTCTGGACTCCCTTTGGCATCCTCCGGACACACAGAAATGCAGTCATCGACACCTACATCCTCTTCAATCCCTGGTGCCAGCGTGAGTACCTTAGCAGAGACAAGGGTTCACACTTCCTGCTGCCAGGATGGTTGGCTTTTGGGAGGGCGTGGTTCAGCAAGAGGAGCTTGGTACCAAGGAGGTTGGAGACATCCTACTTTGGGTCTAGGAGTTTTACACTCTGCTAAGAAGCAAGTCCTTCAGGCTGGGGAATAGCCCTGTGTGAGCAGGGCTTCATGCTGCAGAGCTGTGCCTGTGCTGCAGCTGCACTTCGCAGTTTTATGAGGCCAACCCTGTGTTTACCAGCTTGGGCAGTGCAATGATGTTCCATTTCTCATGGTAAATATACCCTAAGGCTTTGCTCTGACTTTAAAAGGCATCAACATGAGCCTTCTGCCTGCCTGTGTATGCCTTCAACTGACAAGTCAATATGGGCATGTTTTTCACCAGGATTTGGTGCGGGGGGCAGGATGTGGGAGTGTCCCATACTCTGTAGAGTTACATTGCTGATTGTCACTTTTAGGATTGAACATCTGCAGACCAAAGCCTGCAGGAATTCCATGGGAGCTGCTGCTCCTCCACAGGTTGGATGGAGTTAACCTGCTGTGGCATCACTGGTGGTGCCTTCCTGCTGCTACATGACATTTGCCCTTACAACCTCCCCCTTAGTGGTGACTAATTAACAGCAACTCTGTCCTCTGTGAGGAATAGAACATTTTGCAAATAAGTCTGTTTTTTATAAGCCAGTCGGTTGAAGAACATTTTTTTTTTTTTTAAATTTCCCTGAGCCCTGAGTAAAACCAGCCTTATACTGACAGAACTGATTTTACCAAATGAACTCCATGTGTAGCTTTAAGGAGAGGACAAGGAGGACCAGAGAAGTTTGGCTCAGGCTTCTGACAAGCTATAGCACTGTCTCTCACCTTCCAACACTTGTAAGGCTACAGGTCATACATATCACTATACATTCAGCTCTCCAGCTAACTTTAATGTTCTCCCACCACCCTTCCTTTGTCTTTCAATTTTTTTACCAGTTTTTGCATCAAATAATCCTGTTCAACGCAAGGGCCATCCTACCAAGTGACGAGTAAGTTCAGCATTATTAATAGAGTCCATTATTCAGCTGCACTCCTGTCAGTACATCAAATGATTTGTGCTGAATTCATTACTTGCCCCTGGTCCAAGGGAATATAAGCAATGATTAGCTTATGCATTATTTAGGAAGATATATGTTAATGCTGAGTAAAGCAGAGTTAGTTAAGCGGGAACAGGAGGGAAAGGCAGGGCCCAAGGCCCTGCAACACCATGAGATAGTTCTGAATAAAGCATAGAGGCAGGTACCTCAGAGCAGCACACTAAGTGTTTTGTGTGGGAGAAGGAGAGTGTGTAAAAGGGAGGAATCATTGCCAAAGATATGACCCACTGGTGAGCAGGCAAAACTGCTATATGTTTGTGAAGGCATCATCAGCCTGTCACAGCTCCAGCTAGGGAGGTGTGATTCTCCACCCCACGGAGAGCATCCCTTGGCTTTAGTCCTAGGTATTGTAACACCCAGTTTGCTCACCAGCACAGTGACTCTGTAGTGGCTCAGCACCTCTTTGGAAAGGTAAAAAAACCCAAAGAAAAAGCTTCTTAAATTGCCTCAGGTTGCCTCATCACCAGCATATAACCAGTGAGAGCTGCAAGCAGAATGTGCAGAAAAAATGTGATGCTGGGGGCTTGGCTACCCCTCCTGTGGTGTGACTGGGATCACACAGGCCAATTCAAGGTGCTAGTCAGGGAGTGGGAAGGGGAAAATCAATACCTTCTTCACACCTCCCTCCCAGCAGCCCTGTGGGCTGTCTGATCCACTTCTGTTCATGGCACACAGTCTCTTTTCTCTCCTCTGCCCTCCCTCCCTCACACTTGAGCTGAATGGGGCCAAAAGCTATCAAGATTAAAGCCACAGTGTGGAAACAAACCCACAGGGAGCAACACAGGCAGTAGTTGCCTCCAGCAGCAGCCATCAGCAAGACCAACAGAAAAGCTCTGCTTCAGGAAAGCAAAAGAGAGTCTCTGGGTAGCAAGGATGTGCTGTGGGCCCCTAGTCCTGGGGGAGCCAACTTGGTGTCACTCCTGGAGGACATTTTTGTCTCCAGCTTTCATGTTCATGTGTGTCTCAATGGCTTTATGTTATGTCCCTTGCTGACTATTGTTATTTTCATTTCTGCATGTTTCATTTGGATTTGGATTCTCACTTTTTGCCCCTACTTTTACTCCTAGGTATTTTTGGGCTAATTTGCTCCTACATCTGCCTGTTCCCCCTTTCCTTGTGTTAGAAAACCAGGGACTGTTTCTCCACACTTTATCCCCTGCTGGAAAAGATTGCTCAGTTGAATGACAAAAGGGTATAAAAACTCAGGCAGATGAAGTGCAGAGAAAACAACAGTTTGAAAATCTCCTAGACTTGTTTGCTGGGTTAATAGCCAAGCAGAAAAATCTGAGTGAAAAGCCTCATTAAAAAGAGAGGAGGCTGATGCCAGGAATGAATAGGGATTGTCAGAGCAGGGAGCAGAGTATGGGCTCTGTCAGTGTCTAGCGCAGCTTTCTGATTCATCATTTTGAAGCAACATCAATGTGTCAGTATGAGCTTTTCTTTAAGACAGAAGCATTTGTGCCCTTTCTTATTACCCCTTTCTCACTGTAGTTCAGTTTTGACATATCTTCCCAGCGAGGAATGCATGGGGTTTTTTTTGCTGTTTCAGAACAAGTTTGAATACTTCAGCAGTCAAGCTACAGAGTACTTTGCTTCCAAAATCATCAAATGCTTTTATATGTTTTAATCCCCTTAGCTACACTTAGGGCTGATCATCAAGAATATTTTAAGGATGCAGATGCAGGGCCTGATCCTGCAAAATGGTATGCACCAGCCCCAAACATCTGGGAATTCAGCAAGCTACTGGGTTGAGATTTCAGATACCCAGTGAAATTTGCACTACTTAATAAGCAAGGTAGAGCCTGCCTTATTAAGTAATAATAAGGAGAGGCAGCATCCTTTCTTCAGCCTGCTGACATAGTTGGGAAAAAGAGATGTGCTTTTGGGCATGCAGAGTCCTTTTCAGTTCTGAAACAGAAGATACAAATGGCGAGCAGTGTTAAGGATTTAACTTCATGGAGTTTAACTTAACTCTTAGCAGTATACATGAAAGAAGAGAAGAGCTCCTTTGATCTGGGTACTGGGAGCTCTTTCGAAGGAGATGCTGAGTCCCAGAAACTTTCTGCTGAGGAACGTTCAATGCTTATCAGAAAAAGACTTCACATTGACTTGCATGGCTCTCCCACTGGTGGATATGCAGGGTGTACCTGAGTAAGTTGCAGACCATGTGGGCTGAGGTGTGCTTTTCATTCACCCCAGCCTCCAGCAAAGTGCATTTGTCTAAGCAATTAAATATACTGCATCTTTATTGAGTCAGTTGCACATTTCTTCTGCTTAAATATCCTAATACAGTTTGAGGATTAGTAACGTGTAGTTGACTTTGCACTCCTCACGTGTTACCAGTCATCAAAATTTGACCCAGTAAGATTTTCTTGCATTACTGCTAAATCTTAAATTTGATCTCTTCTATCATAGCTGCCATGTGAATAAAATTCACACGGAGCTTCATCCTTCTGCTACATTAATATAGGCAAGCACTAGCAGTTCCAAGGCAGCATGCTGATCTTGGTCCTGGGTGGAGAGCGTTTTTTGGAGAACTGCATTTAGTTCTGGCATGTCTGTGTTTGTCACAGCGCTGTCCTCTTTCCAGCAAGAACCCTGGGAGTTTTGTGGTTCCCACAAGGCCCAGCTTTGCACTCCCAGATTCCCATGGGAGAGCACTAAAGGGAAGCAGGATGCTCAGAACAAGACAAACATCTCCACCTTCACTTGTCTGCTGGTGCTGCTGTGTTCAGCAGTCACTTTGTGAATGAAGAAAGAGCATTTCCAGCTCCAGGTGCTTGCTGTGCTGGGAATGGGGTCCCCCAGACTGGGTAAGGGTCTTCTCATGCTAACTCAGTTTCCCAAGTTGAAAGGGCTGCTCAGCACTCCCCATCTCTTTGACAAGGAGTCTGTGTTCAGCGGGATTCCTCACCTGCCATACTGTCTTCACATGGAGTGTATTTTCACCTTATCCATCTTCAAACAGAGAAGCATCAAGTCTAATGTGATTCTTTGTAGCATTGCTAGTGTCTTAGTAGTTTCCCAGGATAAAAGAAGTTAGTAAAAACCTAAACTGCTAGAGAAAAAGAACAAACAAACCCAGCACATTTCCATGGAATTCTTCTGTTTGTCAGATGTGAGCCTCCACTTGCACAAAAATAATTAGGAGTTGTACTATGTAGAGCATGCTTAGCATCAAAGTAGTAAAAAATACCTTGTATTTTCTTCTAAACAGTCTCAAGGGCAGTGAAAGCTGTCAAAAATCAAAGCAACTGGCTTCTCTTTATTAAAAAAAACACAAATATTTTAAAATAATTGACAGAAGCTAATCAATTTTCATCTGGTTTTGCTAAGATCATGCAGTCTTGAAATAACATAAGCATGTCAATTGATACCAACCAGATCAATATTGATATTTGTAATCCCGGAAAGAAAACAAGTGCTGTCAAGAAGGCATAAGCACACACTCCACTGAATGTGTAACTGTGCAGAAGAAGGCGTGAGTTCTCCTGTAAATGTGTTCTCTGTATCCTTTGTATGGATGTGCTTTAATAAGATCCAAAACTCAGTGAGAGAATGCTTATATTTCTTCAATCAGTAAATCAGGCAGATCCAGCCTAATGAAATGGAACCTAGACAATCTGTAACATCTGCAACATTTTTTTGTGGGATGTTATGCCAAACTTTTTAAAAGCTGTGAGCTGGACGTCAGGAAAGTCATCTAATATACAGTTTCATAAGTATGAGAGACTGTGCTGGCATAAATGACTGGTAGCCTCTGAATATAATAAACCCATGAAGGCTCAGGATCACAAGTCTTATGAGGAGTGGCTGAGTGAATTGGGGTTGTATAGTCTAGAGAAGAGAAGGCTGAAGGGAGACCCCATTGCTCTCTATAACTGCCTGAAAAGAGTTTATAGTGAGGTGGGGGTCGGTCTCTTCTCCCACATAACTAGTGATAAGATGAGAGAAAATTACCTCAAGTTGTGGCAGAGAAGGTTCAGCTTGGATATTAGGAAAAAATTTCCTTATTGAAAGAGTGGTCAGGCATTGGAACAGGCTGCCCAAGGAAGTGATAGAGTCACCATCCCTGGAGGTGTTAAAAAAATGTGTGGATGTAGCACCTCAGGACATGGTTTAGTTGGCATGGTGTTTTTGGGTTGATGGTTGGAGTTGATTATTTTAGAGATGTTTCCCAACCTTAATGATTCTATGATTCCATCTTCCACTTTGTGTCCATGTGCAGGATGGCAAGGTCATGAGTAGTGACAGGCCTATAAAGAAACTTCTTGATGGCCCACCACCTTCTTGATGGTGGTAAAAACCACCACCCTGCCAAATGTGAAAGCAGCTCTTGGAGCTGCCTGCCTTAGGAAAAACCTGATAAAACATGTTGTTTCTCTGCTTGCTTGGATTCAGACATAATCTGAGAAGCCTGTACTGTAGCCCTGTCAAAAGCACAGTGGCAAACACTGATCTCCTCAAACACAATCTAGGCTTCTTATATCCAACACCTGCTTCCCTATCATTCCTTGCACTCCAGTGAGGAAGTTGTTATGTTACATATGTATGCATAATCCTTTCTTTGCGTATAGGCATAGAGATACAAATACATCTTCAGAAAAAACAAAACTTCCAGCAGGGTCAAGTGTGTAGATCAGCAAAACCCTTCACTTAGCTGAAGCCAGGGTGAGTTCTGCCATTTGTTTTTTTTTCAGAGGGCTCAGATTTTAGCTTATTTTCAGCCAAATTGCAGTTTTATAGGCAAATGAAGAAGCTTTTGAGGATGAGGTTTACAAGGAAGTACAAAGCTGATTTGCATTTCAACAAAATGCAACAAATCAATAGGCTTTTAAAACTTAAATGATCCTGTAGTTATTTGTAGTGTGGTGATGAAGAAATCCACTGTGCCAGTAGTAAGTGGCAGTTTTGTACTTGCCTGTATCAAACTCATAGAGGTTATTGCTTCCCTTTAATTTGCTATCTGTTACTGCTTTACTGATTTCTTCAAAATTAATTAATTCCTATACTATTAATTGTTAAGCTGGATCTGTTAGTCTCACAATACAAGCATTGGAACAGGAAAGAAATCCTCAACTATTCTAGAGTCACAGAATTACCACCTGTTTCATACTTACCAATGAATTTCCAAATAGTTTTATGTCATTCAGGGTTATTTATGAATGTTAATAATGGGGTAATGTGTGAATAATGTTTGCAGGGTCAGGGTCTATGCATGTGCTCTTGACTCTTGAGATAAGACCAATCTAGGATATACCCTTCGCACATGTTTGGGTAAATAACTCTTCCAATTACTTCCAGTTTTCACTTGGACACTTGAATTTCTCCTCTTAGCTGGTCAGTCAAGCTGTGTGGGGAAGAGATATTCCAGTCAATAACTTACACACAGAAAAAGCTATCAAACCCTTCTGTTAATACACTATAAAAATGGTATTCCATTTTTTTAATGCACTACAGATTTTTCTTTAGATCTCTTGACTTGAGATGTTTTCCATTAATAGGTTTGAAATTGTTCTTTGATCTGTTTGTACAGATGCAGAATTGCATCATGGTGCTCCAGCTTTTAAATTAGTGGTACACAGTAATAATAAAATTCTTGATAGGATGTGACATTTTAATCATACTTTACAGATCCAGAGAAAATAAGCAGCAGTTGTCAGCATTTTTGCATCTTGCCTGCTTTGTGTATCATATTTCCTAGCGGGGGCCACTACCTCCTTATTCTTGTACTTCATTGAAGCAAGTAATGTGTTCTTTCCTGGAAGGGGAGTATTTTTCAAAAAAAGATTACTACATTATATACTAAGATTTTGTATCTGTTCTATATGAAAACTAAGTGACTGTGTTGACATTTATTTTTTGTAAACCAATGCAGAGGATGCTGTGTATCTGGATGACGAGAAGGAAAGGGAAGAATACGTCCTGAATGATGTTGGCATTGTTTTCCATGGAAACATCAACGAAATAAAATTAAGAAGCTGGAGTTATGGTCAGGTGAGCTGTTTAGACCTTCTCTGGGCTGCTCCCAGTAGGACAGCAAGTGAGTTTAATTGACACCAGACTGTGGTTGAGACTGTGGGCTCTCGGGCGCATTATTGGTCTCTCCTTCAGAAAAACAAGGGGAATAATTTTAAAATTGTATGAAGTAGGTAAATGCCTCATCCAGAAAAGCAGTGTTATAATAGCTAATATTTAAAGATTCTGTTTTAAGGGCATATTTAAGATACTAAGAGGATGCCTGTTGAAAGTTATAATAATTAGCTGAAGTTTCCACAGTGCAGCAATGAGTGCTGGGAACCACCAAGCAGAGGGGCCCATCCCTCTGAAGGGGCTACAGAAAAGCTGGGAAGAGACTTTTGGCAAGGGAAGGGAGTGAGAGGACAAGGGGAGATGGATTAAAACTGGAAGAGGGGAGATTTAGATTAGGCATTAGGAGGAAATTCTTCCCTATGAGGGTGATGACACTAGAAAAGACACTAGAAAAGGTTGCCCAGAGAAGTCAGAGAAACCCCATCCCTGGAAATGTTCAAGGGCAGGTTGGATGGGGCTCTGAGCAACCTGGTCTGGTAGGTGTCCCTGCCCATGCAGGGGAGTTGTATCTAGATGATCTTTAAGGTTCCTTCCAACCCAAGCCATTCTATGATTCTATCCATTCTATGATTCTATTCAGTATTTCTGCTGCTACATCATTGATGCTTCAGAATCAAACCAACCTGGTGAAAGAATAGAGTTTGTTTGTTTGTTTGTTTTGCAGCAGTAGGTTGTATCGCTTTTTGACTCTTAGTTTTAGCAGCTTGGTGGAAATAATTTTAGTTTTCTTAGGGATCAGCCTGTCACTGGATCCCTATGACAAACTGGGATTTAATCCCTGAGTTTTAAATTTCCTTTGCTGCCTGGACTTGACAACATCACTCTTCAGTGGCCTCTCACAGCCTGGGGGCAACATCCCTCCCTGCTGGGCTGGTGTGTGGTACTGCTGTGCCTGCGGTAACATCAGGCTTACTGCTTGCCTGTTTTACCTAGATCTGTTTGTAAGTGCTTACCAGCCTGAAATTACCTACAGGATGAAAGAGTTCAGTTGTTGTGTGGGAATGGGAAAAAGGCATTAACAAACAGAATCAGAATGAGCAAAGCTAACCCAGCTGTCACTCAGAGGAGCTGTGTTGGGCACTTACTTGACATGGTCAACTCTGCTTGTTTCACCTCCTGGATTTTTGAACAGGACAATTAAGAAAGTGTGGAAGTATTTCCTTAATGCTGGGGTGACAGATCCATCCAGATTTTGTGGCACCTCCCTGGTGCAGCCTTGCAGAAAAGGGCCTTCTTGCATTGCTTTCTTTCCCTCAGCTAAAGACAATCTCGAATCTTGAGCTGAATGTGTGCTTGCCCTGGGGAACTCTTTGAGCTCACTTCTCACTTGTTTCCTTATTTAAGGGTATAATTTCTTCTTTTTTTCTCCTGCAGCAGCACTGCCTTAAGGGAGTTCCTGCCTCTGCCACCATTCCTTTGGTTGTGTCAGTGCTGTTGTTTGTGGGCTCTAACTGGCATCCTGGCCCTTAAATAAGATGGTGGGGGGAGTGCAATTCCATAAGCTGTTGGTGCCTCTGATAAAAGAGGCCAAAGCTGGGTGGGCATTTAAGTTGACCAAAAATGCCCCCTCCTGGCCCTTCCCTCCCCTGCAAGTACTTGTGCAGCTGCGCAGTGATTCAGACTGAAGAGCTGATCTAGCTGAATAAGCATATCTTTGATTTTCCTCCCTTCCACTCCAAATTATTTTTTGGGCTTACTCATTTCCTAGATTTGGGATTCACTCTGGGAGAGATGTAAAAGGGAGGGAGAGACAGGAATGAGTGGCTGGAGGTGGGTGGTGTTGCTTAAACCAGCTGCTGGATTTATGTCCTGAGATGCTAAATTTATGACCTATGGTGGCTTGGCCTGAGGTGCTTATGTGCTGCAAATCTGGCACCTTCCTGACACAAGCACCAGCCTCCTGTGAGAAACTGCATTATTTATTTGGTTTTGCTAGGAGGTAGTTCTGTGTGGGAGGCTAGGGCTGTTCCATAGCCCTTTGTACTTTCATTCCTGTGTTGTCTGAAATTGGAGGACCTGATTTCCACACTGTGCTGTGGCGCATCTTTTGCTGTCACTTGCCTGTGTGAGAACTGAGTGTGGCAGATGCATCTAAGTGAGCCTGAGCCAAGACTTTTGATGAAATCGATCACTTTGTATGGATGTAACAAGCATCTTGAACTGCAAATCAATGGAGAAATATTCTTGTGTTTCCCTCCCTTTCAGTGACATGGAGGACATGATATTCCTGATCTTACCCTGACAAGTTCCAACCATTAAAAACATTAATCTTCTGCACTTTCAGCAATCCTGGATATTAAGAATAAGAGAATTATTGTGAGTAAAAGTACTAGCAGCAAGGCTTATATTATGGATATATCATACAAGTATGCATTTTGCATTTATGATATGTAGCCTTGTACAACAGTGTAAGTAAAAAGCATAAGGCAACATACAGTCATAGAGGTAAAAGGTCATATACATATGGTTATAAGCAAATATACAGATAGACTTGTGCATGGTAATATCCTTAGGCTAAAAATTTGCTTTGGACAATGGCAGCTGAAAGCTTTAACTCAAGTTGCAAATTAAAAGGGAACAGACAGGTCAAAACAGGGCTACTAGCAGGAGATGATTCTCACAGCTGCTGCCTTTAATGAGCAGCATCTACATGAGGGGAGAAAAAACAAGAAAACTGGACTGAGGAAGAAAAAACAGACCAGCTGAAACATGGCTGTAATGAATGAGAATGGAGGTGTTCCTTGTAACACGACTGTGATTCCTTTCTTCTAAGAAAGCATAAATATCCAGTCACTCAGAAAAGCCCACAGGGGATTCAGGATAAATTTGGCTTAGTAAGAAATCTAGGCACATAGGAATTCTCTAGCTGAAAAATATCAGAAGCTGGATGCTGTATTGATCATTTGACGTTGGGGTTTTTTTGGGAGAAAAATAGAATTAAACAGGTGTTCATAGAGTTCTTGTTGCCATCGTGTCCTCATGTTGAGCTGCATTAGCTTTGCAGCCCACTGTGCAAAGGTAGTTTTGTGGCACACACAAGTGGTCAGTTCAGACAGCAGGCAACGTGAGATGGCATCTGCCTGCAACTGACTCTGAGAAATACAGCCCTAATTCAACCAGTGCCAAAGGTGATACAGCACCTCTTACTTTGACTGAAATGGAAGGTCACCTCTTAGAAACAGGTGAGCATGAAAGAAAATGCTCACTGAAGGCTGGCCGGCTAAATGCACTGCACTGTAACACAACGCATGGCTGTGTGCAGCCCTTTGCCTGTGTATTTTCTCATGCCTTGTTTTCCATCTGCAGGCTTTTCCAAGAGGGTCTGTCAAAGTTCCTTGGTCATGAATTTGGTTTATTTCTCTTTCGGCTTGTGTTGAACAAGCAGTGCCTGCACCTGGCCCAAGTTCACTCTCCTGTCCTGGCTGCCTGCTGCTGCTTTGGTTCCTCTGGTATTTCAGGGGTGTTTAGCATTACAAGTACTATGTTTCTATTCCAATATCCTTTAGACAGCATTTTCATACCAAGAGTGAGATCAGGAAACTGATTTAGTTTGATATAATGTTTTAAAATCCTGGATAGTGAAGAAGGGCCACGTCCTACACTACTGCAACAGTACAAGGCAGCTAGACTTTTCAGCTGGTCCTCTATCTCTTCTCCTGTTAATCCAGATATTTCACAAGCATTCATGACATTTTATGGAAAGCAACAATCCTGATAGCAATTTATTTCCTCTTTATTCTTTCTGTATATGTTGACAAGATTAACAGTGTCTCATGAACTGTAGATGAGTAAGATTTAATTTACAGGGTAAACTTCTTAGTGATTTGTCTCAGGTCTTAGGCACCACTGATGACTTCAAGTGCAGAAAGCAGATTATGATCCTGATGCAAATGATAGATCATTGGGCCAGACCAGAAGAAAAGTGAACTTGAAGCAGGAAAGGCAGCTACAAGGGTCCAGAGTTCGTGTTATCTATTGTGAGAATTCTCCTTGGGAAGGAGGGTCTCCACAGTACCATCATTCACCTGAGATTATTTACATCACATACCAGTGGAGTAGACAAGAGAGTTTTCTGTGCAGTTATTCAGCTTCCCAGGGATAATACAATATTGGGAGCACGTCCCTGGAAAACACTGGTCTCTCTTTCTTTTTTTTTTCCCTGTTCGGCCAAACACCATGAATTCAGTTTTGCTGAATATATATAAGCTGTTACAAACTACTGAACACCTGCTCCAGAGAGAGTATTTCAATGCATGTGTAGGTGATGATGAGAGAGGTGTGCTGCCTTGGAGGATGTTTGCTGAAAAGGATCCATTCAGAACTGGCACCCTGGGCAATGTGAGCCAGGCAGGTGTGAGGCTGAGGCAAAGAAAAGGATTTTTCTTGGCCAGGAAATGTTGGAGGTTGATGAAATAGGGTGGTGCCTCTACTTTCTTGGCTTATGCCAGAGCTTGGGTGCTGCCTAGGATGTCACTCCCATCCCTCCCATCTTCCTTGGAGAATAAGCAGCAGTCTTGACTCTTTGGGGCTTGCTTTTCAGGTCTCTGGCCTCACTCTTCCTTCTCATCTTCTTCTCCCTGGGCTATCCAAGCCGTAGCTTGGTCTAAGGTCTTGCACACTTTATTCAGGAGGCAAAACTGATCACCCTTATCTGAGTGAATTAAGAAGAGTGTGGCCAGTAGGTCAAGGGAGGTTATTGTCTCCCTCTATTCTGCCCTGGTGAGGCAGCATCTGGAATACTGCATCCAGTTCTGTGCTCCCCAGTTCTTAAAGGATAAGGAACTATTGGAAAGAGTCCAGCACAGGGCCACAAAGATTATCAGAGGAATGAAGCATCTGCCCTGTGAGGAAAGGCTGAGAGAGCAGGGTCTGTTTAGCCTGGAGAAGAAGATACTGAGGGGATATCTCATAAGCATTTATATATATCTAAAAGGCTGGTGTCAGGAGGATGGGACCAGTCTCTTCTGCACTATACAGTGACAAGACAAGGGGCACTGGGCACAAGATGGAACATTGGAGGTTCAAGTTACACATAAGGAAACACTTCTTTACTGTGAGAGTAACAGAGCACTGGAACAGGCTGCCCAGAAAGGTTGTGGAGTCTTCTTCTCTGGAGCCATTGAAAACCCGTCTGGACAAGTTCCTGTGTGATGTACTCTGGGTGATCCTGAAGGGGGGTTGGACTAGATCATGTTCAGAGGTTCTTTCCAACCACAACCACTCTGTGATTCTGTGCTGAGGAACCCTTAGCCAGGCTGGAGACAGTTGCAAAATGAATCCTGCTCTAGTACCAGCATGAGAGCAAAAAGCCTGTTAGTGTGAATCATATCTTTAAGGATGCAGGTGTAGAGCATAAAACCTGACACAGCAAGAGGACAAGCTCCATGGAGTTTCTGTCATAGCCCTGAATGTTAATATAAGGTTGTGTATCTAGAAGATATTTGTATTATTTATGTGTGTTTCCCTGTCTCCTACTGTTTTCCATAGGACAAAGTATTTTCCTGTGCTATGCAATTTCTCCTAAGGAAAATGAAATGCATTGCAGGGCAAGTTCTGTGACAAATAGTTTCTGGTCTATTTAGGCACCTCTGCCCTCAATTCATTCTTGTGCTTGTTCATGCTGGATCAAAGAAACTGTACCTTTTCAGTCTCTTTTTGAAGAAGACTAGGTCACTAGTCTTCTAGGTCACTAGAAGACTCTAGGTCACTTGGTATTTTTGATGCATAAGTTTTGTAGCCCAGGATTAAACTATAAAATCAGCTTTTGACTTGTCAATTTTGAAAATATTTTAAAATTAATTTTAAAAGGAAAGTGTCTTCAAATTAAGTTTGGCAAAACACTTATTGTTTAACTTCTCAGCATTGCACTGACTGTGTCAGAGAAGTCCTGAAATTAACAGGTCTGGCACCAGTGAAGGACACGAAGTCCTTCACCAGCAGACTATCTTCTTGTAGTTATTATTATAATACTTTCCTATTATATACTTGTTAGCACTTAAAATTTTATGTCCTGTCAGAAAGGCTATGTTGTCATTTCAACCTTCTGGAAATAAGACTGAAATTGAATTGAAAATGACACCCTTTTTCCTTCACAGCCTCTCACTTTTTTTTTTTTTTTCCATACATGGACAATTATTCTAGAAGAAAACTTTTATTTTGAACCACAGAATTTTTATTTGAACAGCTAATTTTGAAGCTGACCAGCTATTGTAACAACAACAAGAATTAACTTTGCTTTCCAGGATAAATAATGATTCAATTTTTTTCTCTGTTTCTCTTTTTATTTTATTTTATCTAGTTTGAAGAAAACATTCTGGATGCTTGCCTGTTCCTGATGGACAAGGCAGAGTTGGAGCTCTCTGGGCGTGGAAACCCAATCAAAATCTGCCGTGTTGCTTCTGCAGTGGTATGTAATAGATGCCTAATATGTGTCAGAAACTACTCAAAATTAAAGCCTGACTGATTTCACTGGCCCTCATACCATGACGTGCTCACTCCAACAGGTGCCAGATCAATTGTCCATTCTGACCTCTGGGGTCTGGCATTTTGTTTTGCTCCAATAAAGGTGAAATACTTCTGTCAGCTCATCGTTTTCACCTGAGAATGGTACCTCACTGGCAAGAAAGCCACTTCTAGACATTGTACTCCAGGCATAATGGCATTTCTTGTGACATTGTGCTCGTTTTCCAGTACCTGAGATAATTGAGAAAGCTATTTCTGCCATGGATGGTAAGGGAGAATGATGGGTGGAATTTGAGATGGGGAACTGAGAGACTTTATGTGGACTCCAGCACTAACCTCAATGAAGTCTTAAGACACTGCAGTAGTGAGTGTTACTATATCTGATTTTTAAGCCTCCAATGACTTAGTCAGGCTGAGAAGATTTATATGTGCTATCTTGGCCCCAGAAGAAAACACTGTGAGAGCTGTCCTCTAAAACAAGGGGTCCACAAAACTTACTGCGCTCAGAATGGAAGTGCCTAAAATATTTGGAAGCAGAGAGTCAGGAGAAGCCTTTCTGTATCTCCTTTCTTTCCCACTGCTAGATACCAGGAGTCACCCTGTGGGTGCAAGAGCAGCCCTATCCCTAATATTTGAGATGTAATACTCATCCAGGATATGGAAGACAGAGGCTGAGTCCTCTCCTCTGCCTTAGAGAGATCTGAACTGATGCCTGCTGCTTCCCAGAGAAATACTCTAGTTATTGATCTGGCATCATTAGATATCCTCCCAGGTCAACTACTAAATAGACTGTCCACAAAACATGGCTGCTGGAGCTGGATGGTTCTTTTACCCACTTGTTACAGTGTTTGCCCAGAGAATGGGCGAAATTTAAGAGAATTATCTCTTTGTCTTAGATGACATTGAAACCAGATCTCCAGTGTACCAGTGCCACAAGCTGTGTCTTATACAGCATTAGAAATATGGCTTCAGACCTTCAGATAGAAGTAAGAATTTAATGTGGTTCCCTCATCATTAGGCTTGTAGATGTAAAAGGTCCCTTGTGCAGAGAAGCCTTGTGCAGGCATAGAAGCCCTAAGGGCAGAATAGATGAAGTTTATGAACCCAAAGAGGGCTTGAATATTTCTTAGGTTTTGAGCGTCTCAATCATTTTAGGGGGGTGGAGAAGTTCACCATCCAGGAGCCAATGGACTTCAGGTCTGATCTGCAGAGTTAGGCCATAGCTGGGTGGGATTTCTGACCATCTGAAAACTGGACCTCAATCAGAAGTGGCCAAGTGCTGAAGTCCCACCCATGTTCCTTACCCTTATTCTTGCTCAAGTTGAAATGTGATACATCTGAGATCACCTGAGAAGATACAGCCATGCTGCAAACTTTATGAGGCTTCCTGATACTGCAGAGCAGGTCGAGTCACCCCCATCTTCTTCTCTTTACAGCCAGAGGAGAGCCTGAACATCCACATGATACTCTGTCCTTGATGTGCCTGTTTTTTCTTGGCATGTTTCCCACAACAGTGAGATGGGCATAACCCCTTAACCCTTTGGTTATGATTCTGAATACTTATCTTTATTCAGTCCTGGGGTTCACAGGAGGTCGATTTTCTAATTAAAAACAGTAGTTAATGCAGCCAAAAGCTTTTAAATGTGAATTGTGATTTATTTGGTTGGCATGTAGCTGTTCCACATTAACATAATTAAAAGGTGCAGAGCAAATGAGCTTTTTGCACAGCCTCAACCAGTTTGGTTCAAATTGCAGCTAGGAGATGTATTGCTCGTTAATGTCTATCAGTATAGCCATTAGTCAGCAAAACTTCTTGCTTTGTATAATCTTACCAGGGGAAAACTTACATGGCAAATTCCTTCTTGTTTTCTTGTGTGCTGGACTGAAGAAATTAGTTTCTACTCTAAAAATTGCAGTGGACTCCATCTCCTCTCAATCCACTGTAAATCAGGAGTGATTTTACTTAAATCTCTGGGCTGACACAGACAGAAAAACAGATGGTATAAGGAAAGAATCCAGCTTAATATTTCTGATGATCCTTAGCAAGATTGTTCTATTCATCTTCTACCTCCATAATTAAACATTTCTGCCTTGTAGCCTAAACTTGGCGATATTCAGTCTCTCCCATCCTATCTTTGTCTGCTGGGTTAAAGAGCTCTTTATTATTCGAGCTCTGACATCCCTAATGCTCATTTCCTTTGTCTTTAGATTAACTCCAGGGATGATAATGGTGTGATTGCTGGATCCTGGGACAATACATACAGTAACGGGGTCCCACCTTCAGCCTGGACGGGAAGCGTGGACATTCTCTTGGAGTATTACAGTTCTAAGCAACCTGTGCGATATGGCCAGTGCTGGGTCTTTGCTGGTGTCTTCAACACATGTAGGTACCAGTGAGGAAAGCTCCACCCTGTTATATGCTTGTTGCATAACAGAGAAAGATTTTAGGTTAAACTAGCTAAAATACTTCCTGGCTCTGGGTTGTTCAGAAATAAATAGTAGAGATACTTAAAAACACATGGCTAAAATAGATGCTCTTTAAATAAACTTTTGGCATCTCCTTCAGTGTGGCTGCTTTTCCACACAAGTCTCTTAAGTATTTATTTGTTCAGTAAAATATATTCATTGACACACAGAGGGTAAGTTTCAAAGACAGTTTCTGTCAGTAAATCTAAGATGAACAGGGGGCTTCTCATCTAGACCTGCAACATGGAACTGTTGCCCCCTGTGGGATACATGATTGTGCCTTTACTCCAAAAAGGCTAAATCTCACCTACCAAGGATTATTCCTAGCAAGACTGACATGCAATGCACCAGCAGCTTTCTACTGAGCACTGTTAACACTTTCTATGGAGTCTGTGAGTGAGAACAATGAGGAAAAGCCTGACCTGGTTTAGGAATTGTCTTGCACTATAAGGTTAAGTCTAAACACGCTTGTCTGAACTTGAGTTCCAATGTTGCAGTAAATGGGGTGTTGCAGGTTGTAAAACCCAGTAGGGAAAACACTGTTGGATAGGTCCCATTTTTTTACTGTCTGGCACTTGCTAACAGCAGCATCTCAGATGAACACAACCAACACACTGGAACACACTGCAGCATACTAGAAGTCAAGAAAGACTCTGAGGGTGTAGAAAAATGTGCATAATAGAGATAATGGGAACCAGATACTGGAAGCAATGCCAAAGTCAAGTGCCAGTCAAACAGTTCCTATGCTTATGGCACTGGCCAATAGAAGAAGCTGAACAGAAACTAAAAGTAAACTTATTTCTTTAACCCAGATGATCTTCCTTATCATCACTTAAAACATATGCGTTTAAGTATGAAACTAGGGGAGACCAGATCATCTTAGGACTAGGGGGCACCATGGGTATTTCTGCAGGCTTGAAGCCTACTTTGCATCAAGTACTCTTCAGCCACAGCTGAAGGTCTAAGCTTTGGTTCTTGTATTTAAGATGTGAAAAGAAAATTATAGAAAAACTCTCCATGAAACCTTTTCCTTTTTCATCTGTCTCAATATTGTCACATGTTGCTGTCTCAAGAAGTACATTATACCTCTTTTTACATTATATTTCTATTAAAAATGAAGGATATTAGTCACTCATCTTATGCAGCAAACATGGAAATTGAATAATTAATGACAAGTTACAAAACTGGTTCTTCACCCTCAGGCAACCCTGGACAACTCTGTGTATTCACTTTTTTTTTTTTTGCCTGTTCTGGATGTGTATGTTTCATTTTTTACAATATTTTCCTCCAAATTGGAATAATTTCATAACTCGTTTTGGTTACCTGGGGTAGTTCAAAAGGTGTTCAAAACAGTAAGGACCTCAGAAATAAAGCTGTCTTCTGACCACCTTCTGACATATGCTTCTCACAGCTTTGTCAAGGGATCATAGAATGGTCAAATCATAGAATGGTTTGTGTTGGAAGGAACCTTAAAGATCATCTAGTTCCAACCCCCCTGCGTGGGCATGGACACTTCCCACTAGATCATGTTGTTCAAAGCACCATCCAACCTGTCCTTGAACATTTCCAGTGAGAGGTGCAGTCTCAGATTTCACTGCTTCTCTTTCATGTACCTGGAGAGGTTCCTGTTTGAGTCTGGAGAGGTTTTGGCAGGTGCTCTGGCCTTTGCCTCATGAAATGGTTCTTTTTATTCCTGGTGCAGCAGAATATTGAGCAATCACTCACAGACAAAGAACCTGAGAGACATCTAGTTCCCTCACTGCCTGAGGTTGCATGGTCATGGAAGCACATGATGCTTCTTGGCCTCTGCTCATTGCAATGGGTTGGAAGAGGGTCTTGCAAATATTCCCTATGGGTAAAATTCCTTGCAGTGTCTTTCTTGGGCCACTTTGTCTTCTCTGCTGATTGCCCCATCTGGATTTCTCTAGATCACAGACACACACACCAGTTCTCTCACCTTCCCCCAGCACTGGTCCTGAATCACCACTACGCAGTATTTTGCCTGCAGGCCATTGTGAAACTGGGGCAACGCAGCAGGGGCTCAGAGCCTGCTGTGTTCAGTGGAGAAGCATATATATCTGGGGCAAGACTAGGCTCGGTTTGCTGACTAAGTCAGTCAAGTCAGAGACCTGGCACTTTGTCCCACTGCAAGGATTGCTGAAGCAAAAAGTTTGTTGAGCATTATGAAATGAGAATGTTGTCCAGTGGCTGATCTGATATGTAGCCACTGATAGGTCCAGCTGGTGATGGCTGCACAGAGAGGACAGAAGGGTCCAAACAACCAAAAGGCTTGTTTTGAGCTGATTTTCTGTCTTTTTCAGCTGTCAGTGTTTTATCATTGTGACCAGTCCAGTTTTCCAAGGTTACTATGTTGTACACTCCCAGTAGTCATCTATTAAAAATGCTAAAACATTCTGAAAAATGGTCATTAATCTTGAAATTGTCAGACAAATTATTTTCAATGAGCCCTGATGGCTCTTGAGCTGGAAGTCTGGAAGAGTGCTTGAATTAAGTTTAATCAATAGGTACATATGGTATTGGACGCATCCAGGTAATTTGTCATCCAGGAACTTGAAATGAATGTGCAGGGTTACACTTTATTGGAAGTCACAGTAGTGACACTAATGAATATACAAAACCCAGGAGTAGGAGCAAGGGCCATTCAAGATTGCAGCATCAGAACTATTTTTAAATAGAATTTTCAATACAAATTTCACCTTCCAGAAAAAAAAGGAAAAAAAAACCCTCTATGTTCTGTAGGACCTTGTTGGCTCCTGCATTGGAAAGCAGGAACTTTTTTTTGGCCAAAAGACCAAATATTTAACCTGAAGAAGCTGAGGGGATGTGTCACCCTGCAGCTCCATTCTCCCCTTGGGACCATGCTCCATGTCTACCTGTCAGTCCACGTGCACCACAGACACAGAAGCCTAGTGGGGCACTGCTGCAATTCAGCGTGGCCACAACATTTCCACATATCCCACATTTACTACTCATCAGATGGGAAGGAGAACCTTTACTGCTACACTGTGATGGTCTGAGGTTTAGGGGTAGGGACTTTCTGTTTGGTTAGGTTTCATTTTCTTTTTGGATCCTCCATTTAAGATCCTTTAAGGGAAGGGACCATTGACTCCAAAATACTATTCCTTAGCAATCAATATAAATGATGTAATGCATTTTATTCAGACTCTCTAATTCAGGCATTTCCGTTGTAAATAAAGCAGCTTTTCCCCCTTGTTAGCAGTAGTTTTCTGTTTTATTCCTTATCTTCTCCAGATCCCTTCTGGTGGCAAATGTCAAACAAGAAAATTCCAAATCAGTAAAAAGGAGATACTTTCCATTAATTTTCTTTTCAGCACAGTCTCATGATTCTCCTGGGTTACTGATACTAGGAGACATAATACATTTTGTATTTCTTGCAAGCTCAAACTTACTTTTCTTTATACCACATTTGGTCATACAGTGGACCCATTGCACCCAGATTTGCCCTGAAGATACAGTGTGGTCACTATGCAAGACTATTCTGAAACTGTTGGTAACTAGCTGCTTAGGTTAAATCCATTGTACCATCACATATCTTTAATGATCATCATTTTGGGACCAAATAAAATATTTAACATATTCTAGATAAAGGCCAATAGGAGGAATTGTTTGGGCTGATTTGAATGACTTTTTCCATTTTATTCTAGTTACTAATAGTTTCTCTCCTCTCATCCTGTCACCCATGAGTGCAGTCTTCATATTTGTCCTCATCACACTTCTCTCTTTGCCACAGTTCTGAGGTGCTTGGGGATACCTGCAAGACTTGTTACTACCTATTCTTCTGCCCATGATAACAATGCCAATTTACAGCTGGACATCATTCTGGATGACGAAGGGAAAGTGGACACCAAACTTACAAAAGACTCTATCTGGTGAGTTCTGAGCTCTCCTCCTCTGGTAAATATCTTTTGAGTGTCAACTATATAAGTAGTGAAAAACATGACAGCGATGCCTGTGGTTTATTTGTTTCTCTGTGCATTAAAGAACACAGCTAACTTATGTAAAACAAAATGAATGGATTTTTAGTAGGCTGACTTATATGAATTGCTTGTCATGTAAAGAGACATACCCTAGGGGATCCATTACTAATGTTACCATTCAGTTAGTGCACATCTAAGCATACTGGAGGAGAGCTGGAATGGGTTTGTGCTTCTTAGGGCCAGGCCATTTCTAAAAATGGGTGTTTCCATGCCAGGCTCAACATCTATGCAAGAACACCCTCCTTGTCCTGCTTCTGCCCACTTCCCATATTTATAGTCTGGATTTGCATTGTGTACATGCAGACACTGTTTCAAATAGATGCTTTCCAAAAAGAAAACCTCCTAAAAAGAAAAAAAAGCTTTCTAAAAAGAAAGATCCCTAGGAACAAGAAATAGAGTCTACCTGTTCTTCTGGAGAAGACAGTGCTGTGACTTCCTACTCAAACTCTTACTGTCTCCTGCCTGACAGGAGAAGTGTAGCATGTATTGATTATGTGCTCGTTCAGTAGAAATTATGCATGGGTTACAGGGCCTCAAGCCTCTCCTCCTCAGAGTGTAGTAAATGTGACCTCTGTATCTATTCTTACATTCAGGAGATACTTGTCTTATTCAGTGTTAATATACCTGATTTGTGTCAACGATACCTTCAACTCATTGACATCACTGCTCATCAGCACATTTCATTAACAACTTAATCTCTGGAAGTCTTTATATTAAAACTGTAATAAAGCCATCCTCTGGTGGAGGAAATAACCAAACCTGTTGTTGTAACCTCCTTTATATTGTTTCCATAATCTGTTACCCCCAAGAGGGAATCTATGGAAAACAATTAGTTTCATTTATATCTGAAGCTTATATCACAGCATCACAGAATAGTCAAGACTGGAAGGGTCCCCTGGAAGTCATCCAACCCTCCTGCTCAAAGCAGCTAAAGCAGGTTGCTCAGGGCTGTGTCCAGTTGGGTTTTGAATATATCCAAGGGCAGACACTTCACAACCTCTTTGGGAAACTTGTGCCAGTGCTCAACCTCTTTCACAGCAAAAAAGTGTTTCTTGATGTTTGGACAGAATTTCCTGTTTCTATTTGTGACCATTGCTTCTTGTCCCGTCTTTGGGGGCCACTGAGAAGGACCTGGCTCAGTCTTCTTCCCTCTGACTTCCTAATGAGGCATTTATACACATGGATAAGATGCTATTGAGCATTCCCATCTCCAGGATAAACAGTCCCAGGTCTCTCAGCCACTCCTCATGTACAGACTCTACTGTATCAGCCATTTCTTCCACCTCTATCAGAAAACTTGCTGAGAGTGTAGTAGGTCTTGTCATCCAGGTTGTTAATGAATATGTTAAACAGTATTGGAACCATTATTAACCCCTGGGGTACACAGCTAGTGACTAGTCTACAGCTGGAGCCTATAACCTTCCCTGGCATCAAGGTGGGGCTGATGAATCTGTAGTTCCCTGGGTACTCCGCTTTCTTGAAGAAAGAAGTGATACTTGCTTCCTTCCAGTCCTGAGGAACCTCCCCCAGTCAACATGACCTTTTGAAGATAGATATCAGCAGTCTTACAATGACATAAGCCAGCTGCCTCAGCACTTCTAGGTCCATCCTTTCAGATCCATTGGACTTCTGTGTGATTGGTTTGTTTAAGTGTTTTCTATGTTGCTTCTCCTCTGTGGTTGGTAAATTTTTGTTATTCCAAATTTCCACACTGGTCTCAGGAGCCATGATTTGATACTAGCAGTAAAAAACTATGCAAAAAAGACACTGACTACTTTCTCCTTTTCCTCATCCTTTTTCAACAAGTCCCCTGCTCCATTCACCAGCAGATCCATATTTTCAATAGTCTTCCTTTTGGGACCACCTTATTCACCATGTGGGCTTTGTGCGACTTTTGGATGATTTCCTGCACATAGGGATGGACCACTCCTAAGCTTGGAGAAGATGGCCCTTGAAAAACAACATAGTTCTCCTAGACCCATCTTCTATCCAGAACTGCCTTCCATGGATTCTTTCAAGCAGGACCTTAAACAGGCCAAAGCCTACTCTCCTGTAGGCCAGGTTGTGGTCCTAACTTGTTGTCTCCTGTTAGGATCCTTGGTGGATCCCAGCTTGCTAATCTGCATCTGTTTATGTGACAGTAGGACCTCAGTACACTCAATGGAGCTGGTGCCTCCATGACTCACAGAGCAGTAAAGGGTCACTTTTCTGGAGCCTCCTCTGCCTACTACTTGTA
Source organism: Chaetura pelagica (assembly GCF_000747805.2). NCBI lineage: Eukaryota > Metazoa > Chordata > Aves > Apodiformes > Apodidae > Chaetura > Chaetura pelagica. The sequence continues at coordinate 6,332,985 of NW_009953786.1, read as the reverse complement.
TGAAACAAAACCTAATTACTTGCTGCCTCACTCCTTGGCCCATATACACCCTGTAATGGATCGTTGCCACACTTCAGACTTTTCATTGTTTCAGCTCCTCTTATCCCCTTTTCCTAACCTGATCCATGAAACAAGTCTCACCTACTTTTGACATTTATTTTTACTTCCCTACCTCTCCATTTCCCAACTGTTTCCCAATACTTCTTAATTTAGTCCTGGGGGTTTTTTGTTGTTTGTTTGTTTGGTTGTTTTTTTTCTCCTTTCTTTTCAGACAGGGCCAGATCATCCAGTATCATCTTTGCTCCACTGAAATCCATATGCAACTTCACACTAGCATTTCATCCTCCCATCCAACATTTGCTTTTCTTTGGCTTGATTACTTTTTGAACTGCCTTATTCACCCTTGTATCCTCCTGGTGCATTTATTAGCACATGGTGCACATAACCCTTTGGGCATGATTTAATATATTACACACCTTTTTTCATTTCTCCTCTGTGTCCTTTCTTTTCATTACTCTGTAACACTCCATGGTAGCCCACATACTGACTTTAAATGGCTTGTGTCTTAACCTTGATTTTATTTTTACTGTCTCTTTTCTTTCTTTGTTCTTTTTTCTTTGTTCTTTTTTCTTTTTTTTTTTTTTTTAAGAGGACAAGTTCAAGGTATTGATAATGATTTTTTTAAAATGTATTTCTCGCTTTTATTTATAATCTCCTGCAAACTGGAAGCAAAGCTCTTTTTCTTTATTAATATATCATTTATATTACCTTGTACTGCTGGAGCTGATCTGTCTTCAGGTTTTAAATACTCTCAGACTTCAGGGATGCTTGGAGCCAGGATTTTTAGCCCAATCAATCTCTGAGTGTGGGGCTCCCTCTGAATGTTATCGGACATTTATTTATTTTTATTAAAGATCATCTTCTCCCTCAGGATAGGAAACAACAACAACAACAGAACACATACAAAATTACACCGACTTTGCAAAAAGTTATTTTTATAAAGCTGGCCGGATTTGGGCCCATCAGTACTGCCTGTGTCCCCTTACTTTGTTCTCCTTGTCTTTCTTAATGATGATATAAAGACACTTAAAGAATATTTCTCTTGGATGGGAGTCAAGATACGCCTTCTGTGAGGTCTAAGCAGACCAATGTCAGTATCTCAGTGGAAACTTGCTCGAAGTCACCTGGCCCTACAGGGGTTCATCTACATCTGGGCCTGCAGAGAAGGCCCTTCTGAGACCTATGCTCTCCCATTCACTTCCATCTCAGTTTTCTCCAGTTTCTTAATGCTGTCAATGCCTCTCTCAACCCCAAAGCCTGAGCTTATTAGCTAATGAAAGGGCAGCAGCTGTTTCCAGCATGTGCCTGTCTCAAGCAATACGAAGTACCCTTCTTAAATTGTCTTCCAGGCATAAACCCTACCTGGTCATCTTTTATTAATTTCCCCATTGCTTTGTTTAGTCTATTTGTAATTATCTCTGTAAATATTTAATGGTCACTACATTGATCTGTATAGCCATTCTTGCTTTCTTTAATGTCTCAGGCTTGCTGTAGAATACAAGAACTACAGAATCAGTTTAACAAATTATGGCCGTGGAGCCAGCTCCTCAGCTGTGCTCACTTCTTCCAGAGAGGAATTTCTGCTACATTTTGGAGAGACAAATGTTCTAGTCATGCTTCCTTCCTTAAGGTTCATGTGCTTTACAAGCAATGTCTTTCTGTCGATCAACATTCGATATCCTTAAGTCCATTTGTTATTTGCATGGCAACAGACCTAAAAAATATGCTGTCCTGTTGCACCTAGCTCTATGCCAATAGAAACCAGTAAGAAAGGTCCTGTTCCTAGGATGAATATAAAAAATAAATAAAAAAAACAAAAAGAAAAAAAAAAAGAGAGAGAGAGAAAAAAAAAACCCTGCATTACCTAATTGCAGAATTGAAGCAGAGCTTCCATTTTCTCCACAGTTCTGCCCCTCTTGGTCTTACCATCCTTACATCCTGCCTGCTCTTCAGGTTCTTCTTTCACAGAACACACAGCCAGTGACCCATTTGAGTCTGATTCAAAGTGAACCTGTGAAGGCTTCAGAGCAGGGATTGTCTCTCTAATATGTTGGTATAACTGTTTTCAAAAACCCACCTGCCACAAAGTGCATCCCCATTCTCTGGTAGTCCTCAGCAAAGCTCTGTATGCATGATTCAGCCTTTACTACTCTTGGCAACATCTAAAATTCTCTGTGTGTCATTTTCCTTGAATAATTCCTTTCTCTATAGTACTGCTTCATTAACTCTCCTAACTGACAAATTTTACCCTGATCCAAGCTTTCATTTCCACTTTGAAATATCTTGTTAGACAAGCCTCAGAACCTTCCAACTCTGCTCCATGTCTGATTTTCACCTATTATTAATGAAATGGCCAGAGTTTAACAATCCCCATTTTGGTTGCTAATATCATTGCGTGTACTAGGGGCTGTATCAGCAGCTACACAGATGTAGCTTTATTCATGTTTGCTGTAGGATACGTGTAGTTTCCAAGCAAAACTGCCCCTTTCTCTACTTCTTCTCTCTTTTAATTTTGCAGTAATGGAATTAAAATATTTTGCTGACCTTACTGCAAGACCCCCTTCCTAGATTGTCTCTTTTTTTCTTGATTTTTCTCTCCTTTGAGTGACAGTAGCATTGCAGCAAGTTGCAAGATCTGTCTTTTCTGCTCATCTTTGAAACATTACGGGCAGACTGTGATGGTGCTGTAGTGATTCCTCTCCTGAGCA